>NC_082639.1:96889107-97189285 GCF_028023285.1 Balaenoptera ricei
GCTAAGCACTGGCAATACACAAAGAAGGATCAGGCAGGGGTCCCTTGCCTTGTACTTCTACTGTCTTGCAGAAGCAGTCATAATCTGACTTGGCACGTCCTGTCACTGTCATACCCACCGGTGCCAGGCACACTGCTGTGTTTACTTACATGGTCTTACATGGGGAGAATCCCTGGGAAATGGGGAGAAGACCATGTGTGTCACTCAACAACCACCCAACCATTATTAGGATTACTCCAAGTGAGCCACAGTGCCAGCTGCAGAGCAAATCTCCACCCTGGGGCTCCCTGGGTCAGAGCTGGCTGGCTTCTGGGTCTGTCTGTTCTTCCCAGGGCTGACCCAAGCAGGTAAGGATCCCTGGGTTTCATGAGTGTCCAAGAGGAGCCAGAGTTTGGTCTCCCTCTCCAGACAACTGCTTTCCTTTCCCTGGGACACCGCTGGAGGGGACCGGGCCCATCAGGACTAATTAACCACTCTAATGGAATAAGCCAGTTTTGCTGGAATTTAGCCCAGGTGGGAGGAAGCTGTACTTTTCTAGATGGAGAAGCACTGAGTGCCAAGGAGTCTTGCCAGCCGGGCCCTGAGCTACCATGTGTGCACACGTGCTCTCACTCTCTGCACCTGGCCTGGGTCTCTATCTCGGCAGCCTTGAGCCAGGAGGGCTCCGGGAGTCCCCTTAGCTGCCCTGATCCTGTGATCCCATGAACGCTGTTCTACATGCAGAGGCCACGTGGGCCCAATATCATTCTTGACCCTTGGCCCAAGCCCAGGCCCAGCTCAGTCTCCCAACACTCACTGAGGCTCCACAGGCCTGGAATCTGTCAAGGAGAATGTGCCTGTGAGCTGACAATCAGGTCCCTTCTAGCCCTTTGACTCCAAGTCCATGGTTTATGAGGCTCTGAGTCCTGGCCAGGCCTGAGCTTGTAGCCTGTACCCTTCTGGTCTTTTCCCTTTAAGAGCTGGGCCATCAAAGGCCATCTCTGGTGTTCCCCCAGAGCCCCAAATACACCTTCACTAGGATTTTCACAGCAACTCAGCCCTGACTTCGTCCCTTGTGCTGACCTCTGCAAGGCCCCGTGGGCTGTCATCTGTGTCTGGGCTCCTCCCAGACCCCTCCTGGGAAGGCTCTCAGCATTTGATTTGGAGCCTGCAAGTCTCCGCAGGCTGCCTGGGGGTGGGGGTGGGAGGCAGGATAAAGTGAAGTGATAAGCACACGGGAGGTTTCAGCCTCCTCTCACCCTCCCTTCTCTCCCTCCATGAGGGGAAAAGCTCTATCACCCTCTGCCCCAATGATGATGACTGATAAAGCAATTCAATTAACCAGTCTGGGAAGCAGGGAAGGCTGGGAAAGGACGCTGGTTCCTTGACCTGGACCTGAGGGAAGAGGGTTTGGTTCTTGGCAGGAGCTGGAATACCAAAAGGGGGAGGTGTGAATATCAATGGCTAGGACTTTGCCTTGGCAGCCATTGGGCCTGCTCCTAGGCCTGGAGCCCCTCAAAACAAGCAGAGTCCACAGAAAAAAAAATGGAGAGGAAATTGGCTAGCTTCTGTCACCTCAAAGTGGCTGAGCCCCACACCAAGCTCCCAGTGGGCAAACGGGAAGGGTAAATGGCTTTGATGTCAGGCTCTCAAGCCTCCCACTGGCCAGATCAGCCTCAGCTCTCAGACAGCAAGGGCCTCATATGAGGGGACTCTAGAAAGGCTACAGGTGCTTGACAGCGCCCCCATCCGTTCCACTCTGGGATCAAACATTGCTCTCTTTTCCTTTTCTTGCTATACCTATATTCCTGTTGAGGAAAACCCACTGTGACTGACACTTTAGCATGAACTGGCTCCCAGAAGGATGTTCTTTCCAGACAGCTGGAAGAAACCTGGGCATCCAGAGGAGGAAAGTGGAGAAAAGGGAAAGAAGCTTGTGGAATTCGGAATTTCCAGTTGTGACTGCTTCGTGGTCTTGCTTAAGCCTGTTGGTCATCAAGATCTTGGAGGAAAGGAAAAGGGAGAGATCAGGCCAAGTCCCAGATGGGAGAGATACCTGAGGTCCTGGAATTGACCGGAAGCCTATCAGCCCCATTTTCTCCCATGACCACAGCCCAGTGAGGTCTGGAGCAGGGTCTCCTAGCACCACCAGGGGGCAGCACCCACCCATCCACAGTAGGCTGTCACATGGCAGTCTGGTCAGGGGGGCTCTCTCCTTCCTGGGTTCTGAGCTTTTCGGAAATAGCAGGACCTCATACATACAGAATTGATGGAGACAAGCCCTATGTGGCCAGCTGCGGCATTATGAACCCTCCAGAAAATTCCAGAGAGGCCCAGGTAACAGGTTAGCCCAGAGCTCTAGGATAAAACCTTCAGCAAGTGGTGAGGTCTTCTCTGGAGGCCTCTGGCCTGGCTGAGTTCCCTTCTCCAGGAGCCGGGCAGTGTGTTGAGTCAGGGGCCCTCCCACCCAGTGCACTTTCACCCCGCTGCCTCTCCCAGGCTGGGCCCTCTGTTTTCAGTGACTCTTCCTGGGTTTCCCTACCCCGACCCCAGCTTTCTGACCTCCTGTCCAGGCCTCCTTTTTCTCTGGCAGTTTTCTCCCTCCACTTATCTCCCCACATGCTTCTCACCATCTACAAACACCACAGAGTGAAAGCACCAAGAGGGTGGAGATTTACCAGGGCGAGGTTGGAGGAGCTCTGTTTTGTTTGTTGATTTTCAGTTCCTGGAACAGCTTCTGGCACATAGTAGGTACTCAAGAAATATTTACTGAATGAACAAATGACTCAGGAGTGGGATGCTGGGATGGTATTTTTCACTTCTCCCACCCACCCCCACCAACCTCTCCCTTTTCTTGGAATGACTGAGTTCAGCCAGCCTGAAGAATGGAAAGTGGGGGAGAGACCCCAAGGGAGTTTGCCAGGACACAACCAGATAGGGCTTTAAAGCTATTCATTACAGTCAATTCTTTAATAACCGTGCTGTGGTTCTTCCTTCCTCATTCCAGCTTCTGGCCAGTCCTGGGTCTTCTCTCCCCAGTCACAATTGGGAGATTTCTTTTCCCCTGCAGCAAACTCAAAGCCAGCTAAACTCTGAAATGCAGACATCAGGTCCAAGGGGTAGGGAGACTGGACACAAAATGTTTGCCAGCAAATGAGTGTTTCTGACTACAGTTCAGGATGCTATTTACCTCTTCTGCATGTTAGTACAGATCACAGATCATCATCATTATTTTGGTTTTCTGACTTCATTAATGACAAGATTTTGCTTATAAGGATTCCCCATATTTGTACTGGGCTTCTATTCTAACCTTTCCTCAGAGCACCCCCAAGCCCCTGTCTTGTTTCTCCCAGTATAGCCAGGTACTGCCTGATCTGGAAAAGATGGTACACAGGTGTCCAGGGAAGGTGTGTTAATCACCTTGCATTTCTGCTTTAAAATCCTTCTTACAGTGATCTGGACAGACACGGAGGCTTGCCTAAAACTGTAAAAAAAAAATTTTTTTTTAATTAAAAAAAAGAGGATTAATTTAAAGATGTGGAAGAGGTCTGGACTTAAAAACAAATAAAAAATGAATCTGGACATTGCTCTTGGGATGAGGCCAGTCAAGTCGGGCTAGTGCCTAATGTTTTGGGTACAGCAGCTTCTCAATCACTTAGCAAACAGGTTCTCAGAGGCAGGCACTGTGGGAGCTATTAAGATGAAAAAGCAGTCCGGTCTGGAAGAGCTCAGGATCAGAGAAGGGAGATGAGACAGGAAAAGGGCAAAGTCAACTTGCAATGAGTGAAACAGTAGAACCAGGAGGTTGCTCCCTAGGATAATGATAAGCAACGGCTTTAACCTAATGATCTTTCATGGCCACCTGCCCCACACCCATAACAGCGCCAAGGCTACGGTTTCCTTCCGCCCGCCTAAACCAGGAGCTGCTTCTCTGCCCAAGGCCGCCGGGTCCCTTATTCCACCGCGGGGGCTTCGGTGACTGTGACACAGGCCGCAAGCATAGAGACCACGGGGATCTTGGGCCCAGTTGGGGGCGGAGTCGTCAGGAGGGCCTAACACAGTGTCTGGGGCAGGAGGGGGCAGCCTCCTCCTAGCGACGCTATCTCTCCACTCTTTCTTCCCCGGTCTCCAGTCAGTCACAATTAACCGGCAACAAAGCGATCAGCTTGGTGGGGACGAGGCAAAGGGAGCTGCCAGAAGGGGCGGGCGGAGGTCAGAGGTCAGGGGTCGAGAGCGCTTGGGTGGCAGCCGGACTGCAGTGGGAGGAGCTCTGGGCTCGGGGGAGGCGGGGAGCCGGGCCGAAGGGAGGCGGGAGGGGAGACGGCGGCGGAGGCGCGCAAGGCGTGCAGGCGGCGGGGGGGTTACGCGCCTGGTTTGGCTTGGCTTGGCTCGGCTCGGCTCCGCGGAAGAAGGCAGAGCTCGGCTGCCGGGGCCCTGCAGCGAGCCGGGTCGGCCCCACGCCGCGCCCCGCCCACTCCGCTCCGCGGAGGGCGCACCCGGGCGAGGCGGCACCGGGAGGAAAAGGCGCCAGCAGAGAGCGGCGTCAGCTGCCAACGCCGGAGGGAGACGGAGAGCGCCCAGAGCCGCAGCCCACCGGCGTGGAGGCAACCCCCGCCCCTAGGCCACCTCTCGCCCGCCCCCTGCTGCGGGCCAAGGCCAGCGCCCCGCCCGGAGATGGGTAGACGCGTGGATGGCGTGGCTCTCAGCCCCGCCAGATCGCAGGAGCCAGGCGCCGGGGCGCTGCGCTGAGGCTCCCGCTTGGTCGCTCGGCCGCCGCCCCGGAGACTCCTTCGCAGTGCCCAGAGCCCTGCTCCCGGGAGCTGCCCCGCCCCCAAGCTCGGCACAGCGCAGGACGCCCCGTCCGAGGCCCCCCCGCCCCGGCACGGCCCCCGCAGCGCAGCGCCCAGCGCAGCGCAGCTCCCCGCCGCTGTCGAGCCGCGGACGCAGGACCGGAGGCTCGCTCCTGCGGGCGCGCTTGTTTTCCTTGTGCCGCCTCGCCCTGCGCAGCACCCGCCCGCCCGAACGCCGCGTTCCGCTCCGCCCCGCCCGCCATCCGTGCCCTGCGCTGGATTTATGAATGGGGGGAAGAGGCCACATGCCGCCGCCGCCGCCTTGTGTTGACCGCACGCAGCCCGGGCCCGCGGAGCTCCGGCTGCCGTGAGAGCGCCGGCCCGGCCCCGGCAGCCGCTTGGAGGACTTGTTGCTGCTGCGCTGCTTCCGCCGCCGCCGCCGCCGCCGCTCCCGGGTCTCGGCGGGGACTGGGAGCCGGAGGGTGGCCCGTGTGAGTGTGAGCGCGCGCAGTGCGCCTGGACAGTGCGCTTCCTCGTCTGTTGTGGGGTGCAGGGGGGCGTGTCCCGGGCCCCGAGCGTCTGGGTGTCCAGTGCTAGCGGGGGAAGTGTGTGTGTGCTAGCCCTGCCTCCCGGGCGCCTCGCTTGGGTCCTCGGCTCTCCTTTTCTCCTCCTGCCTCCCTCCCCGGCGCTGCCAGCCCAAACCCCAACCACCTGTGCCCCCGAGAAATCCAACTCCTCCCGCTCCGCGCCCCGGGGGGGAGGCAGGGGCAGGGCCACGCCGCAGAGGGGGCCGCCGCGGCCTCCTGCCTCCTCCTGGTCTTCTCCCCCTCCCCCGTCTGACGCTGCCTCCTCTGGAAGGGTGTTTGGAGGGCAGCGGCCGCCCCAAGCCGAAGCCCCGCAGCGCTTCTTATGATCAGCTCGGTGTGTGTCTCCTCCTACCGCGGGCGCAAGTCGGGGAACAAGCCTCCGTCCAAAACATGTCTGAAGGAGGAGATGGCCAAGGGCGAGGCGTCGGAGAAGATCATCATCAACGTGGGCGGCACGCGACATGAGACCTACCGCAGCACCCTGCGCACCCTACCGGGCACCCGCCTCGCCTGGCTGGCCGATCCTGACGGCGGGGGCCGGCCCGCGTCCGATGGCGGTGGTGCAGGCAGCAGCGGCGGCGGTGGCTGCGAGTTCTTCTTCGACCGGCACCCGGGCGTCTTTGCTTACGTGCTCAACTACTACCGCACGGGCAAGCTGCATTGCCCCGCCGACGTGTGCGGGCCTCTGTTTGAGGAGGAGCTCACCTTCTGGGGCATCGACGAGACCGACGTGGAGCCCTGCTGCTGGATGACCTACCGGCAGCACCGCGACGCCGAGGAGGCGCTCGACATCTTCGAGAGCCCAGACGGAGGCGGCGGGGGCGCGGGGCCCGGCGACGAGGCCGGCGACGATGAGCGGGAGCTGGCCCTGCAGCGCCTGGGGCCCCACGAGGGAGGCGCGGGCCCCGGCGCCGGGTCCGGGGGCTGCCGCGGCTGGCAGCCCCGCATGTGGGCGCTCTTCGAGGATCCCTACTCCTCCCGGGCGGCCAGGGTGAGTGGTAGGAGTCTGGGTCTTCTCTCAGACCGAGACTGACCGACTTTACCACCGCCTCCCTCCCAAATTCCCCTGCTTTCCGTGGGTCCCCAGGGGAATCATCCTCGCCCCCAACGCTTCATCAGGAGATTGCACACTTTTGCACTCCTGACTTACTACTTGGACCTAATCCCAGCTCCTGCTTTAAGGCATCCCCTCCCAGCGAGTGGGGTGCTCTTAGCTGAGCTCTTCCACCCCCTTCTTCCTGCACAGGCAGCCTCACTACATCTACTCCCAATTCCTCTGAAGGACAGAGTCCTGGAGAACTGGAATGAGGCCTTGTGCTGGGGTCAGGCAGGATTTGGGGGAAAAAACTAGAGTGTAAGTGGCTACTCTGGCAGTTCCCTGTGTCCCATCTCATTGAAATCCTCCCAGCAGCTCAGTGTGCTAGGAACTGTGAGTTCTAGAGAAGGGGGCACGGGTTTCAGCCTCTTCAACCATAACAGGCAGAACTGGGACCAGAACCCAGACCTCTCAACCAGGTTTGGGAGAGCCCTTCTTTTTCCCAGGAAGATAAGTCAAGATGCCTGCCCCACGCCACGCCCCTGAGGCTTCCTGGACACCTGGGTTGTCCTGGCCTCTGCTGGGATGAGGGGAGAGTCAGACAGGAAGAGCGTAATGTTGCGGGCCCTTCAGGCTCCCGCAGCCAGTGGCCAGCCACAGGCTGCCTGGTGATGATCCCAGATTTGTTGCCGCTTCTTTCTTCCTACTGCAGCACAAATTGGCTTCCCAGAAAGCCCTGGTTCAGGTTACTGCTTGAAATAGGTGATGGGGATGGGGGCAGGGGGGAGAAGTGTAGGTTGATTTAGGCAAGATCTAGTCCCTTCCCACCATCCCCTCCCCAAGTCAGTCCAGTTTCCCCTAACCCGCTTAGGTGGAAGGCGGTAGTGGGGAAGGTAGGCTTGGGCATCTAAAAAGAAAAAAACACCCATGAAGGATGGCTTTAGATTCTTTAAAAAAAGAGACCCCTGGGGGTTGGTGTCTGATCTCATGGCTGGCAGCCTGAAGCCTGGCTGGGGTCTGTCTGGGAGACAGGAAAGAGCAGCGTGATGTGTTGGGTCTGGGGACTGCCCCCTGCTGTGGAAGCTGGTAGTTTCCTCTGGCATCCCAGGTCGTCATGTTAGTGAGTCTCAGAGCCCTGCCGCGCTCCCCAGCACCTCCTGTGCTGGGCTTCAACCCAGTCATGGAAGAAAAAGTTACACTCCCCTCACCCCCCCAGGGGAGGGCAGGAGACTGGGAAACGGGGCTGCAGGGAGGGGCTAGGCTGGCATAAATGCTCTACCAGGGCACATGCATCTCCTGCGTGGAAGAGGAGGGAGGAGCAGAGGGCTCTGGCTGAGGCGTACCATCCCAGGGCAGCCACTGGAAGGTAGGGGCCTTCTTCCGGGACTGAGAGCAAAGCTAGGGTGCTGCTTCTGTTTGCTCTGGCCCTGGCTGGCTGTGAGTCCCATGGGCTTCTCATGCAGTCCTCTAACCCTGCTAGTGTTCGCTCTCGGCTGGGTGCACGAGGGCAGAGACAAGTGCAGATCCTTCAGGCTCTTTCGGAGTTGGGGGTGAGGGAGGAGAAGGCAGATTTAGCTTGATGGAGTTGGGCAAAGGGGGCAAGCCAGGGAGGCAGGAATGAGATGAGGTGGTTAGGGGCCCTATTTCCGAGCATTCTGGGGCCTCTGAGGACTTTACATCTGCTCAGGTTCCTCCCCCTTTGATTCCAAGGGGCTGTACCATCAGTGAGTTTATTTTCTCCTCAACTCACTGCAGAGTGGTCCAGCCGGGGCTCTCTGAGTAAGCTCAGAGCCTGGTTAGCCCCTGGAAATCCTCCAGGAGCCCAAGATACTTGGCCCTTTTGATGTAGAATCACAGCAGCCAGGGTGATCCAGTTGAGGTCAGAAGTTTGGGGCTGGGCTGGGTAAATTCTTCCCACTTAACGAAGAAACCAGGATTCAGGGATGTTAAGTGTCATCACAGATCCTTAACTAATAAATAATAGAGCCAGCAAATCACCCCAAGTATCCTGCCTTCTGGTTGTTAATACTGATGTGCACAGCTATATGGAGCTTTGGTGGCACTCATGCCAGAAGGGGCTTGCCTCCTGCTGAGAGGCACAGGCAAAGGCAAGCCTTTAGCTGTTCCTGGGACATACAAGTGAGAATACAAAAGTTTAAAAAATTAATTGATAAGCAACTGCCATTTATTGAGCACACCATGCAGGTACTTTGCGTTAATCTCTAATCCTCCCAGTAAACTTACAGCAGAGGTATTATCCCCATTTAATAGACTGAGGCTGTGAGAGGGTAAACAACTTGCCTGAGGTCACACAGCTAGAGAGTGGTGGGCTGTGACTCAAAGCCAGGGCTCCCTCACTACCCAGCCCTTGCTCCTCGGATGATAACATGTTCTTGCCACTGAAGGAGGCTATTTTTGAGGTGGATCGTTTGTTACTCTGGTCTGGGAGGTGGCCTGAGGTTTTGTAACTCCTGTGGATGACATCAGAAAACCAGGGGCAGTTGGGGACATCAGAAGGGACACTACTCGGTTACGCCTCCAGGCCTGAGGGTCTGAGGTGCAGGGGTTCTGGGGCTATGCCCTCCCTGCTCTGTTTACCCCAGGCCAATAATACCCCCTGCCCCTGTGCTGTCCCCTGGGTCTGTGCGCATACCTCCCCTCCCTCGGCCTCCTCCCTGTCTCCCTGGAGGAAGAGGGGGAGGGGCCTGCAGCACTGTGGTGGGCTTGGAGTGCTCACCGAGGGCCAGTAAGGGCAGAGGAGCAGAGCGCTGCCCCGGGCATCTCTTCGCATACAGCAGCTGGTCATTTGAGTAGTGCGTTATGACAGGAACAAAACAGATACAAACGGAAAGTGAACTGAGCTGATTATGGGAGCCTGTTGCCTAGCTACCGGCCTGGCCCGCAGAGCCATTCCTGTTCAGGCAGGCTCCAGCCTGGGTGCCCACCCTGCTCCCTTCACAGCGGCTGGGTCCATGGGCGGCTGCTGCTGTGGTTCTGTTCCCATGGCCTGACCTGGGAGCAAGCACAGGAGGCAGGCTGGTCCTGTCCCCCTCTGCCCATTGCCCATGGTCCCAGGCAGAGGGAGGGCTCAGCAATGGCGAGGGTGGCTTCCCAGACTGAGGCGGACCAGTCAGGGTTTGGGCAGCAACCGGAGCTCTAGAATCAGGCCTTCCTCCTTTTCTGAGGGCAGACAGGAGGCCTGATGAATGGGACCCTGGGACACTCACCTCCCTCATCCCCAGTCTCCAGAGGTCCCAGGGGCTGAGCTGGCTTTAGTCCAGTTATCGGCCCTATTAAGGATGATAGTTCTCCTTTGGCTAAATCAGTACCTAGACTGAGTTTTCTCATAGTGTTTCCCCTCTGAGTAGAGGAGGTGACCCCACAGGATCCCACTGCCCCAGGAGGCAGCTGCAACTGGGGTTTCATACTGCTTGGGCATCCACTCTGCCAGCTGTCAGATGCTGGCACACCTGCACTTTTTTCTAATATCTGACCCATGTGAGGCAGGGATTATTAACCTCAGCTTACAGAGAAGGAAACGGAGACCCAGAGGGGCTTGTTCAAGGTCGCATAGCTGGTGGTGGAACTAGGATCCAAGCCCAGATCTTGTGCATCCACGTCTGTGCTTGTCCCCTGCTTCGGCCACCTCCTGGGGCTTCTGCTTGGAGAGGGCCTCTGACTTCAGGAGGGCCCTTCGGGGAGGGGAGGGCCCTTCTGCTCTCCTCCCGTCCCTTCACTTCCCCCTCCAAACTAAAGCCCCCGTCTCCTTGCTCCCTAGAATTGCTCACACCTGAGCTTGCTTTCTCTTTCTTTCCCTCACTGTGGGGCTTTTTATAGGACAGAAAGAAAGGGGGCTTGGTTAAGAGAAGAGACTAGGTGTTCCGTGGCCCAGGCAGAGGAATGAAACCGAGGCCTTCTAGGAAGGAAATGCAGAGCTTGCTTCCTGCTCACCCCATCTGAAGGCCCCAGCTTCTCCGGCCTGGGTGCTGCCTGGGACCAGCCAGCCGGTGGGCATGACAGGCTTCCGAGTGAGGGCCAGGACTCGCAGTCCCATGCCGTCTGGGTGAGGAAGGGCCAGGAACCTGAGCCCAGGAGGCTGGGTGCCCCAGCTTCCGCAGCACCCTTAGGAGGGCAGTGCCAGCATGCCCCAGGGCAGTCGCTCTACCGCCTTCCCGGGAGCGGAAGCAATGTTAGGCCAAGGGCTGCAGGCCTCCCCCCACCCCTGCCCTCAGGCAGCCTCCCAGTCTCCTCCTGGGTTTGTTTTCTGTTTTCCTCTCTTGTTCTGAACAGACCAACATTTGTCTCTGAACATCTTGTCTCTGGATGACGAGGTGTTTCTGCTTGTCACCACTTGGGGTGGGGTGTAAAGTGGGGGAAGGGATAAAATAAACTTGGGCTATTTTGGAGAGTTGGGGGAGGAGCAGGCAGGAACAGAGGCAGCTGGGCCTTGGGAACCGGGAGCCCCCAGGCCCTCCACCTCCACCTGTGGTCAGTGTCAGCCTGGGATGCTGGGCACAAGGGTACTCAAGCCACCTTTGTTCCTTGGCAGCCAGCCTGCCACGACCTGGCCCAGCTCCCTGCTGGGGATTTCTCTGGGCTGGGTGAAGGTTACTGGCCCCTGGCAGGCGTCCCCATCAGGCAACTGGCTTGACCCATCCCTGAGAGCCGCAGAGTCTTGAGAGCCCAGGTGCCTGGAGGGATTCCTAGGCATCCCTTTGTCATCTCTAGTCCCAGTTAGTAAGGCTGATGATCTCTCCTCGTGACAGGCTCTCTAGGACCAGGAGAGGGAGCAGGCAGTCAGCTTGGCTTCAGTCATTCAGAAAACATTTATTGAGCACTTAACTACCTGCCAGACACCAGGCTGGCCTCTATAAATATAAAGATGAGTTAGAGGTGGTCCCTGTTCCTAAAGAGAACCAGATCAGGTGGAGTAGGTGGCAGTTGGGGAAAATTGAGTGACAAGAAATGGTAATAATAATACAAGATAGATCAGGAGAGGGGCCACAGTAGTCTTAAAAAATGAAGTTCAATAGGAGGTGAGAGGGGGAAGTGATAAATCCCACCTGTGTGTGAGATGAGGGTTTGTTTGTTTGGAGGGGGTTGGTATGCAGGGAAGCTTCAACAAGGAAATAGAAGTTAAACTGGGTAGGCCCTGCATGATAGTGACTTAGCTTCCTTAAATAATTTTTAGAAGGAAGCCAGTTATAAATAAATATATAAATAAATATTCAATGTGGGTAGTGCTTAACCATGCAGAGTTAGGGAAGAAGGGAATTTCCTGGGCAGGGGACCAGCCAGAGCAGAGATAGGACAGCATGGGACAGAAAGTCTAAGGGGCAGGGGTGTTTTGACGGATAGGCAAGAACCTGGAATTGCATTTGTCTGGATAAGTTCTTGGCCAGTGATATGGACTGGACTGAATTCCTTCTGGGGCTGGGACTCATCGGCTCTAGGCAGCCAAGTGGCCCTGAGAGGCCCCAGGTGCTAGCTTGGCAGGGGCTGAGCATGGTAGAGGCTGGCTCTGACACCGGAACCAGAGGGTCCTGGCTCAGGATGGGAAGGCCCAGGGCCAGCCAGGTTCTGCTCTTGGGCAGCCCATGAAGGGAGAGGAGCTGGGGTCCCTCGGCTGGGACCTGGGCATCATAGTACAGGTCCTCACCCAGGAGCCCAGGGACAGCTCAGAGATGCCTTGCCTGGCACACTTCCTCTTCTTCCCTGCTTCGCAGCCCGCAGGGCTGCCCACTCCCTTTCCAGCACCACCTGGGCACTAGGATCTCACTTCCCCAGAAGGCTTAGCTCCTCATCCCATCCCCTCAGATCTTCCTCTGCAAGTGTCTTTGGCTGTGTTCTCAAATTTCTCTTCTCCTACACTTCATCCTTAATATAGGTTTTTGGGCATGAGTCTTCTTATGTTTATCTGTCCATCTGTCTCCTTGGCCCTTCCTCCTTGGGCTCCCCTCCCCTGCTCCTGCTGATTGTATTCAGTTCCCAATGACTGGTGTCTGTCACCTCCTCCCCACCCCCCCCAACCCAGCCTCTGCCAGATTTCTGAGCCACTCTAGGCTCGGTGGTAAGTTTTACAAATATCATTTCTTTTAATCCTCAAAATAACCCTATAAGATAGGTACTCTTATCCCTTCAATACATGAAGTATGCTAGTAGCCTCAGGGCCTTTGCACTGCCTGTTCCCGCTGCTTCTGGAATTCTGCTGGATCTTCACATAACTCATTCCCTCACTCCTTCAGGTCTCTGCTTCGATGTCACCTTGGCACTAAGGCCTTGCCTGACCACCCTATTTGAAATAGCTCCCCCACCCTCACACTTCTTAACCTCCTTTTTATTTTTCTCCCTCTTATACCATCTGACATACTATACTTATTTGTTGACAGTCTCCTTCCACTGGAATGGAAGGTCTAAGGGGCAGGGCTGTTTTGTTTCCTGCTGTTCCACAGCACCCAGAGCAGTGTCTGGCACATAGTAGGTACTCAATTTTCCATTTTATGAACAAAGATCCTAAGGCTCAGAGAGGGTAAGTAACTTGCCCAAGGTCTGGGCAGTAAGTAGTGGAGCCGGACTTGCGTCCAGACGTGTGTGACTTTACATTTCCGCCAGGGACAGTCGTGGGATGAGCTCAGTGAAGGAGGCTGGTCACAGGGCTGGCCCACCAGCTGAACCACCTGGGTCTCTGGAGATAGATGGGTCCCCAACAGGATACAGCCAGCCAGTGTGAGGGGCCCAAGGGAGCAGGAAGCTCGAAGGAGCAGCACTGTCCTTCACAGAGGCTAGGACCCTCCTGTCCAGGGTGGCGAGACCCTCCTGTATCCTCCCAGCTGGCAGGAGAGGGGCTGCTGCTGGCCAAACTAGTTCACACGAGCGGTTTTCTGCTTGGGCAGTTTTGGCTTTTGTTTTCTTTGGCTGCACCGTGCGGCATGCGGGATCCCAGTTCCCCCTCCAGGGATCGAACCCACGCCCACCGCAGTGGAAGCGGAGAGTCTTAACCACTGGACCGCCAGGGAAGTCCCTGCTTGGTCAGTGTTGACTTCCAGCAGAATCCATGCCTTCTGTCCCCACACAGTGGAAAGAACGGACAGCTTCGGCTATGGGAACCAGCCAGGTCACTTCTCCCCAGGCCTCAGTTTCATCACCTGTAAAACAGCAGAAAGGGCATTGAATTCAATGACCTTCCGAGTCCCTTTCTCTTCTGTGAAGCAAAGGCTTTGTGATATTTTGGGCTCCAGATCCAACTCGTCCTCAGAAGCTGCGCGCGGGTGTTCACGGAGGCCCCCTCACCTCCTCAGCTCTGTCACCATTCATTGAGCACTTACTGTATGCCAGGCACTTGCTGTGTAGAAGCTCATTTAATCCTACAGTAACACTACTGGGGGCACTAGTAGTGTCCCATTTTGTAGCGAGGAAACAGGCACAGAGTGCACCGTTTCCCTGACTGAGTGGCAGTGCCGGGATGAGGCACCCAGGCAGCTGACCCCAGGGCTCCTTAGCCCTCCTTTGCCCTCAGTCTCAGCTCCCCGAGGCCGCACAGCCCCATGTGTGGCTGGGGCCGATGGGGAGCGCTCTGAGGGGCCCTGCCAGCCTCGCAGGATGGGCCAGGGTTGGGGGAGCAGCACTGGATAGGAGGCTCAGGTGTGAGGCCTTGACCTCTAAGCTGGGTGATGCTGCTGCAGCCGCTGCCTCCTCGCTGGTCCCTTTCAGGTCCCAGTCAAGGGTTGAAAGCAGAATGAAAGCAGTATCCCTGCCACCAAAGGGAAAAGCCCTGGTGAAAGGCACCGATTGCAAGCAGAGCCACCACTTACAAAATAACTTGGCTTGGGGAATAATTTAGGGCCCTGAAGGGGTACCTGTAACTTCGGGACCCACCTGGGGCAGCCTGCCAGAGCACAGCCCACTGCATCTATCACCGCTCGGCCTTAGGTCTACCTGTCTGCTCAGGGAGTGAGGGCTTCCTGGGACCAGCCTGGAGGGGCCACAAGGGAAACTGAGGCCCCATGTAGGTTTCATCAGGGAGGAGTGGATTGTCCCCATCTGTTTGGTCAGAGAGGCCAAGAGGAAAGAGCTCTGAGCTGTGAGTCAAGAGACCTGGCCTCAGTTTAATCCTCAACAAGTCATTTGCCCTGTCTTGTGCCTCTGTTGACCCTGAGAAATGGACACATGTGGCTCCCCTTTCCCTGTCCGCATCCTCTGAGAGGGTGGCAGTGAGGGGTAGAAGTAAGTAGATGGGATGGTTCTGTGTTTAAAAAAAAAAAAAAAAAAAAATGAGTGAACACTGCAGGAATTCAGGAGGTTGTTCCCTAATGCAGGAGGGAGGAGTGGTTTGCACCCACTGGGCCTGCTGCAGAAGGAGCCCTTGGGGTGGAGTTGAGGAAGGCACCTTGGCCCTGCTGGTGAGAGAGTGGCCCTGGCCACAGCACCCGCCCTGCCCTCCCCTCCCTTTCCCTCCCTGCGCCCTCTACTCAGCCCCTGGGCAGCTCTTCCTGAACTTGTTTTTCCAAATCACCAATTAACTTCACGCTGGGCTCCCAGGTGGGCCAACTCTCCTGGCTAACCTTTCCTCAGAAGAGCACAAGCTTCTGCTTCCCAGGCTTCCTGGCAGATCTGGGATGTGCTGGCCCCACCCCTTACCCCAACCCCCTCTGCTTGGGAGGGCGGTGCCAGGACTCGCGGTTCCCAGCATCACCATGGCCACTGGACAGGTGCCTCCACCAGCTCATCTCTGGATGGCCCTCGAGAGCCCACAGGCTGGAGCTATTTGCCTAATGCCCATGTCAGCCCGTATCGTCTTGACAGCCCATTTCTCAGGGGAAGAAAAATGAAACCAGAAAGGGAACTTGAAATTCACCTTCACGGGGCAGGGAGGAGAAGCAAGCAAGAGAAACTCCAGGCAGAGTTGTCAAGTGGAAAAGGGTGTCTGTGGTCCGCTACCCTGCTTCTCCTAACTTGCCGTAACTGATCAACCTGTCCAAGTGTAAATAAGATAAGTCTTACTGTGTGGCGGGTGTCTGTCCCAAGCCAAAGGTACACATTCCTAAGAGTGAAATAGCAGTCATCAGGGAGCTGGCTGGGAGCAGTGTTGACAATTCAGAGAAGACTTTCCTGGGTCTATGAACTGACCCTGCCTGGGAGGTGTGAAGAGAAGGTACGGCCCCTGAGTTAAACAGTGCTGAGTTCAAGTCTGGTTTCCATCCCTTCCAGGCTGTGTGACCTCAGGCAAGTATATAACCTCTCTGATCTTCAGTTCCTCCATTGGAAAATGGGATGATGGGGCCTACCTCACAGGGAGGACTGAAGGTGCTAACACATATAGAGTGCCCAAGTATGCCAGGCACAGAATAGACGGCTAATGAATGTTCATTCCCAAAGTTCCCTCCTCAGACTCGCTCCTGCTCCAGAAGCCTTTGGAGGTGCTACTCCTTGCTTCATTTTCCCAGATCCCCCTGTATTCTCCACTGGTGTTTTGCAGTACTAAGAACAAGTTGTGCCCACCCACCTCACCCGTCTCAGTGCAGACTCCCAGGGAGGGAAGCATCTCTGAGAGGCATCATTAGACAGGGGGCAATGCTATGGCCAGGTGGAAATCAGAGTGGGGCAGGCAATGGGGGTTGCCAAGGGGTCGTGGGGCCACAGTCCTCCCTCATCTATCTAAGCTCGGCCCGCCTCTCAGGGAGGAAGCCCATCCCCACCTACCAAGCAGGACAGGCAACAGCAGGGGGCATGGACTCCAGCAAGGAGCACCCTGACAGTGGTGAATGGCATCACATGAATAACAGATGAAGGCTCCGTAATTGGTGTTATTACACATGCATTTCATCTCCATTCATAATGATTGGACACTTAAACCCAGCCATTCCTCTGCTGAATGCCGCTGTCATCATTCTAGCCGAGATCCCAGCAGCTGTCCAGATCAGCTGTTGCCACACTCTGATCCCAATGGGTGCAGTTTATTTTTTGTTGGCGCTCAGTGTCCCAGGAAATGTCAGTTCTCGGGAAGGGGAGGGGTAGCTATTCTGGGCAGACTACCCTGTCTCCTGCCCTGGAGCAGGTTGTCTTTCTTCAGACGCTTCTCACTGTCTGGGCAGTCAGCTCAGACATCCTAGGGTGAGAGGCAGGCAGGAGGGGCTGGGACTTGGGGCTTGAGGAGGTGGGTCACGGCCGGAGCTTAATAGGTAGAATGCCAGCCCCCTGCCTCTAAGCATATCCCTTGATGTAGTGGCCCTCGCAATTTAGTGTGTATCAGAATTACCTGGAAGGATTGTTGAAACATTACTGGACCCTCCGCCCAGCATTTGTCATTCAGTAGGTTTGGGTGGGGCCCGAGACTTTGCATTTCTAACGAGTTCCCAGGTGATGCTGATGCACTGGTCCAGGCCCTCACTTTGAGGAAAACTGCCTTAAAGCCTAGTTACTTGAGGTGTGGTCTGTGGACAAGCAGCCTCACCTGAAAGCTTGTTAGAAATGCAGAGTCACAGGCCCTGCCCCAGACCTCCTGAATCAGAATGGCATTTTAACAAGGTTCCCGGAGGATTTATACAGCCATTACAGTTTGAGAAGCCTCAAAGCACAATCGGGTTAGAGGTGGGCAGAGCTAGGCAGTAGGCAGGGCCAGGCAGCTATCATCCTCTGTTCAGTTCCTTCCAGCCAAAGGCAGCCTCTAACTTCTGGGCACCATGACAAGGATTGGGACGTACGGCCTTAAAGCACGCAAGCAGAGGGATAAAGACCCTCTGGGGATGGAATTCCAGCCCCAGACTGTGTACCTTAATCCCACCTCTCACCACCTAACAGACTGCCTGGTGACCCACGGCCCCTCCCTCTACAGGCCGAGGGCCCTGTCCCTGCTGGGTGCATCTCTCCCTGACAGCTGCCTTCACTCTCCTCCCCGCCCATAGGTGGTGGCCTTTGCCTCTCTCTTCTTCATCCTGGTGTCCATCACCACCTTCTGCCTGGAGACCCACGAGGCCTTCAACATCGACCGCAACGTGACGGAGATCCACAGAGTGGGGAACACTACCAGCGTGCGCTTCCGGCGGGAGGTGGAAACGGAGCCCATCCTGACCTACATCGAGGGAGTGTGCGTGCTGTGGTTCACGCTGGAGTTCCTGGTGCGCATCGTGTGCTGCCCCGACACACTGGACTTCGTTAAGAACCTGCTCAACATCATCGACTTCGTGGCCATCCTGCCCTTCTACCTGGAGGTGGGGCTGAGCGGCCTGTCGTCCAAGGCGGCTCGCGACGTTCTGGGCTTCCTGCGCGTCGTGCGCTTCGTGCGCATCCTGCGCATCTTCAAGCTTACGCGCCACTTCGTGGGGCTGCGCGTGCTGGGCCACACCCTGCGCGCCAGCACCAACGAGTTCCTGCTGCTCATCATCTTCCTGGCCCTGGGCGTGCTTATCTTCGCCACCATGATCTATTACGCGGAGCGCATCGGCGCCAGGCCTTCCGACCCGCGGGGCAATGATCACACCGACTTCAAGAACATCCCCATCGGCTTCTGGTGGGCCGTGGTCACCATGACGACGCTGGGCTACGGGGACATGTACCCCAAGACGTGGTCAGGCATGCTGGTGGGGGCGCTGTGTGCACTGGCCGGCGTGCTCACCATTGCCATGCCCGTGCCTGTCATTGTCAACAACTTCGGCATGTACTACTCTCTGGCCATGGCCAAGCAGAAGCTGCCCAAGAAACGGAAGAAGCACGTACCTCGGCCGCCTCAGCTGGAGTCGCCCATTTACTGCAAGTCGCAGGAGACCTCGCCCAGGGACAGTACCTACAGTGATGCCAGCCCCCCTGCCCCAGAAGAGGGTGTGGTTGAGAGGAAACGGGCAGGTGAGATTGGGGGTTGGGAAGGAAAGCCACCTCTCCCCCAGTGGCCAGGGGAGTTCCCAGGTAAAACTCAGCCCTTGGAACTTGGGATTGTGCTTTTATTGTTCTGGGCTTCCCTAAATATAAGGCGTGCCTTTATGAGGGCACAGTATTGAGGCTGAATATCTATTCTCTGATAGCTTCCTGAACATCAGGCTCTGTGGAGTGAGTATCCCACTAAATTTAGGCTGCTATGGGCAGTGCATGGGGCTGTAAATTAGAAGCCTGGGTTTCTAATCCCATCTTGGCCATTGCGCTGTGTGCCCACAGGCCAGTCACTCACCCTCTCTGGGCATAGACTCCTCACCTGTAAAACGGGAATGCTGTCAGTGTCTTACCCCGACTTTGACGAGACCCAAACGAATGATGGCTATGAACGTCCTTTAAGAAGTTAAAACCACTTTACAAATATCAGGCGCTGTCATTATTAGCTGGAGAGTAGGGCAGCTGTTCTTCTGAGGAGAATCAACACATGAATCATTTATTTCCAAACGTTCCAGTCTAGTGTCTCTTGGCCTGATAAATGTGATAACGTAATGGCAGTGGGAGGCTGCCTTCTGTTTGGCACAAGCTAGATTGAGTCCTGGGCTCGGGGTTTAACATGGGACGGAAGGGAACCAAGAGGGAGCAGCCCAGACAGTGTTGGGAGAGGGGAAAGGAAAGGTGGAAGAAACTGGGAGCTGCATCCTGGAACGAGAGGACCTGAGGGTCTGAATCGTGCTCTTCAAGGATGAAAAAGGCCACCCCAGGAAAGCTTGCTTCTACCTGAGTCAAGAGTGAAAGGAAATTGGCTTCACCCACAGCAACGTGAAGTTAGGTTGGAGAGTGGGAACCCAACTGTTAGGTACGGGATGGGCTCCTGAGGGAGGTATGGGATTCCTAGCATGGGGGGCCATTGGATGCCAGGCCACTGGGGAGCTGGGCGGGGGGTGGGGGGGTGCCAGGAGACTAAGGTAGCAGCTCCTGTCTCGGCTCTGGGGGCAAAGTGGGACTCGTCCTTGTGGGGAGGTGCCTGACTTGGGACATTCACCTGTGGCCTGTTGGTGGGTGCCCATCCTACGTGTTGGAGCCACTCACTCCCTGGGGTCATTCAAGGGCCCGGGTCCTTCAAAGACCTTGATGGAACAGCACCCATTAGGCCCCCCTCTTCTCCCCCACCAAAATGGTACCCTCTTCCCCAATCCCTGAACATAAATCTCCCAGCCAGTACCCCAGGGAATTTCAGCTCTACCCTGAGGTCCATTCAGGGCTCAGAGGGTAACTTAATATCAAAATGTACAAGTCCCTAGGCTGGCTCCGCAATACCTATGGCGCCATGAGCCGTTCCTTAGCCTGACTCTAACTGCTCGGTCACAGAAAGGGCATTCCTGGCCACTGCCTTCAGACCAAGGAGCCCCCCTTCTCCAGATCCCAGGGCTCAGCTCTCATCTGTGCTGCTGCGTGCCTGGCAGAGCAGGGTTGGGACTAAGAGCCCACAGCGGTAGGAGCTGAATTGGAGCCTCTTCCCCTCGGGGTCCTCCCCAGACACAGGGGAGCCCCGAGAGCAGAGGGCTCTAAATCCTTCAGGCACTGACTCTGGCTTGGATGCCTGGTGAACAAGAATAAGTGCCTTCGGGTGGTCCAGGAAGACAGCTGCGGAAGCCACGCTAACAGTTTAACCCTGGCAGTGCTACCCCTCACCCCAACAAGCCAAGCGTTCTCCTAGGGAATGCAAACTCATCCGAGTGTCAGCCTGAGCCAGACCCAAGGAAGAAGCCGACTCTGCTGCCTGCCTTGGACTGATCTCAAAGGGCCAACTTGGGGAATCCCTGCTTTTAGGGTATCTGTGGCCCTGGCCAAGGCTGGGAGAGAAGCCCACATCCTGTCCCCTGCCCACCAGGACCAGACCCACTCGCTGGCTCTGGCAACACTCTCCCCTCGGGTTGGGTAAGTGATACTTTAGGTCTGGGATCAGCCCTCATGCAGCCTTCTTTCTGTCTGCCCCTTTAGACTCCAAGCAGAACGGCGATGCCAGCGCGGTGCTGTCAGACGAGGAGGGAGCCGGCCTCACCCAGCCCCTGGCCTCCGCCCGCACCCCGGAGGAGCGCCGGGCCCTGCGACGCTCCGGCACCCGAGACAGAAACAAGAAGGCAGCTGCCTGCTTCCTGCTCAGCGCTGGGGACTTTGCCTGTGCCGATGGTAGTGTCCGGAAAGGTATGGCTCCCCAGGCTGGGCAGGGGGGTAGCCCCCACGGAGCTGAGTCTCCCCAGTGTCCCCCATGGAGCTTGAGGTCTCCTCCTCCTCTGAGGCCATGGACACCATCTCCTCTGCCTCGGATGCGCCCTCGCTTTTAGGATGGGTCCCCTGATATTCCAGTTCCCGGATTAGAAAGGCCTGTAGCATCCCCAGAAGGTACACAGAGCCCCCTGGGTGCCCACGGGGAAGACAAGTACTAGAGGGTGAGGGGACCCCAGATCAAGGCTCCTGCCACCCCCTCCATTTTATTGCCTCTCTTCCTCTGGTTCCTGCAGTGGTCTTCAGGCCTGGCTCCGCATGGTCATTGCCAGCCTTCCCCTAGGCCTCCCTTAAACACAGCTCAGGCTTCCCCAAGTGAGTAGTCCTGGGAGATGCCAACACCATTCAGGAGTCAGGGTAAAAATGGGGTGCTGGTGTGAGGTCTTCAGAGAGCCTGGCTCAGGCCCCACCTCCTGCGTCCTGCACTGGGAGGTCTGCAACCCAAATCTGCAAGCCCCTGAGATGGGACTGTTCACTCCGGGTAGAGCCAGAAGGTGACCAGGGGGAGGGGTGGACAGGGAGAGTGGGTCCCCTCTGAAGTGCGTTCTGAAGGATTTGGCGAGTTCAAGGGAAGGCTGAAATTCCATCCGCAGACCCCATGCAGAAGCTGGTCAGTGGAGCTAGGGATTCCTGGCCTGAAAAAGTGGGACCGAAATGATTAGGGATGGTTGAGAGCCAATGGTGGCTGAGAGCCAGGGCTCTCAAGGCCAAGTGTCCCTTCTGCCCAGCTCCTCATCACTTGTGTTTTTCCTGCCTTGTCCCTGTGACCTAATCTCTCTAAATAGCCTGCCTAGTTTCAGGATAAACCCCAACTCTCCCCGCAAAAAGCTCTTCCCTGGGTTTGCAGGCTACTTCTTTACTAACCTTCTTTCAGCCCAACACCCCGCCGCCACTTGCCACCATCCCCAAACCTCAGACCAAAGTCAGGTTGAGTGAGGCAGGGGCAGTGGCTGCTGTAGGAATAACCTGTGATGTCTCTGTCCCCCCAAGGATGTCCCTTGGCCTGCCCAGCCCAGGCAGCCTCCAGGAACACCTCCCCAGGCCCTTTCCCTGGCTTGCTCAGCGCCACTGTCCCCAAGGGATCCCCAGGGCACCCTGACCCTAACCAAGACCTGAGAGGTATGCGTCGTGCTTTGCTGGGCATGTGTCCTACTGGGTGGCAGAAGCAGGAACAGCAGCCTGGAACCTGGAGATGGCCCGGAGGCTCAGACTCCTCACACCCTCTTCTGTGTTCTTCTGGTCACCCCTGGCCTCTGTGTAGCCCACTCCTTGGGCTCTGGATGTGCCTCTCCCTCCTGCCCCCACCCCAAACATGCTGTGGCTTCCACTGTGTCCTAGTTCAGACCCAGAGTCTTGCTCTGGCTGGAGCATGCTAAGTGGATGGTGTAGAAGGTGGGGTGAAGGGGACTCCACCCCCCAGGTAGGACTTGAGCAAACGGAACTGAGTCCTGATCACCCCTGTTTTCATCCAGAGTGGTGAGGGGCTCAGTGGAAGTAGTGGTGCGCAGGAGGCTGTGAGGTTGCAGGTCAGAGCAGGGACCATGAGGGCCTGGGGAGCAGGTCCCATCCGAGGAGGAGACTCTGTGTGTGCATGCATGGGGCCGGGGGGCCTGCGTCCCACCACGTCGTATCTCTCTGGCTGCTTGTGGCGCCCGGCTGCTCTATTTTCAAGATGCCTCCACACTGCTTCTTGGCAACAAGCATGTAGCTCAGCCAATTAGAGTGACCTTCGAGAGGGAACAGGTGGGTTGCTGGGAAACAGGCCCTGCTAAGCAAGCGTGGCAGTTAGCATCGCCAAACTCCCAGTGCGCGCTCGGCAACTTTCCCTGTGCCAGACCACGCCACACTTCTCTGCGCTTGGGCTACGTTCAGGCCCAGGAGTGAGTGGGCCCAGGCCTCCCCCGGCCACCAGCACAGACCCCATGTGACCCTGTAGGTGCATGTGACTGAAAGTGAACTCCCTGGAAGGAAAGTGATGAGTGCTAATTAGGGCGTCTTAGGGTTGAGCAAGGAGGGTACTGAGGGCTGTAGGGTCTTCATGCAACTGGAGGGAAACCTACCTGGGGACAATGATAGGGCAAAGGTCAGCTGAGTGTGGGGCCCAGGGGTCCATCCAGAGACCAGAGAAAGTCAGGGAGCTTTTCCCAGGGGGACCAGACCCTTCCACCCAGTCCCGGGGCTGCCCGCCCTGCAGGGTCCCCGGAACGTGGATCCCATGGAGCATCTCAGGCAAGGAGCTGCGCCCCTCTGACCCACGTGCCTTTTCTTCACCAAGGCTGTGAAAAGTCCCGGAGTCTAAACAACACAGCAGGAGCTGCTGGAACCAGTCTGGGGCTATCTCAACTGGCATCGCGATACAGCTCACCCTACCCTCCAAGAAAGCTCCTGCTCTCCCACCCCTTCCACCCCCTCACCAGCCCACCCCCTGGACACTCAGCCCCGTAGCTGGACCCTCGGCTCACCCCGCCCCTGGGCACACGCGCACAAACAGGCACACTCACATGCCTCCAGCCCTCGTTCCTCCTGGGGCCTGCGGAAGCCAGGCAGGATGCAAGAGAATTCAGGGCCCCCAGGCCTCTCCTCCACAGCACCCAGCTCCCCAGAATGTTCAGCTCTGGGACCTGAGAGGGAGGGAGAGATTACTTCCAGGCCTTCTATCCCGCTCGCTCCCGTCCTGAGCTGAGGGTGCCGTCACCCCCAGGACTGTGTCTCTGGGCCCTGCCTCCCCCTCAGGGTCCCACCTAGATCACAGCAAATGCATTTCCATCCCTCGGGGCCTTCAACCAGTAACCAAACAGCCTGCAACTGAACATCTCTGTCTGTCTGTCTGTCAATCCCACACCCAGACCAGCCAGGAATAAGGCTGTCCCCTGGGGCATCTCTGCCGGTGTGTGAGGGCTTGACTCCTTGGGGGAGCAGTGCCACCTGATATTCTCCAGCCCTGCCATGGGGTGCAGGTGGGCGTTCCTAGAGTCAGAGCCCCAGGATTGGCTGCCGAGGCGCGGGGAGGTCCTCCTCTCGGGGGTGGCGCCCAGCAGCGGAGCCCAGCATCCCATCTGCACCCCGAGCTGCAGTATCGCTTGCCACGCTGCTTCCTCTGCTTCCCCGACAATTCTTCTTCCTCTCCTGCTCCCTCCAACTCCCAGCCCTGCCTCTGAGTCACCTGCCGCTCCCACCCAGCCTCTGTGCTCTGTATCGCTGCCAGAACCGGAGACTCATCTAATTTCTATAATTAAGTGTATTCATTTACCTAACGAGCCAGGGAGCACAACAGGTCTGTGAGTCATTGAGTGAGCAGGGGTGCGCCCCGGGCAGGGGCAGCTGAGGGGAAGTGTAGGGACTGAAGCCATCCTGCGCCCACCAGCTCCCTTACTGGCAGCCTGCCGCGCCCAGGGTGGGCCGAGCCGCAGGGGGCCCCTCCCCAGCGCACCAGCCAGGCGCTCCAGGACCTCCTCAGCCCAGGAACTCGGAACACCTCAGGCAAGACATCGCCTGTTTCACCTGATGGGAATTAGACCTGACAGCAGAGCCGTGTGCCTGGCAATTTTTAGAGTCAGATTATGCAACTTTGTCGAGGGAATGACTAAGTAAGGTCCATGTCTGCTCCTTCCAGAGTGGGCAGAGATAGGTACCGCCAGACAGCATTTTTGGGACTTGGCAGGAGGCTGGGGACTCTGGAGGCCACCCCAAAAGGTGAGCTGGGCAGAAAGGTCAGACCGTTTCATGGCGCTGGAGGGGTGATGAAGAGCCTGCTCCAGGAACATCCCCATTTCAATGCCTTCTTCAGCCTTGGGCAGACACAGGGATGTCCCTTCCAGGAAAGTCTGTTCAGGGTGGGTCCTGGGCTCCCCCAGCCCTGCTGTGGTCTGTGGGGCCTGCCTCCTGCTTGCTCTCAGAATGACGAGAAGAAGAGCTGAGGAAGATACAGGGGCGTCCATGCCACTGCCCCTCAGAAGGGGACACGGACAGGGAAGCCCTGTGGAGCAGGACGGGGAGCAGGGCACCTTCGACCCTTTCAGCCCAGTCTGAGAGCCCAGCTTCTCTTCCGGGAGGATGGGTTCGGTCCTGCCCCTGCCGGGCTCCCTGGTGCAGGGGTCCCGGCTCTGACATGGACACGATGAGCTGGGTGTCCGGTGTAACATGGGCACCACAGCTATTTTCTCCTCTCACTCGCCTTTCTGGTTCAGGGAACTGAGGCGGCTATTTCTGTGGCAGCCCTCAAGTTGTCAGGAGCCCAAGTTTCCACGGCACCCACCGCCTCCTTCCCTCTCTTCCCTCCCACAGGGACGGGTATGCTCATGGCACCCCCATGGTGGGCACAGATGTCTCTGGGCGACATGATGCAGGAGTGCCAGGCTGGAGCCCCTAGTGCCTTGGGAGGTGGGCTCCCACACACCCCTCCTGTCTCTCTGGCTTCTGTAGGGTTGACACAGGATTGAGCGTGAGCTGACGGGAGAGCTGAGTAGGCCGCCTGCCCCAGCTCCTCTCAGGGCCCTCGGAAAGGGCAAAGTGAGCCCTGGAGTTTACAGAGCCCCACTGTACACCAGGCCCTGCCTGGGGAGGCGGCTGCCTGCATGGGCCTCAGGCTTGCCCAGGCCTCGGGCCTCCCTCCTCAGGAGAGGGCACTCCCTCCCACCCACAATCTGAGAGTGCAGTTTGCTTTACCTTGGATCTGGACTTGGACCTCTGCCCATTACTTTGGCTTCTAACAGCCTTTCCCCTGCAGCTGGGGCCCAGCCCCTCCCCGCAGAGCAGGGAAGCAGCCCGGTTAGGAGTTGTTGCCCCTCCAGTTTGTACCAGGGCTGCTGACAACCCTAGAGGCCACTTCTCAGCCCCCAGGGCTTCTGAGAGGGGTGGCTGTGAGCTGGAGCCAGAGGGGAAAGTGCCTGTTCAGCCCAGAGCCCAGACTGCATGGGAGTCAGAGGGGAGGCTGCATAACAGCTCCGGCTGCCCTTTCACAGAGCCTCCTGGAAGGCGAGGGCCTCCTCTGCCCTGGCCAGAGAACATCGCCTTCTCTGGCATGATGCCTGCCCCCGCAGCAGCCTCCTGCCTGCCCTACCTGCGCCCCAGTTGAGAAGGTAGGGGAAGGGAAGGCCCAGGCCACTGCCGTCCCAGGCTGAGGAGGAGATGCCGAGAAGGGCTCACTGAGGGGTTGGGTTTCCTGCTGTCTCTCCTGAGATGGGCACAGTCATCCTCCCTGACCTTCCCCTTCAGCATTCACCCTCCAGCTGCTGGGACTCTGTTCCTGCCAGATTGAGGAAGGGGACTGGGCAAGACACGGCAGCACACTCAGGAGCCTTCCTCACCAGCCCCCTGGGACAATGGACTAGCCCCAGGTGGTGATGGCAGATGGAGCTATGTCAGGGGGGAGCACAGGCTGGGCAGGCAGCAGCCCAGGCGATGGCCTGTGGGCTGTCAGCCCCCACCCTGCCAGGAACCTCTCCCACTGCCTCCATGCCAGGCTGCAGAGCTGTGGTCCCTCTTCCCACTGCACTGCAGCTTTGAGGACCTGAGGTCTCCTGGTTCCTGGAGCTCATTACCTAACAGGCACAGAGATAAGCTGTAACATCACCTATGGGTCACCGTGGCCCAGTGCTGGGTTGGCAGAGGGGTGATGAAGGGCTCACCCCCTTTCCTCCCTATCCCCACTCTTCCTGGACTCTTAGCTCTGGGCCCCATGCCTTCCAGCTCCGCTCCTGGCCTACTCCTCAACCCACCGCCTATAGGTCAGCAGCTGCCTTCCTTCTAACATCTCATTCTTTGTTTCTCCCTTTCTTTTGCTGAACTCCTTACCCCCCCCCCCCCAAGAAGGCAATGTTGAGCTGAAAGTGTGCGTCCCAGTGTCTCACACCCTGTGCTCTTTAAACACAGAGACCTGCCAAGATGCCCTCTCGTCCAACTATGCCCAGGCTGAAGTCCTCACCCTCTCTTAAAGCGGCACCAACGTGAGAGAGACAGGCAGACAGACAGAAAGCCAGAGGCTTAGGGCAACTCTGGAACCCAGGCAAGAATCTTTCGCTGGGAAAGACTCAGATATCCTTGATTGCACAGGACTGATGGGAAACCTCCCATGTGACCCTCGGGGCCCAGAGCCATTGGGTCTGATGTTCTTGTTCTGTTGTACATTGAAGAGATATATATGCACATATAGTATCTATATTCATACATACTATACTATTGTGTGTAGTGCATGTGCTCTTGGTGGTCTGTCTTCTTCGTTAGGCTATGTCTCCCCAGGCCCTCGCCCCACCCCCACCCTCACTCCCTTCCCCTTCACTGATTCCTTGTTTCTGCTGAATATGTGTGTGGAATATCCCAGGAAAAGTGTACCTGGGAACTGCCAGTCCAGCTGGGTGGTCCCTGGCTAGACTCTCCCTCTTGGGAGTGTTTCCCCTGTGGGCCAGAGGCCTGTGGAAGGCCAGATTGCCCCCTAGGGTCACTGCTCCACTAACCTCACCCCACCCCAGATTGGGGCTCTACCTCCCACCCCACGCCCCAGTTGTTGGGGGACTTCCCGGGGCTCCTCTGCAGCTTCTTCCACTCCTTTCTCCACCTTCCCTGTGTCCTTGACTGAGGGGGTGTTTTGTCTTTTTTTATTTCTGGTTTTTTGTTCTGTCGCCTTTGTCCGTTTGTTTCCAAAGATGCTGCTGGGCGGACGGGCAGGGAAGGGGTCTGTCTGCCCATCTGGCTCAGGGGTCTGAGAAGGGAATGCTGCGGGCGAGCGGAGACCAGTTGCAATACAGTACTTCCTGGCTGGTGGCCGGAGTATGCGTGCAATAGCCGAGGCCAGGTGCCCCCTTCGACCTTGGCCTCTGCCTCTGCGTAGGCCCTCCCTCCCCACTCCCAGCCCGCCCTGCCCCTCCCTGGTGTTGGTCGTCCTTTTCTAAAGCTGTCCCCTCGTGTGTCTGAGGCATGCCTAGGCTGGGCCCTGCCGCCCTGTCTGCATGCCTTTGACTGTCATGCTGTGCTCAAGCCCCAATAAAGACATCTGGAGCGTCCTGCCGTGCTCGCTGTGTGAGTGACTGCCTCCGCCTCTCCTTTCTGTATCTGTGGGGACCTCCCCGGGCTTCCCCCCCAACACCCGAGAAATGCAACACACTCCTAACCCGCCCCCACCAGGAATCACCAGTGCAGCCCAACCCCTGCATTTAGAGCCAGACACGAATGCTCGAGATGAAAAGTGATCTGGCCAAGGTCACGCCAAGAGGACTAACCTGGGACCCCGGGCTTCTGGGCAGTGATCTCCACTGCTGCCACCGCGCCCCACCCCCACCCCCAGCAGTAACATGGAAGAAGAGACTGTTGTTTGTTTAGGGGGTTCCACTGTATTCCTGCTTGTTTTGCAGGGGGCATCTTCTCTTCCCTGAAATTGCACCAGTTCTATGTGGGCCAAGGCCCTGGGGATGCCGAAGTCGTTGTGATGACTGGATGGATGGCTGATGAACTGAGGCCGACAAGGGGCTGGGGGCACAACTGGGACCACTTAGGGCTGGGGAGTGAATGGTCCTGGGCCTAGAGAGGATGGGGATGGTGGTGAGTGATGCTCAGACGTCATCCCTCACTGTTGTCCCTCTCACACTCACACAGGGGAATGAGCAGGGCTGGCTTCAGGGCCGTGCCACCTGTGCAGTCACTCAGAAGGGCCCACAACTGACTTAATGCTCAGCTGTTGCCGTCTTGAAGTTACTGATAATTATTGAAGAAGGGCCCTGTGTTTTCATTTTGCACTGGGCTCCGCGGATTATGTAACCAGGCCTGGGCACGTGTGTGCTCTCTTTACTCTTTATCCCAGGTGTAAACTTAGCGTCAAAGGGGCCTCAGTTCAGGGTCTTGATCTGCCACTTCCTAGCTGGGTAACTTGGGGCAACTTGCCAAACCTCAGTTTCCCTGCCTGTAGGATGGGGATAATGATAGCCCCTGTCTCAGAGCCAGTGATTGTAAAGGCCTGGCCCAGTGTCATCTGTCTGCATATGGCGTGCAGTAGATGCACAGTAAGTGTTAGCTCCCTCCTCATCCATTTCCTGTTGCTCTCAGCTTTTCTCCCCAGATTTCTGAGATTGCCTGGTCCAGTCACACCAGGAAAGGACAAGAGCACACCGGGGGTGGGGGTGGGGGGTGGTGAGGATGGCAGGGCTGAGGGGAGGGGAGAAGTAAGGGGAAGCCTGTGCCTGAAGCAAAGAGAAAATCGCGCTTCGAGCCTGGGCCAGCAGAAGCAAGGCGATGGCAGGCAGCCAGTTGTCAATTAAAGATAAAATCTCTCCTCCAGCAGTGGAGGGCAAGTAGAGGCTACGCCTCCCCCCCCAGACGGGAGAAAGCCATTTGCAGCCAGGCTCGCCTCAGAGAAGCTTGGCCGGGCAATAATGGGATGGGATGCACTGCTGGCCCCATGATGATATTGCGCATCAGGGCCCACGGCCAAAATGGTGTTTGGGTATTTTGGGGTTTTTTTCTTCTTCTTTTACTTTTTTGTTGTTGTTGATCAATGTGGAACCGTTTCATGGTCAGGGGCTGAGAACCCAGCAGGCAGCCCAGGGGTAACCAATGCCAGGGGGGGCTTGAGGGGACCCAAGGAGATGCAGTTGGGGTTCCCGGTGACAACCTCAGACCCCTGGAGGGGGAGGGGGAGGGGGCAGTGTGCAGGAGGGCAGAGTTCAGTGAGAGAAGCAGGGGACGGCCCCTCCTCCCCACCTCACAGAAACAGCAGGCAATGCTGTCAAGGGACCAGCCTCCCTCTGGTCCCCGAAGCTGGAGTGGAGCCCAAACTAGGGAGCTGGTTAAAAGAGCAGGATGCTATAGTGATGGAGACTGACTCTGGGAGTCCGACTCATGTCTCCTTCACTTCCTGATTATGTGACTCTGGGTAAGTTAATTAATCTGTGTGAACCTCTATTTCCTCATCTGTAAAATGGGAGCAATAATGGTATCTACCTCATGAAGCTGTTGGGAGAGTTCAGTGAGGCAGGGCCTGTGACACCCTTAGCACAGCGCCTAGCACAAAACATTGATTACAAATATTTGGGTGGGGGAGCAACTCTCTCCAATGACAAATGACCGGTTTGGTTTGATGGCCTCACGTTTCAAATAGGTGCCATGAATTCGCCTCGTTTCGGTGAGCCCCTTAGCTCCCTGTGAAGGAATAAGAGTTGGGGTGATAATACCAAACAGCTAACCTTTATTAAGTGCCAGGCAATACATCTAATGCTCCTAAACACCCATTCTGAGCTTGGTGTTATCATCATCCTTGTTTCAGAGGAGAAAACTGTAGCACAGCAATGTCAGGTCATTTCTCCAAGGTCACACAGCCAATAAGCGGTAAAGCTGGGATTTGAACCCAAGCCGTCTGGCTCTATGAGCCCTACATTTAGCTGCTGTCTAAATGGAATGAGGCTTCTAGGTCATCATACCTAAAGTATAGATTTGTGCTTTTTAATGTTTTTCATTTCCTTAACCTCTATTGATTCTCATAGCAAAGGTATTGTTTACCCCTTTTATAGGTAAGAAAACCAAGGCTTGAGGAAGTGATTTGATCATGCCCCCACATGCACACAGAAAAGGGAGAAGGATGTCTTCTCAGCCTCGTTAATTAATTAGCATAAGGTAACACCCAACTCAAGGAGTGATTGGTTCCTTCCTTCTGCAACTCACTGAGTTTTATTTTCTGATGCTCAGAAGGGAGGTACTTGGATGGGGACTGGTCTGGAAACCAAGTTACGTGAGGAGCAGCTCAACCTGGAAATGGCTTATTGGAAATTTGATGGGGATCAAGTTCATGTATTTGAAGGGTATCAGAGGAGAAGTAGGTTTAGATTATTCTCTGATCCCAGAGAGCAGACCTAGAACCAGTAAGTGGAAATGTTAGGAAGGCAGATTCAAACTGCCTTCAAATCAAGAAAAACCTGACATTTTTGTTGTTTTCCTTGCCATTACAAATTTAACACATGGTACTGAAAGCATCCCAAACCAAATCAACAGGGAAGCCTCATCACCCCCCCTCAATCCCACTGTCCTCCCTGGAGGTGACACTGTCAACCTCTGGTGTTGGGTCCTTCCAGGCCTCTTGGAAAAGAGAGGCTTCCTAACAAAACTCCTGAAGGAATGGGCTGTCCTGGAGTGGAGTTCCCATCCTGGAAGTTTAGAGAGACCCTGAACGATCGTGTGCCGGGGGTTCGTGGGAGGAATTTCTGCTCAGCCTGGAAGGTGGAAGTAGAAGGCCCCTTCCAGTTCTAAGATGGTCTGACTTAACATGGGGCCACACAGCTGTTAATGGTGGGGACAGGTCCAGAACCCAGGTCTTCTGAACGGGACTCAGATAAGCTCCTTGCCCAGCATGATTTTCCTCAAAGTCCTTAACTCTGGGGTGGAAGACTCCCTGTCTGCCTCTTCCCTGCCCCTCTGCACAGACTGGAGCAGAGACCGGCATCTGTGGTGCATCAGTCCAGAGTGACTCGGTGTTGACGACATGTACCCAGCGCCCACGCCTATAACCCCCCGGGGCCCCGACAGCGTCACCACAGCGAGCACCCGCCTTCATCTGCCAGCTCCAGGCCCCTGTGCGTGCCCACCCTGGTACCCACACAACAGGGGGCACACGAGCGGGCTCAGTCACCTCAGGCTGTGGTAAGCACACCCGTGCCGCAACTGCCCGCGTTGTTCCAGAGGCCGGCGAGGGCTGCCAGGGCTTCTGGCACCTGCTCTCTCCTGGGAGACCACAGTTGGCTTTGAACACAACATCATGGGCTGAGAGGGAGCCAGGAGGACAGCTGTGGCTCCAGGTGAGAGGGGCCTTCTGCTGTTGGTGCTGGAAGCCTCTCCTTTCCCCATAGCTCTGTCGGGCCCCCCCGCCCGCCATATTTGCCTACTTCTAGGGCTATTCCATAAAAGTCTCCTGGAACTGCAGGGCTCTGCTTTTTGCTGACTTAGGGTCTCTGCTTCCTAAATCAGCAATACCTGGTGTGGAGAGAGGGGGCGGCTCCTCTCCCCCGAGGCTGAGCCAGAAACTGAGGTGTCATCATTAATCCCACCCTCTCATTCCTTAATTCAACTCACTCACTTACCGTGCATTACATCTGTATTAAATGCCTATACTCTGTCCTGGGGAACCAATAGTGAACAAGACCAACGGAATCCCTGCCCTCATGAAGCTTACATTCTAATAGGGGAGATAGGCCAAAAGACCAGTAGATTAAAATATCTAACAATACCCCGCCCCCATTCCAAGCCATTAGCGAGTTCTATCATTCCAAGCTCTGAAATGTGTTTCACACGTTCTCCATCTCCCGCTCTCTCCCCTCCAGCTCTGAAGGTGGGCTTCATCTCCTCTTTCCTGGTCTCCCTGGGTCCCACTGACATCTACCACCCAGCCTCCACCCAGCAGACAGAGAGCGCTTCTTAAAACAGAAACCAGATCGTGCTACCCCTGCCTAAAACCGTCAGTGGCTGGATTCCCACTGCATTTCGAATAAAATCCAAATTTCTTCAAAGTAAGGCGAGCCCTCAAGGCCCTGCTAGTCATCAGGCCTCTTCCTGCCTCAGCAAATCATTCCTGTCCCTCCCTCTTCCCCTGGGAAACTTTCTCACACGTACCAGCCTCTTCCACCTTTAGTGGTTTACACACACTGTTCCCTCATGTGGACCACTGTGCCCCGCCTCTCCCGACCCCTTTGATTGTCTGAGTTCTCACTCTTTGGGTCCGGCTTTAAGTGTCTCTTCCCTGGTGATTCCCCCCGCCCCCTGCCCCCTGCCACTACCTCTGTGTTGTTTTCTGTGACCGCAGCTGCTCATTTTTTTCATGGTACTTTCTTCCTCGTAACAGTATTTGTCTATTGCCTGCCTTCCTTTAAGTACCTGGGGCCTAGCACTGTGCGAAATAAATGTTTTATGAATGAATGAAGGGGCAGAGGTGGGCCTGGCATGAGTAAGTGCTCAGCTGTGTCCTCCCTTATCCCTCCCAAATGTCTCCGGCTGGCACCTCACTTCTAGGGCATTCCTGGGAGTCATTGGGGAATAACGTGAAAGCTCTTCTCTTTACATTATGCATTTCCTGCCTGAGAAACTGTTAGAATAATGAGGAGGGCTGGAAGAGAGGGACTGAGAGGAGAGTTCCCGTAGCTCTTCCTTTCAGAATGTACCCATCTCTTCCTGGTGTTTTTGATGCTTGTAGAATTCCCCTCCCCTGACTGTGAGCTACCCCAGGGAGCTGATTCATCCCGGCGCCCCCTCAGGGCTTAGCCCAGCGCTCCCTGCATAGTAGGTGCTCAGGGAAATGTTTAAGTGAGTGAAGAAAGTGATGGAAAAGGAAGAAGAGTGAGAGAGAAGAGAAGGCAAGGGGAGCAAGAGGCAGGAAGGGGTGATGAAGAGAGGAAAGACCGATGGAGGGAGTGAGCTTGGGATGGAGGGAAAGAAGGAAAACCTTGAGGCAGGAGTTGCTGGCCCAGCTTGGCCTTCGTGCCAGTGCCCCCCTCACCTCCCATGGGCTCCTTCCTGAACTCTGAGCCTCCGGATCCTGCTCAGGCCTCCTGGGGGTGACCAGCCCCGAGGGGACCTCTGCAGCGACCGGAGGCTGGGATTCCTCAACCTGTGGCACGACTCCATTCCTAATGTCCCCAGAGATTCCCCCTTAAATCTCCCCCCATTTCCTCATCTTTAGGCCCCAGGTCCAAGGACAGTTACTTCCAATGCAGTATCAGTGATCAAAAGTTCAGAGCAAACAAAGGGAAACAAACAAAACCAGACTTTCCTCCATGCCTTCAGCCCTCAGCCCCAGAGGGGTTCAGAGAGGAGGTGGCCTGCCTCTCCCTCATGGCCCAGGCTGGGCCAGCTGCCCCTCGGGAGGACCTGGGTGAGCCCAGGAGGCAGGGAGACCCAGAGGACCCGTTCCCACACTAGCTGTTGCCATGGTGGCCCTCCCAGGGGTGGTGGTTCCCAAGGTGCTGTGGAGAGCAGAGTTGTGCCACTGCCACCACCAGCACGGTGTAGAAGCTGCCTGGGATCCTTAACCCTTCCTAGGCTGCTGGCTGGTTGGCCTGGGGGCCAGCCTGTGCCCTCCTCTCAGTCCACCAGGCAGACACAGGGCCAAGGAACAGGACGGAACCAGTGTCCTTCCCAATGCCCCACCTGCATCCAGCCTCATGCCTTGGGACTGCCTTCTCCCCTGAAGGGACAACGCCATACTCCTGGCAGGTCATTAGGGACCTCCTTTCTCTCAGGACCCCACTGGAGGTAGCGATCATTTGCCAGGGAGTCTGGGGGTGGGATTGTGAGAGTAGGGGGCAAGTAAGAAGGCTCCAGAGGGCACCACTCTCCCTCTGGGCCTCAGTGTGCTGAACTGTGACTGTTCATCATAACTCTCCATCTCCCTTCCCGGGTTCTTCTCCACCCTTGTCAGGGGCTCTCGCTACTGGTTCCCCTTTAATGCCCCTCCCCCCCAGACACACGCATACTTCCAGGGTCCTTCTGTTCTCTTCACCCTCTCTTCGTGTTCTAATCTATGCATAGGAAAGTATCTTGTGTTAGTCATCCACACTCTAGTGTAAATTAGAGTCCATGTATACTTTATTTCTCAGGATATAGGATTAATAGACCTCATCTCAACTTATGGAATGAGAGACTTGTTCTCTGTTATAGGAAACCCTAGCACCAGAGAGCTCCAAACAAGGTAGATAATTTTTTTTGTTCAGAGGAGAAAGAAAGCAGGAGCTTCTTGTGTGAGGTAAATTAGAGGCCAGGGCTCTATAAGGAATTCTGCTTTGGCTCTGATTAACAAAAAACAAAATGGAACACAAAAGGGAAATCTGAAGTGATAAGCAATAGGAGTTGCTTCTAGACAGAAGATCCTCTCTCTCTTTTTTTGCCCCCTTCCACATTCCAGTATTGAGTCCTCTTCCTGGCAAACTCTTATTCATCCCTCAAGGTCCACACAGCTGTCACCTCCTCTGAGAACCCTTCTGGGATTCTTCCTTTATGCTCTCACTGCTCCTTGTTTGCCCCTCCGTTAGAGTACTTATCACAGCACAGCTTGTTGCTTGTTTACTCAGTTATGGATGCTTCACCTTTTTAACACTTTTATCTCCAGCCCCTGCTCAGGGCTTAGGAGCTCAATGTTGAAGGAAGGAAGGAAGGAAGGGAGGATGGGAGGAAGGGGTAGAAAGCAAATGAATTAGCTGCTCACTGCTGACTGTTGTCTTTCACACCTGTCATTCTAGCCCATGTCTGGTTTCAGAATTTGTCCAGAACAATTCCCTGGAATGTTGGGCTCCTTGGTTGTGCCAGCCGAGTCTCCCCACCTCCTCCCCTGCCACCAGGGCTCCCATCCACTGCCCTCCACTCCTTTCGGCTTCCCTGGTTGTGACCAGCTGGGTTTTTCCTTCCTGACATTAATGGCTTAGATTGGCAGTGGAGTCCACTTGGAAGGGCCAGGGGCTCATGTCCTGGTTTCTTCTCCATCTTTCTTCTTCTCAGCCTTAATCAGGGTGTTCTTTTTTTTTTTTTTTTTTTGCTTTTATTTGCATTTATTTTTTGCAGCATTTATTCCCAGGCCATAAGTTTTTGTTTCTTCAATTTCTTCTGGGATATCTTTTTCTTCTGGGCAACCTCCTCTTCTGGTTTAGGAACAATCTGTCCTTTTTCAGTAAGGATCATCTCAATGTGGCAGGGAGAGCTCATGTATGGGTTGATCCGACCATGAGCTCTGTAAGTCCTGCGCCGCATCTTGGGGGCTTTGTTCACCTGGATATGCTCAATGACCAGAGAATCTACATCTAAGCCCTTAAGTTCAGCATTACTCTCTGCATTTTTGAACACGTGCAGTAAAAATTCAGCACTCTTTTTGGGCCACCGACCCTGGGTCCAGCCCCACTGTTTGGCCTGGGCACACCTACCAACTCCACCATTGTAACGATGGAATGGCACACATTGCTTCTTTAAAGTGACATCCTTCAGATACTTGGTGGCTTTTTGGATATGCATACCCTTAATGGCCTGGACTGTTTCACGAGTGTTCTTAAAGTGAACATGAAGATTTGAACCTCTCGACTTGCATGATTTTGTGGGGTTTTCTGGGTCAAGTGAATAGCGAACCATTTTTAGAGGTCACCTCAGGCCGCTGACCGGAAAAGCATCAGGGTGTTCTTTTATGAGCCTCATGCCCTCCCCAATTCTCTGAGTGCCAGTCTGGTTGCTCAGGTGTGCACTCTTGGGCACGAGTCCTGCCACATAAGAAGCCATATAGAGAGAGGCTGGTAGGAGTTGTTTCCGTAGGGGCCCAGTCATGTCCCGTGATATTGCTGGGCTTCAGGCTCACATCTGTGGCATGGGAATTAAACCACCCCTGCCCTTATCCAAGGGAGTTATAAAGATTAAACGAGAAAGTCGGTGTATGGGGCCTCTGGATCCTCTAAAGCACTACCTGAAGTGAAAGTTATTCCTCCAACCTTCTCTCAGAGGCTGGGCTATTCCTCCAGAATCAAAGCGTTGGTGCCTCTGGAAGTAGTGATGGCTAACACCCAGTGCTTATGCGGGCCAAGCACTGCTCTAAGCCCTATATGTGGATTAATCCTCAGAACAAACCCAGGAGGAAAGGGCTCTTTTAAACACTCCCATTTACGGATGAAGAAATCAAGGCACAGAAGTCCCACAGAGAGTGGATTTCACAGCCTGAGTTTGACCTGAACTCATTCAGCCAGGCCCTGGCCCCATGCTCCTGACCACTGGCTCTATGGCCTCACACAGTCACAGGTAGGAGCTGGCCTCTCAGCACCAGGACTACCACTGCCATCGATTTACTACCCACACTCAGAATGCTGATTCTGGCTGCCACTGGCTTTGCCACATTTGAGCTGTGCAACCTTGGGCAAATGACAACCTCTCTGAGCATGGTCTCTCATCCAGGAAATGGGAATAATCCTACATCTCCTGCAAATTTTACCAGGAAGAATCACTGGAGGATGAATTCGTGAAACAGCTAGCCCGACTCAGGCAGGTGAATGGTACTCAACGAGTGTCCTTCCCCATTTACATGTAGGGAAACAGGGGAGCATGGGGGGGCAGGGGGGCGAGAGCGGGGTGGCAGGGCTGATTTCCACAACAGAAAACACCAGAAACCCTTTTCCAGAAATGCCTTGCTAGGGCCACTCACTGTGGGATGATGGGATGGAGGCAGTGTCCTGTTTGATGCAGGCGCTGGGGATATGGATGCTCGTGAGATGACCCACTGCCATGGCCATTTCCCTCTTGGTGACACAGTGATACCTGCGTGCTTGTTCCCCAAAGCAGTGAGAAATCAGAGAGCAGCCTGCTGCCAAGGCTACACCTGTGCTGCCGGTGCCTCTTCCCCCTTCCCTTCCTCGTCTCTCCTTCAAGGCCCAGGATCAGGAGCTGCCCCCAGGGCGTTTCCACACACACCTGTGGGCCCCTGGGAATGGGAGCCAAGGAGGCGGTGAGGTGAGAGGCAGCGTGGAAGGGAGGCCAATCGGGGATCTCAGAGCAGGAGGAGGAGGGGGAGGAAGAGGGAGAAAGGAGGAGGGAGAGAAAAAGCGGGAAGGGGAAGACGAGGGGGCGGGGAGAAGGAGGGACCAAGCCCAGCGGTGGGACCTGACATGAACTGAACAGGCTGGAAATGGAGCAGCTGGGCAAACCCAAAACGCTCTGTTTGGGGGTCTGCTGAGCAAGCATGTGAATGCGCAGAACTGGGGGAGCAATTCAAGGAAGAAATAAATCATCACCTCGGGGGTAGGTCAGAACAGGAGACGTTTATTCTAGCCCAGCCCAGATTAGTCGATGTTTTCTTTACATAACCATTATTTTTAACAGGCTGGCTTGGTGGCTGCATTAGCCTGACGCCACCCTGTCCTTGGCAGGTGGAAGGTTTGGTTACTTTGAGACCAAGACCACTGTGGGTTTTTATTCTAACTGTGGACGCTGCTGGCTTCAGGCGAAGGGATCTGAATTCACTTTCCAAATGGAGATTTCGGAATCTGAGCTGTGTCACAGAATCCCACTTCCCTTACTAGAACAAAACCCAGCTCTGGGGTGGGTCAGGACTGGCCTGGAGGCCCATCTCCCTCAGCCCTCCCGGGGCACCACCATGCCCTTCGATGAGCTCACTCCATGGTAGCAAACTTCACCCCGGGAGGTGCCCAGGCCTCCTGAGCTTCTGCTGTGGGCGCCTCCTTCCCTGACCACTCTCCACCCCACCTCTTTGCTCCTTCACCTCCCCCTGCCCCGCAGAGCACATTGTTTCAATCTTCCTCTGCGCTTCCAAACCCTTTCCCTCTTTCCCCACCTTGGCCGCCATGGGGACTCCCCAGTTTCAGAGAGAATGGCTGACTTCTGGGGCCCAGGAACCCCCTGAAATTGCAGCCGAAGTTGTATGTGTGTGAGGGTGAATGTACGTTTTCTAGAGACAGGATCCGGAGCTTTCATCAGATTCTTGGAGGAGTTTGCACCCACCTCCCACCCCACCCCCTGCCAATCCCCCTGCCAATACGAAGAACTCTTAGTCTGGCAGTTAGAGGTTGGGCCAGCACAGGCCGTGAAGGCAGCTGGAGCCAGGTGGCCCCTGGCACGGCTTTTTAGCCTGGCCCAAGGAGTCCCTCTCACTTTGGGACTTTTGCTCCATCGCCGTTTTCTCTAGAGCTCAGATCAGCTCTACTTGGGACTGAATGTGGACAGGAATGAGGGGGCCAGAGCTCCAGCCTCGCATCCACCACTGGCTGTGCAATCCTTGGCAACTTGCTTAACTTGGCTGAGCGGCAGTTCTCCATTTGTAAACTTGGGGATAATACTGCCCACCTTAGCAGGTTCTCACAAGGCTCAAGTGAGATCCCGTGTCTCTATGACTTAGCTTAGTAACTAACATTTCATGAAGCTTAATGTCCTTGCTTCCTCTCTTCCTTCTTTCCTGGATGAACTCTAAGGTTCTTTCCACATTTAATAGGTAGACTCCACCATAGGGCCTTTGAGGAGAACTAAACTGGGGAGAGAGAGAACACAGGAGATCACAGCCCACGAGGAGCTGGAGCTGGAGGGTTAGATCTGGTGGAGGATTGGGAGAGGGAGGTCTGAGTAAGCAGAAGGTCCCCATTGTGGCAGAGAGGCAACCGAACCCCAATCTGATATTTGGAACACAGCTGGTTATCAGACTGGATTTTGGCTTTAACCAAATATTTGACGTTTTGTCCAGCTCATTTCTAAATAGGAGGCTGGGGGCTGGGTCCATTTCCTAAGTTCCAGTTCAGTTCTCTCTGCTTCCCTGGGCTTCAGTTTTCATCAGAAGACATTCACACGAAGCCCCAGCTGGTGATCAATTCATAGCAAAAAGCCAGGGGAAGTCTTATCTCCAAGGAGATTAGATTAGAATTTTCCTGTGTGACTAGGTGGTTAGTCCTGCACATGGTGATTTTATAACCCCCAGTGGAAATAGGACCCTAGAGTTGTCTGCCTTCTCAGACTGGTCACTTGGAAACACATCAGCTGTAAAAAAGCTGATTTAAGACCCCTCGGCCCCTGTATACACCACCAAGAGAGATGACTTGATTCCAGAGCTATCCCCAAATCTCTCCTTCCCCACACTGCCTCTCCTCTTCCTGTAGGCCACAGGCTCTCAGCCTAAAGCAGCTTATTCTGTGCATTTCAGGTAGAACTAGAAGTCAAGGAAGTCAGGTCGCTCTTCTCTGACATTGATGAGATGGGGGACCAGGGAGGAAGTTTCAGAAAATTCAAGAGTTCTTCTTTGTTCTTTGTACTATCCGTGCCTGTTCCAGCTTTCCCTGCCCTTGTTTGACCTGCCTCTTGCAGGACTGAGAGACAGCATCTTAGGGCATGCCCATGAAGTACTCTGAACTTCTCAAGATGTAAAGGGAAAGAGAAATCAAAGCCAGCTCTTATCTCCATCCAGATGATGGGAATCAAAACAGCCAAACCCGTGCCGTCTCTTGCCTCATTTGGCCAGTGGCTGAGTTAATTCCAGGCTGAGATCTCTCTTAGCTTGTACTAAGTTCGCCCTAAAGGCTGCCAGGTTATCAGCGACTAAATCACCAATCCATAAAAGTCATCTTGCAGCCTTCCTCAGACCCAGAGGAGTCTTACTCCATCCTTGCCTCCTTCACCAATGCTTTCTTCACTCTGGATTTGGCATCGTATCTGGAACTTGAGCCTAGGAAATATTTTTAGCTACCAACCATGACTTCTTCCCTATTCACAACTGGGGCAATGAGAGGGTAGGGAATTGGAGAAGATTCTGCCAGCCACAGGGCCAACAGCTCCTTGAGGTGTCTTCCCTAAAAGATGAGTCTGGGCACGTCCCTCATTTTCTGAAAACACGTCTATGGCTCCCTGTTGGATAGAGGTGAGATGCCCAAGACCCTTGACCATCTGGTCCCAGCCTAACTTTGAGGCTCAGTCCCTGCCCTCCCTGCCTACACACCTGAGCAAGAGTGTTCTTTGACCTGTGCACCGTCCTGCTTTTGGTTACACTCTTCCCATTGCTTGGAGTGAAAGCCACTTATCCTTCGTGAAGTCTTTTCTGATCCATCCCATCCCACCAGCAAAACTTTGGGCACTCACGGCCCCCATACACCTGTCCAAGACCATTTGTTGCACTGGATGGTTATATGGCTGTCTTTTAAGGGCCACTGTTTGGACTCACCTTTCCCATACCCCTGCCAACTAGGTCACAGGGACCTAAGTAGGTATGTTGGGAAAAATTATCTGAAATTTAGATAAGGCCAAGAGGATGACTGTATATTCCTTCGGTGTCATACTGAAGCTTTGTATAACAGACCTACAGGAAGATTATTTAATGGTCTAGAACTGTGCTATCAACACATGGCTATCGAGCCCTTGAAAAGTGGCTAATACCACATGTCAAGCTGACAATATCTTGGACATATTGGGTTAAATAAAATATATTCTTAAAATTAGTTGCACCTATTTGCTTTTAATTTTTAATGTGGCTACTAGAAAAACTTAAATTACACACCTGACCCACGTTACATACTGTCAGATAGCACTGCTCTAGAAGACAAGTTCATTGTTTGACTTTGTCATTTGCTATTATTAATGAAGGGCTCAGACCGTGAAATACGTGTTAACTTGTAGATTTTTGCTGGTAGAGATTCAAATGATTTCTGTCCAATAAGATAGATAATCCCTGTTTTATTACCCTGTAGGATATTTACCAGATTTGTCTCTAACTTAAAAAAAAATTATTTTGGTGTGCCTTTCCTTTAAATCTCAGTCCCTTAAATGCTCTTTGAACCAGCTTTGTCATCTTATTGGTCCCCTCGTTAGTTAGTGAGTTCAGTGAAGTCTTTGACACATGTTCATTCTATATCTGTATGAGACTTGTGCTTTCAACTTTTTGGAAATTATACTTATATCTCTTATCTTTTGTACAGCTTAAGTATAGAGACTGAATTATCAACATGCTGGGTATTAAGTAGGGGCTCAATAAATGTTTGTTGAATTAATAAAAAGCACTTGCATAGAATTGGGACCTTATGTTTAAACTGCCAACTACACTTTGCAGTAGGGTCTTCATCTGCCACATGCCAGGGAGTTGGGGATGTAGGAAAGATGAGATCTTTCCAGGACCTTGAACTATTTAGGTGATCTCCACAAAGATTTTCGATTCTTGGGGCCTGTGATCCCAAGGGGATGCTGGCCAAAGCAAGTTCCTTCAATCAGCTCAAGGGGAGGTCCTCCCAGCCCCACCCACCCAGAGTGCTACAGGAAGCAGGGCGCCCAGGTAGGTTTCCCTTCCCTTGCTGCCCCATGGCCTGGGCTCCTGCCAGACTCAGCACTGTGAAGATCCCCCCATACAACTGTGACTACTCCTTAGGGTCTGGACACAGAGGACTTTTGCCTCAGAAGCCAGGTCTTCAGGGGGCCCTGGTTAAATCTCTGGGCCCAGAGTCCAGGTAGACAATTGCAAAACGGTGTCTCTTCCCCTTTACCCTCCTGGCCATCTCCACAGTGGGGAAGTCCAGCTGGCAGGTAAAGGTGGAAGTTGACTGCGAATTCCTTGAGGGCAGAAGCTTGTCATTTGCATGCCTAGCACCTGCTGAGCGCTCTGCCCAGCGCACAGTGGACACTCCGTGAATGCTAATCCACCTCCCCTCCCTCTGCCCTACTCAGCCTGCAGCCAGCTTCCTTCCAGTGAGCCTGACCTAGAGACTCCTCAGCCTCGGCAGAACATTGATTCATCAATCCCCTCTGGGAGTCTGGGCAGGATCCCTTGAGAATTAGGCATCAAGCTCAGGTTGGTGACCTTCTAGAAGTGTCACGCCAAGCCTGTCCTAGTCCACTTTCCTTACAAAGAAAAGAGAAGTTGGTAGAGGTTCTGCTGCTGGAGAAGAAGAATAAAAGCAACATTGCTCTTTTTTAAATTGTAATAAGATATACACAACAAAGTTTATTATTTTAAGTGTATAGTTCAGTGGCATTAAGTATAATACATTCACATTGTTGTACAACTGTCACCACCAAACTGAAACTCTGTACCCATTAGACAACAGCTTCCCATTCCACACCCCTCCAGCCCTGGCAACCACCATCCTACTTTCTGTCTCTATGAACTTGACTACTCAGTGTACCTCATTTAAGTGGAATCATGCGGTATTTGTCCTTTTGTGATTATTTTAACGTAATGTCCTCAAAGTTCATCCATATTGTAGCATGTGTCAGAATTTCCTTCCTTTTTAAGGCTGAAAAAACTCCATTGTGTGTGTGCGTGTGTGTGTGTGTGAGAGAGAGAGAGAGAGAGATCTCACATTTTGTTTCATTTTGTTTATCCCTTCATCCACTGATGCACACTTGGGTTGCTTCCACCCTTCTGGCTCTTGTGAATAACAAGTGTACGAATACCTCTTCAACTTTTAGTTCTTCTGGGTATGTGCCCAGAAGCGGAATTGCTGGATCATATGGTAATTCTGTATTTAATTTTTTGAGGTAAAAGCAAGATTTCTGAGCACCTGTGTTGTGCTAGCTGTGACCTAGGTTCCATATGACATCTCATGTAACCCACAAAACCACCCTATGGGGTGGAGATTATTGTCTCCACTTTATAGAAGGTGAAGGTTCCAGAAACTAAATGACTTGCTCAAGGTTATAGGTAGTGACTGCAATCAAATTCGAACCCAGGTCGGCTTGATTCCAAGGCCACATTCTTCCCAGGCAGCAGGTGATGAAAACAAATACAGTCCTCAAAAGGAGGCCACACCTTAAAGCTTAATTCACAATTACACCTTTAATTAACATTTAACACTTTCCTTAATGAGCAGTTAACACCTTAGCAGGAATCAGTTGCTGACAGAAGAATGGGTCATCACTCCCCCTTTTGTCCTGTCAAATCAAACACTGTCTTCCAGATGGTTCCCAGACACAGCGCCTCTCTCCCTGGTCTCCCACCCTTTCCCCTCCCACATCACCAGACCTCCCTCATTCATTGGCTAGGCCCACATGACCGCCTCCCCCCAAAGCCTCTTCTCCACCCGGAAGTCTTCCCAGCCACACCCCCAGGAGGGGTCCCTCCTCCTTGCTTCCCTGGGCTTCTGGGCCTCCCTGGAGTAGGCAGCCCTGAACTTTGTTCTATTGGTTTACAGACAAACTCCCTCCTGGCTGCGCAGTTTCCAGTCGTCCCTTTGTATAACCTATACCTTCCAGTGCCTGGGGCTCTGTAACTAAATCAGTGATTCAATGAGTGATTCACTCAATCAATGACAGTACGGAAGACAGGAACGAAGAAAGAGAAAGCCAGAATCATCCTCCCCTACTTCACTATTTGTGTAAGACCAGGCTGTGAGTTGCTCAGAATAATTTTTGTGCTACATTTGGCATCACTGCGCAAGCCTGAGCCATTTTGGGGTTGGAAACTCCCAGGAAAAGCAATGGAATTATCCTCTTGGAGAAATATGCCCACGTGGCTGGCCCAAGGAAGGGGAGGAGGGGCTTTCAGTGTTGGTAGGGATTTCATGTCTGAGGAAAACCAAATCCCAAGGAGGGGGGGAATTCTTTGTGAGGCCTTCAACACAATTATTCATTCACCCAGTCATCCCGCCGACACGCACTTCCTCTGAGGGAGGCACGCACCTGGGCACCCTGCTGGAACCTGAGGGAAAAGAGGAAAGTAGGACCCTCTCCTGAGGTGCTCGGCCAGGGGAAGCCGCGTCCTCTGGGAGGGACACGGGGCTTCTCTAGGAGGAGGAAGGGGAGGCTCAGCTCAGCCCAGCCCACGGGCAGGGAGGCAAGTGGCTGCTCCTGAGGCCAAGTCCCTGGATTGTCAGGATGCGCTGGCCACACCTGCAGGCTTGGCTAACACTCCAGTCTTTGATGTCGGGACAAGTGGATGAGGACCACACAGCAGGCAGGGAGGGAGCTGGAGCGGTGGGCAAGGAGAGAGAAAGAGCCGGGTATCTGGGGTGGCAGCTGCCCGCAGCCAGAGGGTAGGGGGAAGTGCCAGCAGGTAGGGGAGCCCAGGCCAGAGTCGTGGCAGGACCTCCCCGTGAAGCCACCCCCACCCCACCCCCAACCGTGCACTAGTCCAGCTTGGCTTAGAGGACTATCTGTTTAGAGGGCTTCAAGCTCCACAGGCCCCAAACAGGCAAATGTTTTGCAGAAAGAGAGACAGGATTCAAATTTGATTGGAGGGCAAGGATTTGGGATTATTTGCCCAAGAGGGAAGGAAGCACTTAAGTGACTTGGTCATTCATGATTATTTGTAAGGTGTTAGGATGACAGACAGCATTAACCCAAATGGTCCCCATAGCAACCCCATGAGACGAGCAGGGTGGGACAGCATCCCATTGCGCAGGCAAAGAAAACGGGGCACGAAGAGGTTAAGGCTCTCGCTGGCCACTCCGTACTTCATCAGTAAAGGAGATTTGACATCAGTGTTTCTGGGTGCAGGGTCCTTGTTCACCTCGGGCTGCCTCTCCTGACCCAGTGAGGGAAAGGGGGGAACCCCCATCAGGGGGACTTTGAGACCAAGCCCACTATGGGTGGCTGTCTGAGGAGTGGTCACAGGAAAGGGAGGGGGAGGGGGACAGGCTCTGCATCAACCTGGGGCCTGAGCAGCCCACTGCACCCACCTCCGCTCTTGGTCCAGGTGCCCAGAGTCCCGGGGCCCCGGCAGCTTGAGTGCATTGCTTTTCCCAGGTCTCAGTAGGGGCACTCGGTGAACTCAGAGGCTTCCTGGCTGGGAAAGGCTGTCCAGGTTCTGTGATTCAGTGTGCCGGCAGGAAAATAAATCCACCAGAATGATTTCTTTTTTCTTCCAACAAAGAAATGAGACTCGTAATCCAACAGTGACTGCCAGAGGACAGCCTGCTCTGAATTCCTTTCCTGCCTTGCTTACAGTCATTAAATTGGTCACTTGGGTTCAGGGGATGAAAGTGCGCCCGGCAGGACTGCGGTTGGCCTGGTTAACTTGCCGGCTTCCGCCTGGGACGGGATGGACCGAAGCTCTGTTCCCCACTGGGCTCTCCCTCTTGGATACTCAGAAATGCTCTCCCTGGGTCATAGCGGGGAGGGAGGAGGGCTCGACTCAAACCCTTCCTCTCTGATCAAAAAACTTTCCAACAGCCCACCTCCCTGGAGTGAATCTGGCGTATTGTCACATTCACTGGACGTTCATTCTGCCAAATATTTCATGACAGTAGCTCCTTTATTCCTAACATCACCCTCTGGAGGAGGTGTGATCCCCTCTCTAAAGACGGGGAGTCTGAGGCTCAGAGAAGTGATCTTGTGTGGGTCAGGCAGCGAGCGAGCCGCAGAGCTGTGGCCTGGATCTAATATACTCCTCACGCTGGTCATTTCAGGCAGGTATTGTTCGCAACTGTTTCCTCAGTCAAGAAACTGAGACTAAGCCTAATTAAGCTCGTCCAAGGCAAACAACTGCTGAGGAGAGACCTGAAATCAGAGCCAAAGCCCAGCCTTTACAGTCTTGTCTCCCTGCTGGGCAGGCTGTCTTCCCACACAGCACCCTTACCTGTGCTCACTAGGTCTCTCCACCCTCAGGCCTTCGTCTCAGCCAGCTCGCTGAAGCCAACAGTGAGTATCTTCACAGCCCAGCTTCAAACGGGCTTCTCCACAAAGCCTTCCCTGACGTTTTGGGCCATGCCCACCTCTCCCTTTCTCTCCTTCCCAATCTCCCATTGTTTTTATTAAACATAAGGGCACTTCATTATGGCTTTGGCTTACTTCACATGTGTAGGCCTTGTTCCTGCCCCCTCTTGCCTTCCCTAAATGATAGGGATAGAGTAGATAATGAAATAGTCAGTTTAGAAATCCCAGTAGGGGATTAAGGACAGAAAGGGAGTTTTAAGGGAGTTTGGGAGACTGTTGTAAGCTAATGACCACTCAAGAAAAGAATCCAGTAACCTAGCAACAATCTACACTGCCTTGAAGGGAGACCAGGTGCATCCAAGCACCAGGCACACTCAAGCCACAAACCCTGATAGTTAAAACACAAGACAATAGATATGGGGTCTGAATCTTGTTACGTGAAGTCAGGGAGTTAATAGTCCTTGAAAAGCAGCATTTCTGCATGTAGTCAAGACAGAAATATAGGTGAAGGGGGAAAAAAAGGGGGAAAGGGGACATTATACCAGAACCTGAGATGAATTACCATATTTTAGTATATGTCACCACTCTTTTGCTAATATACATATGATTTAAATAGCGCCATGACAGTCCTGTTCAAACCATGTAGGGTCAAAGGAGGAACTAATGATGTAAACTTTGATGTCTGCCCAAGAATGAGGAAGAAGGTGGTTTTCCCTCCTTCCCACTTTTCTTTTGTTTATAAAAATAAAGTCCTCTCATTCCTGGGGCAAAGCCTTCTCGCCTGCCCGCTTGTATTTCTTTCTTTTTTTTTTTTTTTTAGAGGAATTTTCCCATTCACTTTTTTTTTTAAATTATTTATTTTTATTTATTTATGTACTTTTGGCTGTGTTGGGTCTTCGTTTCTGTGCGAGGGCTTTCTCCAGGTGCGGCAAGTGCGGCAAGTGGGGGCCACTCTTCATCGCGATGCGCGGGCCTCTCACTATCACGGCTTCTCTTGTTGCGGAGCACAGGCTCTGGACGCGCAGGCTCAGTAATTGTGGCTCACGGGCCTAGCTGCTCTGTGGCATGTGGGATCTTCCCAGACCAGGGCTCGAACCCGTGTCCCCTGCATTAGCAGGCTGATTCTCAACCACTGCGCCACCAGGGAAGCCCCCGCTTGTATTTCTCATGAGCATCCTATGGTAATAAACTCACTCTTTGCCTGCCACTTTGCCTCTTGCTGAATTCTTTCTTTCTGCACCAAGACAAAATAACCTGAGCTTCAGTAAGTCCTGACACAGGTGAGCGGTTTCAATTAAAAGAACCATGGGTTCCGCACATATGGTCACCTTATCTTTGATAAAGGAGGCAAGAATATACCATGGAGAAACGACAGCCTCTTCAATAAGTGGTGCTGGGAAAACGGTACAGCTACATGTAAAAGAATGAAATTAGAACACTTCCTAACACCATATACAAAAATAAACTCAAAATGGATTAAAAACCTAAATGTAGGGCCAGACACTATAAAACTCTTAGAGGAAAACATAGGAAGGACACTCTATGACATACATCACAGCAAGATCCTTTCTGACCCACCTCCTAGAGAAATGGAAATAAAGACAAAAGTAAACAAATGGGACCTATTGAAACTTAAAAGCTTTTGCACAGCAAAGGAAACCATAAACAAGATGCAAAGACAACCCTCAGAATGGGAGAAAATATTTGCAAACAAAGCAACTGAAAAAGGATTAATCTCCAAAATATACAAGCAGCTCATGCATCTCAATATCAAAAAAACAAACAACCCAATCCAAAAATGGGCAGAAGACCTAAATAGACATTTCTCCAAAGAAGATATACAGATTGCCAACAAACACATGAAAGAATGCTCAACATCACTAATCATCAGAGAAATGCAAATCAAAACTGCAGTGAGGCATTCTCTCACACCAGTTAGAATGGCCATTATCAAAACATCTACAAACAATAAATGCTGGAGAGGGTGTGAAGAAAAGGGAACCCTCTTGCACTATTGGTGGGAATGTAATTTGATACAGCCACTATGGAGAACAGTATGGAGGTTCCTTAAAAAACTAAAAATAGAACTACCATATGACCCAGCAATCCCACTACTGGGCATATACCCTGAGAAAACCATAATTCAAAAAGAGACATGTACCACAATGTTCATTGCAGCTCTATTTACAATAGCCAGGACATGGAAGCAACCTAAGTGTCCATCGACAGATGAATGGATAAAGAAGATGTGACACATATATACAATGGAATATTACTCAGCCATAAAAAGAAACGAAATTGAGTTATTTGTAGTGAGGTGGATGGACCTAGAGGCTGTCATACAGAGTGAAGTAAGTCAGAAAGAGAAAAACAAATACCGTATGCTAACACATATATATGGAATCTAAAAAATAAAATGGTTCTGATAAACCTAGGGGCAGGACAGGAATAAAGACGCAGACGTAGAGAATGGACTTGAGGACACGGGGAGGGGGCAGGATAAGCTGGGACGAAGTGAGAGAGTGGCACAGACATATATACACTACCAAATGTAAAATAGATAGCTAGTGGGAAGCAGCTGTATCACACAGGGAGATCAGCTCCGCGCTTTGTGACCACCTAGAGGGGTGGGATAGGGAGGATGGGAGGGAGATGCAAGAGGGAGGGGATATGGGGATATATGTATACATATAGCTGATTCACTTTGTTACACAGCTGAAACTAACACAACATTGTAGAGCAATTATACTCCAATAAAGATGTCAAAAAAAAAACAAAAAAACACAGTGGGTTCGAGTCTCCTCCTAAGTCAGGGATTGTGGGTTCAAGTCCCACTGCAGAAGGAGTGCGGTTTCATAAAGAGCAACAATCAATCATCTGAGATGTCATGTTGCTTACAGCCCTGAGAGGTCAACTCTAGATAGTACAAGTATCTACCATATCATCCAGCACAGTGCCAACCACAAAACAGGTGTTGAATAAATTCCACACATTTGTGTGTTATTGTTCAAAGCATTTGGGTATCCATTGTCTTGATGAATTTTCCTGAGAACCTTGTGAGGTTGGTATACAGGTTCTGAGGGACTAGCTGTAGCTAAGGTGACTAGCTGGTTAGTTGAAGAGCAGGGCTGGGACTCAGATTTTCTGTTCCCATGTGGAGGGCTCTTTCCTCTGCCGGGCCACAGATAAGAAGATCATCTGTTTCCTGAAATGGTATCCCTGGTCAGCTGAGTTTTCTCTACTGTTTCTTCCTCCACCCCAGGCCCCCAGCCATGAGAAGGGTCCTGCTGGTGTCTTATTGAGGGTGTCATCAGACTGGCTCTGAGGGCAGCTTGAGTCAGAGAGTGAGGGGTGGTAAGAAACATCTCAGGTGAATCCCCCAATGAGTCCAGCAACTGGCAGGGCTGAGGTCCTGGTCCAAGTGAGGACGCTCCCAGTAACCCCCAGAGGTTCATGCTGGGTCTTGGTCTGCAGGGTCCCTGTCCCACCCCATGGCCCTGCAGGGAGCCACTAGTAAGCGCAGGTGATCAGTTCCAGACCAATCCCCAGGTAGCCACAGGATGCTTCCTCCAGCGGGGGGCAGGGGGTGGGGAAGGAAAACCATCCAAGACCTGCTATCACCTCACACACAAGAGGAAATAAGGTGGAAAGAGACACCACTGTGGTTTTGCCCACAGAGTTGCAGGAGGGAACCAGAAGCAGAGCTGCTCCCTCAGGCAGTGGATGCTCCCATCGGGCATATCCAGAGCTGCTTTGCCAAAAAATAGAATTAGGTTACATGGTTACATTCTCAGCCAGACAGCCCAAAGGATCTGGGGGGCATCCAGGAGCCCAGCCCCTTCTCTCTGCTCCAAGCCAACCAGTCAGCTGCAAGATCTGACCCCCTAAGGATCAGGAAGGCGGTAAGGGTCATGGTGGCATCCTCACGTGATCTGGTGCATCATTTGTGGGCTCTTCATATGCCTGCTTAGCCCCTACTGTGTATCCAAGAACAGCCCCAAAGAGTTGTGATCACTTTCCATTTCTCCGTCTGTGGCTTATCCGCCTTGTGGAGGAGGCCAGTGTTGGAGCGGGGACCAGGGCTGGGTATGTGACACCTGCTTTTTGAGAGCAGCCCTGGCATGAACTGCTTGCTCGAAACTTTGCACAGCTTTCTACTCTGGGAAATGCAGGATTAACTGAATGACATATGCAGTGATTATGGGGAAGCAATGGGGTGAGAGGAGGACTGTCTGTAGATCCTGCCAAGGAGACCAGGAATTAATTCAACCTGTCACTTACACTGAGCTCCCTTAGCAGGTGACTGGTGCAGTCACCTCATCTATCCCCAATACAGTACACCATAGCCGTAGCCCGAGCGCATACTGCAGAGCGGGCCAGAGCCTCGGGGAGGCCCGCAAAGAGGGCTGCTGCACTGGGGTAAACAGACCACAGCCACGGCAGCAACGCCGTTAGATTCCATCCCATGACATTCGATCCAGTATTCGCTCACCACCTGCTATATGCTGGGAACACTGCCAAAGTTATACGTATTGATAAAATAATCTTCAAGTTGAAGAAGCTCACTCCAGGTGTACGTGTAGTATGTCTGCACTTTCCAGGATAATCTCAAAACATTCTGTAAATTCTGCTAGAAACAGGGAGCATATGCATTCTCTTTCACACCTGTAAGCCCTGTGCCTGACACAGAATCTGGAACGGAGTATGACTTAATGTACGTTTGCTGAATGAACAAATGAACAAATGCCTGGATCATCTGAGTTGGGCCAGCTAGTTCACGGGCGCTCTACAGAGAGTCAGTATTCAATGTGCTCTGCTGGCTGTCCCTCCACAACCCTTTGGTTTCCTCTCAGGAGATCCTCCTCACTCCTCCACCTTTTTCTCTCTAACATACCACGCCCCCCGAGACCTGTGCTCTGCAATTTTGCATTCAGCTCTCCACTCCCTGTCCCCAAAGCCCAAGTTACCAAAGATAACTAATGTTAGCAGGTCAGAGTCAGCACAGATGCACTTTAAGATGCTTAGCCTGGCTGGAGAGCCCTAGACAGAGCCGGATGTATTTTTAGCTCCTTGGGTATCTGGAAAGGTATTGAGATGCAGTCGTTGTTACAGACACCCTGGCAAATCAGTATTCTGCTACTGGCCTCCCCACACCAGCAGTTTCCATTCAGTGTCTCAAAAGCAAGGGTTGCCATGGAGATTGAGCTGCAGGGCAACTGAACTTCCTGTTGGGAAACAGCGGCACAGGTAAAGCTCTGGGCCAATGGGAATCAAGGAGCTCCATGGATGGCCACGGCTTCTTCTCCTGAAGGCAAATGATTGCAGAGTCCCTGGTATCCTCAGAAGGGGTTAGCCGGGAGATAGAGGATGCTGTGTGTCTGGAACTTCATCAGGGAGGGATTGATACTGATTCTATTTCTCCCTCACACCTGTCATAGGATTGATTTAGTTCTCTCTGTGTTCCATTGCCCAAGGACTTTGGCCATCCAAAAAGAAGTCTGGAAGCTGCTTGGGGAGGAAGGTGGCAGGGCCATTTTGTAGTAGAGGCCAGTTGCTTAGACATAAGCTCTGTGTGGGGCTTGGGGAGGCCAGGTCAACCCAGTCCTGGAGCCAGTTGAATCATAGTAACCCACTCTTCCAGTGACACTGTGTAGGATTATCTTATTTTATCCTTGATATCATGCAGGGAGGCAGCCAAGACAGGTAGCATGGTCCCCAATTTTCCCATTCATTCAACAAACATTTCCTGTGTACCAGATATGCTAGGCAACCGAGATTTTAAAATCTGAGGCTACAAGAGGCTAAGTGACCCACAGACAGTTACAAAACTGGTAAGAGGTAGAACCAGAAGAACCCCCAGTTCTGTCCAGTCCATAGATTCAGAGGGATAAGAGCCCAAAGAAGTTCTCAGAGAGCATTTAGCCTGATCCTTGAACTTCACAGAAAATAAACTGAGGCCCAGAGAGAGCGTGAAACTTGGTCACTCAGAGAGTTGGTGATAGAGCAAGGGCCAGGGTTCTTTGCCCACTCTGCTTCTCACCAAAAGCTCTTTCTAGGGAAATGTGCTGTCCCAAATTTTTACAGGACCCTCGCTCTGTGTCAGGCACTGGATCAGCTAAGAATTTCTTTTAGTTGTTGTTAACAGAGACGTGATCACAGTGACTTAAAAAAGCTAAGTGTTTATCTTCTTTCATACAAGAAGTCCAGAAGCAGGTATTCCAGGGCTGTATGATAGGTCAACAAGGTCATCAGTCATGCAGGTTCCTTCTAGCTTTCTACATCACTGTTGTTAGCACACAGTTCAATCCTAAAACACCCAAGATGGCTGCTGGAGTGCTAGCCATTATATCCACATTCCAGGCAGGAAAAGGGAGATAAGAAAGGAACAAAAGGGCATGCATGCAACCCCTGTCTGCCCCCTCCTCTCCTTTAGGGATCTTCCTGAAAGCCCACCTAAGTTCCATTTATAACCCATTAACACTTGCCAATTGTAAGGGAGGGAGGTTAAGAAATGTCATCTTTTACCTGGGTACATTGCACCCTAAATAACATTGGAGTTATGGTAGGAATGAAGAATGGGAGAATGACATTGGGAGCAGAATTTTTCTAGGCACTGTATGGGAATACAACACACACACACACACACAAACAGTATATATATATATATACTGTGTGTATATATGCTACATATTGGTCCTAAGATTTATAAAGGGTTTTTGTTTCCTGCTTCTTAAAACTTTTCTGTACTTTCTAAATTTTCAGCAGTGTGTGTATATATTTATTTGACAATGAGGAAAAAAACCACTACCCATCATCCCTCTTTTAATTATCCACACAGGTGATTATTAGCCAGGCTCAGAGTCATCTATGTTATGCTACTTCCATGAAGATAGAGCAAAAGTTCTTAAAACAGTGTTTGAACAAACTTAATATCAATTCAATTCAGTTACAGCAAACTCTACAGATTTTGCAGATACCACCCTTGGAAGGGGCTTGGAGTAGAAGCGGCAATCCACCAAGGAGCTGGAGAAAATCATAGCTTTATGCAACGCTAGCCCCTCGGCCCTGAGCCTCCACTGCTGCCAGCCCCCAGCTCATCTTGTCTGGGAGCGCCTCCCACACACAGTCTCCTGGACGCTGAAACCTAACGCCCTCTGGGGCTGCTGGGCTGCACGCCCGCCTGGAGCCTGCTGAACAGCAGGGGTGGGCCCTGTGGGTCTGCCAGCAAGGCTCAGCCTTTGCCCAGCCTCTCGCAGGTGGCTCCGGTTATTTGTGAACTGGAGCTGTCCTCCTCAAGGAATCGCAAGGTAGGTCAGGGACACGGAGGAGGCCCACAGTAAACCAAAGCCTGGGTCCAGGCATCCTGTCTCCTGCCACGGCCCCAGAAATATTTCAGGAGTGATTCACGGGCCAACACAGGGGCATGACTGGGCTCGCAGGGAGCCCCCTGCAAGACTTTCTCCCCACGTGGTGCTTCTTGACAAGATTTTTAAGTAATGTGTTGTCCAAGGCATGAAGAAAAGGTTTTTGAGAGGGGACTGTGGAAAAGCAAGGGTTGGTCTATTCAGTATGGAATTGAAGTATGGGTGGTTCACTCACGAGATAGCCCAGACCCTCCTAGTGTATCTAGAACCCATTCTCTCCTTAATCTTTGCTAAATGAACACCAGTTTTATTTGGGGGCAGTAATGTGCTCAGTTGAAATATCTGATCTCTCAGGCTCACTTGCAGATTTACGCAGGGACAGATAATAAAATACAGGTAAATGTCCCTGGGAAGGCTGTCCATCCCTTAATAAAAGGCAAGGGCCCAAGAGAAGAAGACTGCATTTGGGCCTCAGCCCCCCCCCCCCTCTTCTTCCTGCCTGGAATGAGATGAGTGGGAATGGAGCAGCTGGCTCGTGACTCTGGGAAGAAGAGCCTCACGCTAGGATGGCAGAGCAGGAAGCTGGAATGCTCTGAGGCCCTTCGGGAATTTCTTGACATCATCCCTGGACTCCCTACCTCCTGACTTCTTGTCATATGACAAAAATAAAAGCCCAATTTCGGTAAACCAACATGGGTTTCTGTTACACAGGAAGGCAAATATAATCCTAACTGATGCCTGAAGATTGCCAGAGGGCTGTGCCTTTTTGTGTGTTCGAAGCCTCGCCAACCAATATGCAGTTCCCATCTTGGTTCTGTCCCTAGGCTCACTTCCTCTGGGGTTAGAACCGGGTCAGCTCGGATCAGATCACCCCATTTATCAGGGAGGGAAACTGCGGCTGAATTCTCCCCGCAGAACTCACAGCTGGCCTGGGCGTGCATCTCAGCCTCCGCCGAGCTCTTCCTCCATTGTTCATCTGTATATATCACTCAGGGGGAAAGTGAAGAATTAAGTCTCATGAACTGCTTTTACTCCTCCCAAGGGAGAATATAGCATCCAGGAAAATGCTTCTTGGCTGAAAAGTCCCTGAGAATTAAAAACTTGATCTTCCCAAACCCAGGGATAGAATCTTCTCTCTCCCTGTTTCAAACCATTGATGGTATGAGACGGCTCCCCACTGATGGCTCTGTCGACCATGAACCTCAACCCCTTGGGATCTGTAAGGACTTAAGGCTTTTTAAGGAGGAAATGATGACTTGATGACTGTATCATCTGTCAGATTTTTCTCAGTTCAACCACCATCTTTTTGAGTGCCTACTATGTATTTATATAATCTTCACAAAATGAGCAAATGCTTTAAAAGATACCTGCAAAGGAACCTGATTAGAGATACTATTAATAATGCAAACATAAGAAACAATAAGAAAATGTTTGGAATGGCCTTTCTCCTCTTGGTTAAGCACTTTCTTAGGTATATTATAAGGCAAAAGCAATGACAACTAATTGGATATGAAGCAATAAATCCCTGAAATATGTTTGACATTTATTATTGTTAATAAAGGTTATTGACCTAAGAGTTTTTACCTTGAGATATTAGCTAATGATAGTAGAAAGCTATCCAATTAGTAAGCTATTTAAAAACTAAGCATCTAGACCATGAACATAAACTTCCTTAATTATTTCATTGATGCTCAAAGTTATTACAATACTTACCCCAGTACTTCAGATTTCATTAAATGTAATGATAAACATACATGAGTCTTTTGGTCTTTCTTAGTAATTGCAAAACACAAAAATCCCACATGCCCTTAGGAAAACCCTTGCTTTTTCTACCATGAAAAAAGACTGAAATAATGCACAAAAAAAATATGGCACAAAAAAAATATGGTTATTGAAAGATGCATAGAAAACATTGCTGAAAATTTTAAGAAATAAATATTAATTGTAAAGCAACCATAAAAATTAATAAAAATTAATTTTAAAATAAATTTAAAAAGAAATAAATATTAAGGCAAAATATGCCTTATAGGAAGTTTGCTTTTTGTTTGATTAAAAGTATAGAGATTTCTAACATCTCAGTTAATAGAATTTGCTAGATTTTGTTTAAATACTAGAAACACAGGAGAAAGGACTATTTTTGAACCACTAAAGGAAAAACGTGTGAGAGAAGAGTAAATGATTTCCTTAAAAAGTGCTTTATTATTTAATTGTTAGTAATAATAACTATTAACTGGAATAAAAAGTGGAACCTGGGGCGATGTTAACAAAGATAGAAACACACCTAATAGACATTCACTCAACAGCAAAGAAGTTAAAGCCAGACATGCACAAAAGGTGAAGTGTTATCACTGATGTTAATTTTGTAAAAATAAGGCCTTTAAAGTGTAACAGAGTCTTTATATTACTTTGGAGTGGGATATGGAGTGACCAGGAAGATCTTTCATATCACATAGAAGTTCTCCAGTTTTCTCAAAACAGTTGCTTAAGAGAGTTATCAGGCTTACAGATGGATCACATGTTTTTCTTATGAAGACAAATGTTCGATTTTGGGGCTTCCCTAGTGGTGCAGTGGTTGAGAATCTGCCTGCCAATGCAGGGGACACGGGTTCGAGCCCTGGTCTGGGAAGATCCCACATGCTGTGGAGCGACTGGGCCCGTGAGCCACAACTACTGAGCCTGCGCGTCTGGAGCCTGTGCTCCGCAACAAGAGAGGCCGCGATAGTGAGAGGCCCGCGCACCGCAATGAAGAGTAGCCCCCGCTTGCCGCAACTAGAGAAAGCCCTCGCACAGAAACGAAGACCCAACACAGTCAAAAATAAATAAATAAATAAATAAATTTATTTAAAAAAAAAAATGTTCGATTTTTATTACCCTTCTCTGGGATGACAAATGGCTGTCATATTTTTTAAATAAGCACTCTTGATCTGTCCCTTCAAGATAAAGGTGACGCTTTATCCTCTCAAAAAATAAACTCACGCTAAGGAAAGAGCACTTGAAAACACGTTTGGATGTTTCCCATGTTACACCATTTTGACTAAAACCCTGCTCGTAATACCTTTAAATCTCTCGTATCTGTACACTTAAAAAAGAATTGGAAACAGAATTTTCTAACTTGTTTTAAAATTATTTAAATAAGAAAGTTCCATAAGTTTTGACTCCATGCTATTAAAATTATAAAAATATAATAATTATATAATATATAATAAATTATTTAAAAAGTGTTTCTGCTTGCTTAAAAGAACAGACTTTGGGTACTATAGCAATTATGTGATACTTATTGTATACTGCCTTATACTGTTGGTTGTCTTACCCCATGGGAGTGCTCCTTGTCTTCTGACCTAACTGGAAGCTTGCTGTTTCTTATATACATGTTCTCCTTTCCTGGCCTCTCCTCTCCCCTTTCTCCTTCCACCTTGCCCTGGTGCCTACCATTGTTCTGCAGGTGCCTCATCCGTTAATGCAAATGTCAAGTTCAGGCCAGCAGGGACTGCCTGAGTCTTGTAGCCTACCTTCTGAGACCTGTCTCTTGAACCTACTCTGACCCCCTGATGTCCACAGGATTAAAGTCTAGCTTCCATGTATCACCTTAGGGAAAAAACCCGAACGAACTTTTGGGCCAACCCAATAGTAGCGCTGTGCTTCTGCCTTACCTGGTTTCTATCAGACTCATCAAAACTGCCTCTCTTGATTCTGCTCTAGGCGCCTTCTTCCTCCCTACTTACTTGAGGTCTAGGTTTGCACTAAGACCCCACTCAGATCCCATTTCTTTCTTGCACCTCATTGGCCCTGGCCTCCGCAGTCCTCCCTGGGCTGCCCCTCCTCTGAGAGCTTTTCTCCAGCACTTGTGTGCACGGTCAGGCACTATCAGCTCTTATCACGATGAGGATGTCCTGCTGCTCCAACTGGACTGTCAAACCTGTGAGCACTGGGCTGTGAGCCTCCATAGAGCCTCAGTGCTGAGAACAGAGCCCCGTGAACAATGGCACAGGCTGCACCCAGGCCTCATGACTCACTGGGCATGACTGCTGGGCATGACTCACTGTGTGCAGTGAGTGCTCATTGGTGACAGCGTGCCATCTGGGATCCTCACAGTGACCTGTCTTCATCTGTCACTCGTACACTTTTCTACGATGGAGGGAGAGGCCATGTGCCATGACCCTAGAATTGCTCTGCCCCCTGCCGCCCACCAGCAGAGGGGACATGTGGGTTCAGAAGACGTGAGCTGCTCAACCTGTTCTGGGGACAGCTGCCTGCCCTGAGCCCAAGGAACCGAGGGCTGGATGCTGGCTCGTCCCTTGGGTAAGAGTTACTGCTGTTTGGGCCAAAATACACTGAGTGACACCATGGGAGGTTTGGGTGCAGGAGGCATGCTTTAAAAAATACATGAGAATTTAAGGGGTTTTTTTTTTCCACCCCTGCTGGGGAAACATGTCCACATGTCTGGGATAATATTAGGGCTGTTTATTTTCCAAGGCTGACGTTTCCTTGGCCATCTAAGATTGCTGCTGGAGATAGAATGAGTGATATTTACTTTGGCACTCTTGGTCCAGAAAGGATTACCAAGGGCAAGTAGGAGCACGTCTGGGTGACACAGACAGACAGACGCCCAGAAATATGTGGGGCATGCCAAACCAGGCCATCATCTGACCCACGGTTGTTTCTGGGGTTCCTAGTGGCCCTTCCACAAAGGAGACCAGTCAGAGGGGGACATTTCATGTGGGGGACTGATAGGTTCAAAATCTAATTTTAGGCATAGAAAAAGAAACAGCTCTTCTAGTGGGGAGGTCTACTTTGGGGGAAAAAAGAAGGTCTGTAAGGGAACGGTCTTCCTTCCTAAAACAAAACCAAGCTCTTCGGAGCTTTGAGTGAGGGAAGGTGATCACGAAGGGGAGGCGCGGAAGAGGCCACTTTGCAAGAATCTCTTTACCTCTGGGCTTTGCCTCCCCTTTGAGGACAAAACTACCCCATTCTCCTGGTCAAATGAATTGGACTCAGTACAATGAGGCAGGTTGAAATTCTAAAAGGGATTCGACCAAAAAAAAATTTAAAAAGTAGAAGAGGAAAAGAAAATAAGTACACAAACAGTTGCAATATCCAAATATAATTTATTGATGCTATACTAGAACTTGTGTTACTCTGTGCCTTCCCCCCAACCCCTTTGAAAATCCCTAGAAAAATCTCTCCTTTGTAGTGTTTAGGCTCTTCCTAAGCTGGAAGCCTTGGAAAACAGGTTTGTAAATGGCCGGTGGGTAAACAGGAGAATGATCAGTCTTGATGGGTCTCCAGCAGCAGGAAAAAAAAAAAAGCCCACCCGGAGGACAGCCCCTAGCCATTGGGACTGAAGGCTGCTGGAAAAGCCCAAAGGGGCTTTTAGACAGAGCTGCCCAAGAGGCTCATCCGGTCCCCTCTCCCCAGGCAGCACTGGGCATGGTCACCCCGCACTGTTCTGGCTGCTTGAAGCTCCTTGGATTACGACATGCTTATGTCAAAATGTTAACCTTCACTGGTTCGGAGAGAGAGCCCAAGGAAACATCATTTTCCATTGGGCACCAGGGAGCCTGTTCTGGGCCCCAAAGAAGAACTCAGAGAGGCCCTGGGAGGTGGGTAGGACAGGTTAGGTCCTGCCCAGAACTAGACCCTCTCCTCCTGAAAACATGGTGATGCCAGGCTGTGGTGCAGGGGTATTAGCTAGGGACAGAATGGGGACTGGCTCCCAAGCTCTGCGTGAGGACAGAAGGAGCACCATGGAGCAGGCACTCATATGCTTAAGTGCAATTCACTCGATTGGTTCCAGCCTGTGCAACAGCGGGGAGAAATGACGAGCTAAGAAATTTAAGTAGCCCATCAGGCTTTGTGTCGTCCAGATTCCCACACTGCTGCAGGCTGAACTGAACTGAACAGACCTTGAAATATTCATAGCCTGAGGTAGGGGTGGGGGGCCACAGTGCAGAACAAATCTGGTCCCACAGATAAATCCAACCCCTGAATGTGCTTGGAACTCCTCTGCCAGCATCATCCTTCATTGTGGATAACCCTCCTTGGGTCCTTCTTATTGGCTGGGTTTGCTCTAAGCACTTTCCACAGGATAACTCATTTGTCTCCCCAGCCGCCCTGGGTGGTAGGTACTATGACTATCCTCATGTTGCCAGTGAGGAAAACTGGAGAGTCAGAAACGTTAAACAACTTGCCTCGGGGCATTAGGGGCAAAAACCCCATAGGGGACAGGGCTGGGATTTGAACTCAAGCAGCCTAGCTCCAGTCTACTCTCAGCTATTGTTGAGACTTTCACAGCTGTTGTTGCTATTCCTGGCCCTGATTGGCCCCTTTGCTAAAATTCACTCTTGGTGATGGGCCCTGATTCTTCCCCTGAAGTCCTTGGCATTTGTACCCCAAAGGACTTCACTACTGGGAGATACCTGAAATCTTGGCTTCCCTCACCCCTGAGGGCCCCAGGCCTTGATGCACTGTTGTCATGGGGGCATTTGCTCCTTTTGAGGTCCCCTCACCATCACCTGGTTAGTTCCCCCAGGGCACCCCACTTTCTCTCCTTGGCTCGCTGGGCAGGCCAAGCAAACAGCATCCGCCAAGGGGTCTGTAGCAAAACAAACGTCAGCAGCCCCAGAGGCCTCCGAAGCTTCCATTTAGCAAGCAGCCTGCAAGCCTCCGCAGGCAGCGCCCTTGGGGAGGGCTGCCGTTCATCACTTGTTTGGCTGCAGGTGGCTCGGGAGCCCATGTGGGGTGGGGTCTGCTGGGATGAGGGGCGTTAGCTTTTTGAGAGCTGAGGGGGCAACTGGGAGGGGTTGGGGATGAGTGGGGCTGCTCTTGGACCCCTTCAGGCTGCTTCAGTGCCAACATCTTTGCTCCATTCTGATGTGGAAGAATGTCGTGTTTGCTTGTTTGCTATTTATACTGCAGGTGCTGTCTGGGGGTTTTCTTTGAAGCAGTGGTAAACTCTGAGGCACGTAAGTACATTTCTGGCTCATTGCTGTGCTCACACACATGGGTTCAGCTGATCCAAGGCCCATCCTTACCCCCCACGCCTCACTGCTTATGGACATGGGTCCTTCCTAAATCTGTACATTCCAGATACTACCACTCTCCCTGCGCCCCACCAGGAACACACTCCTAAATACATTTAGAATCTGGCTCCTGCTTCCTTCCCTGAATAGGGAAACTTCATTTCAGCCTCTCTTAGGATTGGCCATGCCATTAGCCACGATCTTGTTCTCTTCCTCTTAGCAGGATGTGACCCTCTAAATTCAGTGGCCGTTTTTAATCCTCCCTGACACACTTCCCATCTACCTCACCTCCAGGACAGGGCCACCTCCTGAGGAAGCAAACACCCCCTAGGCCTTCCTATAGCATAGTATCTAAACCACATCATATTTTTTTTCTAGTCAGTTTTATTGGGGTGCAATTTACACAGAGTAAAATATACCCTTTTTAGTGTACTGTGGTATGATTTTTGACAAACACAAATGATTGTGTAACCATCACGACAATCAAGATACAGAACAGTTCCATCACCCCAAAAGGTTCTCTCGTACACCTCTGTAGTCAACCACGCCTCCCACCCCCAGCCTCTCACAACCACCAATCTGGGTGGGCTTTATTTTTTCCCTTCTAGTTTACCTTTTCCAGAATGTCACATGAATGGAATCTGGAGCCTGGCTTCTTTCATTCAGCATAATCCTTTTGAGATTCATCCAAGTTGTTGCATGTATCTGAAATCCATTCCTTTTTAATGCTAGGTAGTATTCCGAAGTATAGATGTACCACAGTTTGTGTATCCATTTGTCAGTTGAAGGACATTTGGGTTGTTGCCAGTTTTAGACAATTATGAATAAAGCTGCTATAAACATTCATGTAGAGATTTTTATGTGGACATATGTTTTCATTTTTCTTGGGTAAATACCTAGGAATGGGATTTCTGAGTTGTAAGGTAAGCATATATTTAACTTTTAAGAAACTGCCAAACTGTCTTCCAAAGTGACTGTATTATTTTGCATTTCTACCAGTGTTGTGTGAAAGACCCAGTTGCTCCACACCCTCACCAGTATTGGTATTGCCAGTTTCCCCAGCCCACCCTCCTCCATGCTAAAGATGTGCTACATGGTACTTTAATCATCTATTTCTGTGTTTCTTGACCTCAAGTGGCAGCCTAGAAGGCAGGAGATGGGATCTGTTTACTTCTACATTACCTACACAAACTACATCAGGGCAGGAGCTCAGTAAATCTTGAATGGATGAATGACCGAATGAACACTTTCCAGGTTGCTTGGAAGTTTCTAGAGGACAGAGCTATTGATGCTCCATCACTCTCACCTGGAAAACTGTGATTTGACCACCTCCCTTCCAGTGATGGAGCCATACCTGGTCCACCTCTTCCTCACCCCTTCTTGAAGTCATGCCACCCACACAGTCCCCTCCTGGTCCCTTTCTCTTAGGGTGCTGCCCATGCATTAGCCTCATTCCTTTGAGAATAAACTGAATGTAGAGAGACCCTCCAGTACCAGGTATGGCCAGTGGGTTCCCCCAGAGGACAAGCTACTGGGGAGATATGAGGACTGTGGGATTAAGAGGGAACTATAATGAAGAACAGCTGCTTCTGCCTGGAAAGTTCAAACCAAAGCCAAGGAACTGGGTGAGGATATACTGATACCTCAGGGTGGACTGAGAGAGAGGCAGCCCAGCAGCCTGATGACCCTGAATCCACACATTCACCAAGAGTCCTGTGAGTCGTCCCACAGTGTGGCCACTGGGCTTCTTCAGGGAGATAAGCTGCTCAGTGGAGGGTCTGAGCACAAACTGGGAGTGTGAGCAAATGAACTCCCAGAGAAACAAGGAAGACAAGCAGAAGCACTATGTGATGGGGGACCAAGGCGGCAAGCGGGGGAGGGACTGCCTGCTAGAGCAGGCCTGGGTCCTCTGATCCACCCACACAGCATCAGAGGGCAGCAGCCAATCAGGGCCCTGAGGGCCTGACTGCAGGATGCGGGGCCTAGCCTGGCAGCTGCAGTGCATCCTCCATCCTCTGCAGACTGGCTCTGCAGTCACCTCGGTTCCGAGTTACACATTCTGGGACGATGGAGGAGTCTACTGATATGGAAGATCAGCCCTTCAGTAGGTGTAGACACCGGGGAGCTGAATAGAACTCTCCTGAAGGATCTTTTCAGGAGGGCATGGGGGCAAGCAGAGGGAGGCTGAGGACTGCAGTCCTGCAGGAGGGTAGAAATGGCAGAAAAACAAAGCAAAGAGTAACTCTCCAGAGTCAAGGGCATTCCGATCCCCTTGTGCAGGCTCCAAGGGTCAGAGGCCACCTGGGTGCCAGAGGAATTAAGCAGAGAAGAGAGCAGTTAAACCTTCAGAGGCGGGGCGGCTGTGAGTTCAGGGTGACCTGCTGAGGTAAGGAGGCTGAGTACGGACGTGTGGTCCCGGTAAAGGCTGGGCAACTGATGGTCAAGAAGAAAAGAGACATAGAGATCATCTACTCCAAATTCCCTCTCCTAGAGATGAAGAATCTGATGTCTAGGGTGGGGAAGGGACTTGGCTCTGGTCACATGACTAACGTAATAGCGATAAAACTGGAACCTAGGTCTCTGGACTCTTAGAAGAGAGTTTTGAATCCAGAAACCTGCCTGTTCATCGGGAAAATCCAGTATAGAAAACTTCTGTTAAAGAGAAAAAAGCTAAAAATAGGAAGCAAAACGCGTTTGAGCTCAGATCTGTTTGGACTGGTTCATTCCCACCCCAAATATCTGCCCTTGTGTAGCCTCTGGCTACAGGGGTTTAAGCCTGAGAGTGTGGTGCAAGGGGACAGTTTCTCCTTCTTTAGAGGACATTGCAACGAAAAGAGGGCTAGCTGTTCCTGGAAATATTTAGGCCCAGGTTTGCCAGAAAGCAGACAACCATGTGGGGTTGTTTCTAGTTTAGGGCATGGCAGAAGGGGGGTGGGTTATGGGATGGGGGAGGAGACTGTCCCTGCCACATGCTTCAGGAATCTTCCCTCTCACTGACAGTTGTACAGTGACTCAGGGAGGCAGCTGGTGGTGGAGGAGGAGGCTCTGCTCACACATAAAAGGCTAAGAGTGACCTGAAGCCAAACCACACAATCGCTCGCAATTACCTTACGTTTCTTTAAATTATCAACATCATGACCTGGACATGTCCCCTCTTCTGCCACAATTTTCCCTTAAGTTGTGGACCTTTAATGACCTCAAGACGGATCTAACATAGTTATTTATTTTCTGGAGAACACCCCCACCCCCCACCCCCACGCCGAGCTCTTTCTTGTTCTATAAACCCTACCGAAGGGACAGGCTCAAGCTGCCATATTTGTCCCATGTGACTCCACCTCCCACCCCCAGCTACAGCTGATTGGACCAGAATCAGATCCTGTCTCAATGTTGAACTATCTATTGGCTGGTGTAGGGGAGGAAACCTTTCCCCCTTTTCCCTTCTTGGTTCTTTGGCTGGTCTGTTAATTAAATTGACACAAGACAGATTAACAGGAGAAAAAACACACTATAATTTTGTATGTACAGGAGCTCATAGAAATATGAGACACAAGGAAGGGACCAAAGCAGGCAGCTTTTATACCTCTTAGACAAAGAAACAATACATTTGTGAGGAATTGACAAGACAAAGAAGTTTGGGATTGGGGTAGTAAATTGATGAAGAAGTGACAAAGTTTGTTCGTACAGGTTCCCCTGCTGTCCCAAAGTAGAGCATTCCTGTGAAACCTTTCATAAACGGAAATAGTATAAAGCAAAGAAGCCACTACCTTAGGACATATCTTGCTAACGAATACACAAAATAAATGGAGATGAAGCACAGATGCTTAAAGACACAGTTCAAAGCTACGGCAGCTTGATGCCAAGATGCTGAGTGTATTTCTTGGGGGAGAAGCTTGGCGGTACCACTCTTGCCATTCGGGGTGCACGCTGCCTCTATAACAGCCCACTGCAAAACAATTGCTGAATGCTGTTTTTGCTTTTCACACATTTTTATAAAAGCGAAAATCTTCTTCACATTTCTTCCAGTTAGCAAAAACAGATGCAAATGTAGGTCTTTCGTAAAAGTGAAGTGGCGTAAAGCGAACTTTCCAAAAGTAGAGGATACCTGTATAGCCTTCTCAGCTCTAAATTTCCTATCTCTGGTAATAAGGATGCCTTCTATCTCCCGGAACAGGGAAGGTACCTTTCATATGGGAGATTTATTTCTGCTTTCAGGGAGCAAAGGAGGGTCAGAGTGTCCTTCTTGCACTGGCTGCTGAAGTAACTTTAATTCAAAATAATCAATATGTCAAAGTGGCATATGGGGGGGCAGCTTGCCCTGAACCCCATCGCTGGTCAATAACCAATCAGATTCACCCTCTCAAGAATTTAAAGTACAGAGCCAGAACTCAATCGGAATTCAAAGATTATTGTGGGGACTTCACCCACAAACCACAGGCTGAAGGTATCAGGAAGCAGAGAAGCTTCTTGAATAAGCTGTAGAGAGGAAAATGGCACCCATTGTAAATAGACAAGATGCCGTGGAGGTCTCAGAGGAAGAGAATCAAAGAGTGTCTACCTTGAGCTCTAAGAGTTCAGATTTCCCAGATCCAGTTTCCAAGAGACTGGGCTTTATTTCCCTGAGTTGCACTGTAACCTTATAATAATTACCTCCTTTATTTTGGCTTCCACGAGTGCTTTTCCATTCTTTGCATCCAGTAAACCCATCTTAAGATGCCTTTATCTTCATGTCATCTGACTTCACGTATTATAAAAATGATCATTCCCAAATCTCCAAGGGATGGCCCTGGAGTTAGTGTTGGTGTCTAAGTCTCTACAGCTCCCATGACAATTGCCTTGGCAGAATGAAAGACCATTAAGAAGCTGAGTGAGGAGAGAAAGGAGGAAAGTTCCACTTCTATAACTGCATAAAAAGTTTCCTAGAGAAAATGAGCCCGGAAGCTGAAAGAGGGCATCTAGTTAGTGATGGGAAGTGTCTTCCATCGACTTGGCTTGGTCCCTAGACAGGAAGTGCTCTGTGTTTCCTTGATTGGTTCCTTCATTCATTCTGTAAACATTTATTGTGCACAAATGTGGGCTTGACCCTGGGTCTGGTGCTGAGGAAACAGAGAAATAAAGACACGATTTCTTCTCAGAGTTTAGTGAGGGAGGCAAACATGCTAGCACTTTGTTGGTTGGTTCTGCAACTAAGCCTTTGTTAGGGTCTGCCTTCTGTGAGAGTTATTTATCTCTGTGTCTGTCTTATCTGTGAGATGAAGAGTCCAGAAAGAACAGGAACCCTTGGTTATCAACTCTCTTCCCTACTTGTGCAGAGCCCGGCACCCAGGAAGTGATTGGAGAATTGACTACAGGGTCTGGGCTGTGGGTTGAACTGTGTTGCTCCTCGATGTCCACTGATGGTGACCCTGGCCCTGACCTGCTAATCTTGGAAATCTGTGCTCCTGGGTCACAAAAGGACACCTCAGAGGGGTGAGGAAGGTGGTTAAAACCACTCAAATCCATGCTGGGGAAAGAACTCAAAATACATGCCCTCTGGGTGTGGGTGAGTGGTATTGTAGAGAGGTGCCCCAGGGCATACAGATAAAGCCACTCATCTGGGAGATAGAGCCAGTAGCAAAACCAGTTGTTCCAGAGCTCATTGGATGCTCTAAGTTTTCTAAGGGAGTCACCAGACTTAAGAATCTAATGGGTTGTAGTGAGGATCAGAGATACTCCCAGGACTAAAATGTCATTAAGAACTGAATGTACGAAGGTATCAGAAAGCAGAGAAGAATATATGCTTTATGACCTGTATACATGAGGAATGAGTTAGCAGAAATGGGGTAGCTTTCATGGTGTCCAGGCAAACAAAAGCCAGTGAACATCAGTGTTTCTAACTCTGGCAGGAGGTGAGGGAGTCCTGACCAACCCCCATGGGTACCCAGACTCGTTGGCAGGAATTCTTCTAGAGCGGAGACGTAGGTACCTGGATCCTGTGGCATGTATGTTAACCATTAAAAGCACAAGCCAACCTCCTGCCCCCACATTCTGCCTCAATACCATCCAAACAACTGATTCCAGGCTGTTTGGGAGCAACGTTTCTCAAGACAGTTCCGATTTACCATCAATCCCTTAGGAGGTTAGTCGGCATGAGTTAGTCCTCTAGTGCATCTAACTGTGACAGCATCATCTCCAGGCAGAGAGAGCAGGAGATTTTGTATTCAACACAGCATGAAACCAAGTGTCCTAACAGCCCCAGCAGCCTAATATCTCATGCAGAAATGGTGCATCATGTCACCAAGCCACAAACAAACTCAAGATTGACAAACGTGGAACTGCAGGGGGAAAGCTGCAAAAGTGAGCTGATAACAGGCAGTTCCCCCAATAAGCTCTCAAGGTGCTGAGACTGGGTCCCATGTATTTACCAATACGGCTCACATATTTTTAATTCGTTAGAGATTCAAGTTTAACTAAATTGCTAAGGACCTGTAAACTGTCCTTTTCTTCTGAAGCTTCTGCTTTCAGCATCACCTACCACCCCACATGCTGGCAAAATCTAAATTTAGGCATCTCCTTCAACTATGTCAGTAATCACAGGGGCTAGACTCACTTGATAGGGGTCATATTATAAGTGAAGTCAAGAAAGAACACATCATTAAAAATGTTCAGGGCCAGCAAAATGCCTTTGAAATGGCTTGCTTTTTAGCTGGAAATGTGAAATAGCATAGCGGCATGATGCCTGCATTAGGAAGATAATAGAAATGTAATGCTATTCCCTATGCCACTTTTAAAGCCGTGGGCAATTCTGGGCTCCAACAAATTAACAGACGGATGTTCTTTTCTTTAAGAAAATAAAATTTATTGGCGGAATGGAAAGCACGTCACATTTCCTATTCAGTCACCTCACCTACCCCTTTAACAGCTCACCTACTACTAACCTTGGGGTTCTTTCCTTGTGATGAAACCTAGGTCCTTCATTCCCCTTTAAGTCTGACAATCAAGCCGTCAGCACTGCCATGGGAGCTGAGAGTGACGGTGTTTCCATCTCTAAAACCTGGTACATTTTGTTCTAAACCAGATTCCGAGAAGGTCTGAGTAGGAAGCCATACTGTGAAGAGCCCCAGCTCCAGCAACCCCGGGAGAGGGTACAGGAGAAGGGCCCACCTCTGATCAAATGTAGGCTGACCCTAAAAAGTTTTATAGCGTTGTATTATAGTTATAGGATCACACTAGGTGCATATTTACAAGGCCCTTTCTTTGTGTGAGAGGTATTATAAAGAATTCTCCAGGAAGACTCATCAAAGACCAAACCAAAGTTTCCTTAGGAAGGACAGCCCCTCACAACAAAAAAAATATTTGGCTAAAAATGTCAATAAGTATCAAGGTTGAGAAACCCCGGAGTAGATGATCTCTAAGTTACCTTCAAGCTATAAGAATATCTACCCTTCTGCATGAGTATTAAAAACTCACATGAGCATGTGTAATTAGGACCCCCTGAGTTCGATGGCAAGGCCCAAGGCACTTATCTCAGGTACAAGGAGGGCATCCTGCTTCTGTCCCTACCTCCTGGGGTTCACCTTCCAAGCTAAGCAGACCCAGGGCCATCTGCTGCCATCTTATCTGTCACCCCCAGCATCAGCAGAACATTCGTCGTCAAAGAAGGCTTTTTCAGTTAGAGAAGCTTGATGGGGGTAGGGACAGAGTCCATGACGGCATCACTCCATCAGTCTTCTAGGTTAACACTTGTCACTGGACTTTTCTCACTGCCAGATTTCCCTCATTGTCTGGTGAACTCTGTTCCTGTCTGTCAGCCATGCCTGCCAGGGACCCAGGAGTGCAATCTTACTTCACTGTCTCATGTCCATTTCTTTCCTCCTTTAGGACTAGTATCTGTCAGCTCTAAAGACTCACCTTCCCCTGAGCTGGGGACTCAAGCTCTTCACTTCTCCCTGGAGACTTGGATTCACAGTCCTAAAGAGAGCATCAAGACTCAAGCTGTGAGCTGGGATTTAGAATGCAAGGAAATGTTTAATGTGAATATCAATGGCACATGTGGTGCCACTTCTCCCTCCTGCACTCATGGCAGACATCAATAATCAATCACAAAACTTTTCCCATTTGAACTGGAGCATGGCTAAACACAGCAAAGGCAGGGGGATGAGGACTTCAACTAGATTTTAAGTTCCATGAGGGCAAGGACATGGTCTGTTTCATTCACTAGTCTACCCTCAGAATACACAGGAGTGGCTTAATAAAAGTTTGTTGAATGAACGAAGAGCCTCCCAGCTCATGGTTTCCCTAAGATGCACACTGCCTGCTTGGCTCCAGGGGTGAATGGACTCTAATCTGTAGCTCATGTTCTAGGCTAATGCTGGATAAAGCAGCCCTGGGGAAGGAAGGGAAGGAAGGAGGAATGGTGATTTAGTGAGCAATACTCTCTGGTAAAAAAGGGGACTGTGGGAATGATGGTTTCCATTATTTCCAAAAGAGGGATAATAGGTGTAAGTGAGAGCTTTGGAAGAATCTGGTACTTGTGTAACTTCCCCACGTATATTATTTTTTATTATCCCTTTCCTGTGGTGATTAGAGAGCTTTAGGTATTTTAAGCTATCATTTAGTGAGTGCTATGTTCTAATAGCTTTATAAACATTAACCCACTAGACAATCACAAAAGGTCGGTTCTCTTTTCACCCCCTTTTCTCAGAAACCAAGGCTCAGAGTGATTAATTACATGCCCAGATGCACTGCTAGTGGGGGACTCAGCTCAGATTCATACCTAGGCCAGTGTGCTTGCAAAGCCAATACCACAAATCCTTCAAACAGAAAGAGTCCGAGTGCTTGTGTTTGGTGGCTGCAGGGTGGGAGAAGAGGGTGTTCTGGCTCTCTGCCAAGTTTGAGGAGAGAGAAACCCCAAAGGAGGGAGTGGCAGGGGAGCAGCTGAGGGCCTGAGACCTTAAGGAAGGCAGAAAACAGTCCCATGGAGTTGGCCTGGACAGGAAATAGATCCTTAGCACCCAACTCTGGGAAACTCCTGGGGGCGGAGGGACGACTTAGAGGTCCAGAGTGGTCTATTATATTTCTGGTCTACTGCCCCATCATCCCCATCATGTCCTGCTTACTGCCCCACCATCCCCTATTCTACTATCTATCATCCTCTGGTGCACTGTCCCACCATGTCCTGGTTGTCTCCCCCACCATTAGTGCTGCCTGATTTAACAACTAAAAATACAGGATGGGGGCTTCCCTGGTGGCGCAGTGGTTAAGAATCCGCCTGCCAACGCAGGGAACACTGGTTCAAAGCCCTGGTCTGGGAAGATCCCACATGCTGTGGAGCAACTAAGCCCGTGTGCCACAACTACTGAGCCCACGTGCCACAAGTACTGAAGCCCGCGCACCTAGAGCCTATGCTCCGCAACAAGAGAAGCCACCGTAATGAGAAGCCCGCGCACCACAACAAGGAGTAGCCCCCTCTCACCGCAACTAGAGAAAGCCCGTGCGCAGCAGCGAAGACCCAACGCAGCCAAAAAAAAAAAAAAAAAAAAAAAAAAAATACAGGATGGCCTGTATTTTTACAGTTAACTCTGAGATTCAAATCACAACAAATAATTTTTCAGTATAAGTATGACCCATTGAATATTTGTGATATACTTATACTAGGAAATTATTCATTGTTTATCTGAAATTCAAATTTAATTGGCCATCCTATATTTTATGTAGCAATTCTATCCACTAGATAGCATCGTTACTGGCTGTCTGCCTCAACATCCCTCGTTCTACTGCCCCACCATCTCCCAGTTTACTGGTCCACCGTCCCCTGTTCCACTGCCCTACCACCCCCAGCGGAAGCTCCTGAGTAACTGTCACGTAGCCTGCCCAGAGCTGCCTGGTGATCTTTCCCCATTTTAGCCTCTCCTGGAGCCCTCCTTGAAGCAGTCAGCTGCAGCCCTGAGGACAGGGCCCTAAGCCTCCTTTCCCAAATCCCTCAGATCCTCCCAGGGGCATGAGACTCGGAGGTGGCAGACTCAGGCTTCCTGTGGGGGTGATGAGGGGGCTTCTGGCCGGCAAAGTAATCAAGCTGATGAGCCAAGAGACATTGCCTTACGGTTTGGAAAACTTCATCACTTCCCTGGCTCTGGACCAAAACAATAATTTTAAGGTGTTTCGAGGATGCGGGTGGGGGATTGAGAGGACGGTGGATTGTTGTTTCTCCCCCAGACCTGCCAACTGCAGACAGGATAGGTTAATGAGCCGTGGAAATAGAATTCACCGAGGAAATGATGCGCGGCCTCCCCCTTGAGCATGTGCTTGAAGGCTGTAAATCTCGGGGCTTGGAGCAGGCGGAAACTAGAAGCTCACTGCCTGTGGGGTGCTCCGACCCCTCCCTTCAGACATAACTGTAGAGACAGGAAAGGACTCGGCCTTCAGGCAGGAATCCCATGAATTGAAGAAGACAGGGAGCAGGGCGGGAGAAGGAATTGGAGAAGCTGCGTTTTCTGTATTCCACAATCCTTGGTGTTTTATCACCCAACACAGGCACGCATGCACATGCGCACATGTGCACGCATGCTCATGCAGCCATGAGCCTGCGCATGCTCACAGCACGGGAGCTGGGAGCTGCTTCTTACGTCTCTTATGCTGCTCGCTGTCAGCCAGTTGCTTTCCCAGTCTAGGCCTCCATGTGTTCATTTGTCAAATTTAGGAGAAGGACTAGAATCTCTCAGCCTTGCCTGTAAAGGTCCCGGAGTTTGGAATCCCCACCTGACTATAAACTCCCCGAGGGCAGGAACTTGGCTTCAGTCCGGACTTGGCTTCAATCCCTGGGTGCCTGAGCACCCAGAAACCTCAGGAGAAGCCTCTGGAGGGTCCACCAGTGCCAGCTTCTGTTTGCGGCCGCTGTCCCTAGACCTGGAGGCGGCCCACAGAGCCAGAGGCCTTTTTTCAAACGTGAGCTGGGACCCATCCAGGCTACTCTGGCAGAGGCTGAAGGAGGAACCTGCTTCCGATGTCAGGATCCTGAATTCCCAAGCGGGTCACCCACGGCACCCTGCGCTCCAGTGCCTTGGGACCAAGCAGGAGACCCAGAAGAGGGTGAGAACATATCTGGCAGGTCCCACCCGGAGTCATTCACACACTCACAGCCACTGCAGATGCCTTTTGAGTTAGCTTAATTACGCCATCTGCCCACATTAAATGGTAAAATATCTCAGTCACTCCCCTAATCCCAGAGGGAAGAGAGAGATAAAAGGAAACTGTCATCCCTGGAGTGGAGCTGAAGGACCCTGCCCCACCTGTGTGACTTCTCTCCCTTCATGAGAGACAGCCTCCAGTATTTACAAATTCTTCTCTGTCTCCAAAACTCTAACTCCATCTGTTGCCTCACTGCTTCCTTTTTTTTGGGGGGGGGGGGCGGGGGGAAGGGGAGGAGCAGGGCTCACGCGTGTCTGACCATGAATAGGAAAAAGATTAGAGCTTTTCTTTGTTTTCCCTCTGCCTTTGGGTACTTCAGTGCCTGTGACACCGTTCTCGTCCAATAAGTCTGTGTTCTTTTGGCCCTCCCTTAGCTCTTGGTTCTGCTGAAGGAGCCCTGTGCAGCCACAGGTGGGGGGACTCTGGCAGAGCATCACTGAAGTGACCTGTGACCCTCACTCAACTCTGCAGGTATGTGGCCAGAGGCTGAAGGATGAGGGATAGGGTTTGTGTATAAGTTGGTTGGGAGAGTCTCCCAGGGCAGAGGCACCTTAGCAGGGTTGCTGTGGACCAGGGGATGGCCGTTGCTTTGCTTTGCAGTTCCAGATAATAAATTTATAAGCATGCTTGTAGTTGTTCAAGCTCTAGAGGCATTGACTTACTATCACTAAATTCCTAAGACACTGATGAACTTGAGGCCAGTATAAAACCAGGGAACAGAGCTCAGTAGGGATTGACTCGCAATCATTAAATTCCTAAGAGACTGAGAAACTCAAGGCAAATGTAAAACAGGGTGACCTTCCTACCAGGTATCCCCTTTCTCGTATCAAGCTAACCCAGAAAACTATATACACTACTATGTATAAAATAGGTAACTAATGAGAACCTGCTGTATAGTACAGGGAACTCTAAAAAAAAAGACGAATAAGTACTAGGATATAACAACATGATAATATAATTGACACTGCTGTATGTTCTGTATGTAAATTAAGAGAGTGGATCCTAAGAGTTCTCATCACAAGGGAAAAAAATGTTTTTCTTTTGTATCTGTATGTGATGATGGATGTTCACTAGATTTATTGTGGTAATCATTTCACGATATATGTAAGTCAAATCATCATGCAGTGCACCTTGAACTTATACAGTGCTATGTGTCGATTATATCTCAATAAAAATGGAAGGGGGAAAAAAAAAAGAAGGTTGCTTAGTAAGTGCAGAGCAAAGGGACATTTTGTCTAGGCATTAGAAAATTGTAATGAACTAAGCCGGGCCCACAGCAGTCTCTGTATCCAGAGCCAGTGTCTCTTTAAGGTGCAACTGGAGCCACACTGACTGCCCCCTTTCCAGGGCTCTAGGCAGATCACAGACCTTCAGTTAGCATACCCCTTTTTCAGTCAGCTCCAGCACTACTGATTGGGCTGCGAGTCTCTTTAGCTACATTTCAGTCCTGGTCACCTTTTTTGGTCTTGAGTATTTCCCAATCTCTTCATTACACATCTACAAAGCATCATTTAGAGTGGATTTTTTCTATAAATGGCTAAATGTATCCCCTTTTTTGTTAATTTTAGCTGTTTTACTTTCTTGAAAATGACTTAAGCTCCAGGTTCTGGGAATATCTTTCTATAGCACCTAGGTACAAAGAGTCCTTGCCACCCTCTCTCAGACAGGATTTTTATGTTGTTTCAGGGTGCTCTTGGGTGTCTGTTTGAAGCTTAGCTCAGCCATTTGCTAGCTGTGTTACTTCGGGCAACTAAACCTCCATGAGGCTTGGTTTCCTTTGGACAAAATGGGGATATTAATGATCTCACAAGGTGTGAGGATCAAGGGAGACCATAAAGTGTTGTACCTCGATCATGTATTGGAATGGACTGTGTCCTTATGATTCCCCCCCAATTCCAGTGTGTGTGGGGGGTGGAATTTCCCACACCTCCAAGCAATTCTCAGACACCAGCTTGGTTTCCCACAGTTTAACTCAATTCTGACCCTATTTACCTGGAGATGGGATCAGATCCCACACGACAAGGGCTCAGTCCCGCGAGACTGCCCCTGAGCTCCCACTTCAGATGCCAATCACAAGTCTGGGTTGTCACCTGTATTTGTGATCACACTGCTATAGGTTGGAGGTTCCAACGACCCCCTCCTTGAGTTCAATTAATTTGCTAGAGTGGCTCACAGAACTCAGAGAAACATTTTACTTACTAGATGACTGGTTTATTTTTTGTAAAATGATACAACTCAGGAACAGCCAAATGGAAGAGATTCATAGCACCAGGTGTGCGGAAAGGCTCAGAGCTTCCATGTCCTCTGAGGGGGCCACCCTCCAAACCCCGTCCTTTGGAATTTTTATGGAGGTTTCATTACATAGGCATGCTTGATTAAATCATTGGCCATTGGTGATTGAACTCAATCTCCAGCCCCTCTCCTCCCCTTCCTGCAGATGAGGGGGGCAAGGGGACTGAAGGTTTCAACTCTCTAATCACAAGCATGGTTGACTTCCCTGGTAGTCAGCCTCCTTTCCTTGGGTGCTTTCCAAAAATCACCTCATTAACATAACAAAAGACACCTTTATTGCTCTTGTCACAGGAAATTCCAAGAGTAGCTTTGTGCCAGGTAATGGGACAAAGACCAAACGTATTTCTTATTATAGATCACAATATCACAGTTCTCCTTATGGTGACTGTCATCAGTCAGGAGCCTGAAGGAATGCTTTCCCAAACGGAATATGCTTACCTCATTTATTCAAAAAGCATTTATCAAGCACCTACTATGTCACAAGCATCATACTCACCCTGATAGAAACAATTTTCTTAAATGTTGAAAATAACTACTTTGCTGTGGGTGGTGAGGATAGCATATTGATAACTAATATTGGGAATTTACTGTGTGCCAGAGTACTGGTTGCAAGCATCATTCTGTTTAATCCATATAACAATCCAGTGAGGTAGATATTTTTATTATCCCCATTTTGCAGATTAGCACACTGAGGCTCAGAGAAATTAATCAAATTCCTTAAGGTCATACAGCTCGACTGTGGTATATTTGGAGCCCAGATCTTTGTGGCTGCAAAGATTATGCTCTTAACCACAGCTTCAGAGAGGTATAGATTACAAATGCAAAATCAAGTTTGGTACAAATTAGGTCCCCTTGCACTGTATGTGTGATTCTCTTGCTTGGTTATTAAATTTAATGTGTTGTATTCAAACATGATTGTGGGTTGGGTGGGTGGGTAGAGAGAGGATCTCCCCCAGTAGGGTGAAAGTCATGAAAGAATCCGTCAGGAGGACAAAGAAGATTCTCAGACCAGAACTCAGGAGGTAGACCCTAGGTCTATACAGAGGGAATTCCCCATCTGGGGAGTGGGGCAGTGGGTGTGGGTGTGGGCTCCAGGAAGGTGGGTTTGAAGATGGCATCCACCATTTTGGAGCATCTGGGAACCAGGAAGGGGGGCAGGGCCAGTGAACCAGGAAAACTTGCCATCTCCCTTAATAAAATTCTAGACCTCCAAAACTAGTAGTAAGGGGGCCAGGCCTCAGTGCATCTGACTCAGAGGTTCATACCTAACCCCAGGGTTGTTTGGATAATGGCTGCTGCCTCTCCTGTGGGCTTTCACTTCCAAAGGTCCAGCCAGAGAGAAGGCACAAGACCGTCTTTGAAGGCCATCCCTGAGTGGGCAGGGTATCTTGAAATCATGTTGCATGGTCCTGTTTCACTGTCTGCATTTATTTTTCATTTGTTATTCCTTTAGTCAAGTCTTATCTAACTGGCCCAGTCTGGTTTCTGCCAGGCAAAAGGAAAGGTCTTCTGCTCAGGCTCCAGCATTAAAGAGATTGCAGGTTCCCTGAAGCTCTACCAGGCAGAGTATACTCTGCATTCTCTTCAGGAGATATACTGAGTATATATAAAGTGATAATTCACTGAATCACTTGAGGACCTGACCCCACCTTCCCACCCTCAGGCCCAGAGCAACTGATGCTTCTGCCTCTCAAATTCCTGATAATGGTTCTGGGTGGTAACCATCATCTAGCACCTCATACCCAGAGTGTGTCTCTGTCTTGGGGAACCATTAGCCTAGCATCGCAGGACATTTTAAAGAATGCAGAGCCTCAGGCCCACCCCAGACCTACTGAATCAGAATCTACATTTTAACAAGATCCCCAGTTGATTCATATGCACAAGAAAGTTTGAGAAGCACAGACCTAGGGCAGGAGATCTTAACCTGGGTTCCATGAAATTGAATGGGAAAAAAATATTACACCTTTATTTTCACTAACCACTAACCAAAATTTAGCATTTACTTCAACGGTGGATGTAGGCAACAAGTTACAGAAGTATTAGCAATACCTGTGACTGTCACCAATAGAAATCATGAGCATTTTCAACATTACAGTTGTTTTAGATATCTTGAAATAGCATATATTTCACCACTATTGCAAAATTACATTAGTTATTAGATCTGAGGCTAGATCATGCTGCTTGATAGTAATGAAGTATATATATTATATGATAAAAATTTAAAGTATTTTTGATAACTGTCTCAAAGGAATTGACTTCCTATATAATCCTATGTATTTTTTTTTATACACTAGAAACTTTATTCTAGAAGGGTCCATAGGGCTTGATGGAAGAAATTTTCACATATTGAGGTTAAAGGGAAGTCATTGTGGCTTATACATGATTGGACTTGAACTTTATGCTAACTAGAACAGCCTGTCCTATGGCCTGTTAAACATGTATTATATATCTGCTTTAACCATGAAGAAAATAATGCATTTAAAAATCAGAATGGAGTAACTGTGGTTCAGGCATCCAAAATGAAGCCAGGTAGCCATTGTGGATGTGGATTCAGACACGATCCTGCATCACTGAGAACTTGAATTTTCTAAACTGTATCAGACTCAAGGATACCACCAGCAGTTGTCAAAACAATATCTGCTAGCAGCTGCCAGCTGCAACCTTATGCTCTCATGGTGTCCCCTTGTAACTATGCATCATTTCAGACCCCAACCAAGCCTTGCTGAACAAGCACTGTTACTTCTTGCTGGCTCCAATCCTAATTTCGTACAATTTATGTAAATCTTGCAGTTTGGGGCTATATAAGCCTCCTCCATTTTGTAGTCTGGTAGAACACAATTCAAGTGCTTCTTGAATCTGTCTCCTGGGCTATAGTCCTCAGTTTGGCTTGAATAAAAGACTTAAAATGGCATGGTTAAAGATCTGATTATAATGCAGTTGACAAAGAAATTTGGTTATCTCTGATATGCAACATTTTAAGATAACAACTAGAGTTATGACTGATAGCATTAAACTAGGACATCAGAATTTTAGAAATTTCATATAATTTCTAGAACATTTATGTTGATAAAATTTACCCATACAATATAACCGAAGATGGTTTATTATCATTCATTTGACAATGCTTCCCATGTAATTTAACATATCAAATAAGCCTAATTAGTTAATATCTCTTTAATAAGGAGAGAAAATAAATCTCTTGAGGTGTTGCAGGGACCCTCTATAAAAACTCAAAATTATTTCCAGGTCAATTACACTTCATTTAAAATTTGATTTCTTCAAAGTTTGTCAAAAATATCAAAAACGGTTTAAAATACTTGGTCAAGTAGGATCATAGGTCACTGTTAAACAATACTTAGCTATCTATTCAACCAAGTGACAAAAGATTTCAAAGGCAAGTACAGAAAGTTACAACAGATTACTTAAAAGGTAAAGAAGCTTTTACAATCTGTAATCAAAGGCAGATCAATAGTTCAAGAAAACTTTGTCCTCTCAACAGAGAAAATAAAATTCCAGCTTTGCACCAGCTTACTTTTGATATTAAAATTCACTCACTCGGGAATTCCCTGGCAGTCCAGTGGTTAGGGCCCTGCACTTCCACGGCAGGGGGCACAGGTCAGGGAACTAAGATCCCATGCACTGTGCAGCATGGCCAAAAATAAAAAAGTAAAAAAAGAAAATTCACTCACTCAGTTAAATTCGTTCCAGTCTTAACCAGCTTGACTTTTTCCTCAGGGTTCCTTTTTCACAAACCTTCTATAACTTCCTTTTTTACCTTCTGATTTTGTCCTGTGCTTTCCCTTTCTCTCTTTTTTTAATTACTCTCTCTATGGGACAAACTTTCTTTTCCCTTAACAAAATGCGTTTCCATTCCTTAAACCTTTTTTTCCCTTGCGTATGAATGTTTTCTTATTAATTAGTACTTTTTTTTTTTAAATTTTATTTATTTATTTATTTATTTATGGCTGTGTTGGATCTTCGTTTCTGTGCGAGGGCTTTCTCTAGTTGCGGCAAGTGGGGGCCACTCTTCATTGCGGTGCGCGGGCCTCTTATTATCGCGGCCTCTCTTGTTGCGGAGCACAGACTCCAGATGCGCAGGCTCAGTAATTGTGGCTCACGGGCCTAGTCGCTCCGTGGCATGTGGGATCTTCCCAGACCAGGGCTCGAACCCGTGTCCCCTGCATTGGCAGGCAGATTCTCAACCACTGCGCCACCAGGGAAGCCCTAATTAGTACTTTTAATTACATACACTAATTAGAATTTTTAACCCTTAGAAACATTAATTTCTAGTGAAAACTAAGAAGTAAGCAATTGTAAACTGCTATACCTTCATTTTTTCTTGATTGACAATATGAATATGTCTCATAATTTCTAAAAACATACATTTCCTCAATAGCATATTTTTTCCAATGTGGTACAAGACATGTTTCCAATAAACCCAAACATCTTTAGTTCTTCTATAATAAGGCAAAAATAGGTAAACTTAGACTTATTTAGCAATTAATGTTTCAGTATTTTATCTTATTTGGAAATGATCTAGACGTTCAACAAATTTCCATCATTTAACTTAGCAAACTCTAAAGTTTTAAGTTACCAAAAAGAGAAGAAACTATTTTTAAGTAGACACACCACAAAACATAATTATTCTTAAAGAATTCACCTAAAAACTCTTAACCCATTTACATTTATTTATTTTATTTCTTCCCAACAATTATGTTTAGATTACCCATGAAAACTTCATGAGACATTAGACAAAGTCAACCATCATCCCAAGCTATTTTTCTTCCTGACAAATTTTGTAACAGAGGTAACATGATCTTATTGACTTCCAGTGAACCTAGGTACAATAAAAGTATTATACTTAATGTTGATGACTCTAAAGACATGTCTGCATTGAACCAAGAACCTTAAACTAGCTTTAATATTTTCCCAGATCACATGAAGCTGGAATTCATTTGGGTTAGTTTCTTTTATATTTCTGAGAATTTATATAGGCACTTAATTTTCTTTAAGCCAACAAAATAGAGCTCTTTTACAAATTAATTTTGGCAATACCATCTACAGGTATAAATGACCACACATCTATAGCACATGTATATAGACACATACAAACACACAGACAGATGCAAAGAGACCGCACAGTCCCATTGCAAAATTTCAGCCATGAATCAGATACAATAATACAAAACACATCAGTTACAGTAGAGGTTGAATTCAAATTGGATTTCTGGACGATGGGACAAATCAAGGTCAGCTGTTTAGATTTTTAAACCCTCTTTACTAACATTTATGGAGAAGACACTTAACGATTTATATTTGTCCTTGACAAGTCAAGTTTCAATAACCCATCCCGCTTTTGTTATTTCTTTTAATAAGAGTTACCTTCCTGAAATTTGCATTTTAAAGAGCTGGCCTAAATAAAAGTTCCTGGAGAAGACCAGGTAGAACATTTACATCTCAAAGGTATAGGGAGAGAAACAGAAGTTCCTCCTAGGAGGACTTTTGTTCCCTTAAGGCCAGAATTTTTTTTTTGTTTTCAATACTCACAAGCCTCTTAAGATAAATAGGGGAGGTTTTGGGAGTGGTAAAAAGGACATGTGGGCTTTGAATTGTTTCTGGAGCCACACCTCTGGTCCAGTAAAGACTAGATTTGTAAAATCAAGGACAGCTGTTTTTAGTTCCTCAAAGAATTGGGTGGCCACCTAAATGATAGACCAGTGGCCTCTCATCTTGGTAATCCATTTACAGAAAATTTTGAGGATCCTCCCTGGGTTTAAGACTTTAACCATGGTCCTCAGTTTGGCCTTTTACCTGAAGAGAATCACCTACAGCCTCAGGTGATCCCATTTCTAAAGGTACCCTTTCAATAGTCTTCAAAGCAGAAAGGCACTTCAGACAGAGAATTACTAGAATGAGTACGCAAAGGAGGATGGAGGGGAGCAGTAGTTACACCAGTCTTACAGTTTTTTTGTTTTAGGGACCTATTATATCTTTAATCTTTCATTAGCTTTCTACAACAAATCCTTCAATGAAGCTATTTTGAAAATTTTAAGCCTTTGGGGGCTTTTGCATAACAATTAAAATAGGTACAATTGGTTAAGATGAGCATTCTCTAAAATTTTGACAATTTAGAAGTCTTTCCAATTCAAAGAATCCATTGTCTGGCCACTGACAAGTAGTATCTTAATAGCTACTCAAACCAATAAGCCTTTTTATGGCTTAACCAAGGACATAAGAGGCATCCCACAAGAGAGTGCAAAGGATGCAGCCCTCGTAAGATCCAGAAAGTTCATTCCCAAGGATAGTCTAAGACAGTGAAGACCTTCCATGTACAAGTGGAAACAACAAAGGCTGAGACCACAAAGGCCCCTTATGGACTGAGATCCCTTGTGACAAACTCCCCTGAGAGCTGACACGGTTGGACAAAGAACAGTCAGCTCGGGATCCCAATCTATTCAACTGACTGCCAAGTGCACACCAGTACGCACACCTGCCAGATGGCGGAGACTGGAGAGAATAATATCCTCACTGGTCAACAGGTCAAGTTCCCAGGACATATAACAAAATGAAAGGAAAACCTAATCAGACCTATGGTTTTCCTCTTTATGACAAAGGACACAAAAAGACAGTGACAGGAGGAGAATCAACAAACCAAGGGTACTCTATCAGATTTCAAACCAAGAGTCCAAGGAACTGGCCCTACAACTATTTTCTTCCACTAATCTAATTTTATAAAGAGAAAAACTCTTAACCATTCTCGTTTTCAACAGACCCTACAGGCAGAGATCCGGGAGACTGATTGACATGGTAAGAATTCTTACCTTCTGCCGGCTTTTGTTAGTTGTCCTAGGATTTCTTAACTGCAGCAGCTTTGGGGGCGAGTAGTGTCCGGCTGAGATAGGAAGGGGCAGGGCACAACCTTTAAAAGAATGACATAGCCATTGAAGACACGACATAAACTGGTTAAAACCAACTAGGTCCAAGGTGGCAGATGAGTCGACTTCCACTAGACCTTGAGCCTCAGTATACGCTCATTGTAACACATCAGGAAGCTAAATGACACACCCACAGGTGCTATGACAGTTCCAAGGCCGACTATAAAAGGTCAAAAAGTGGGCGGTGGCCCAATTCCTGGAAATCCCCACCCCTTCCCCAAAATAGCTGGAATACTCCTCCCATTCATTAGCCTATGAAATTACCCACCCCTATAAAAACTAACAACCCCGGACCCTGGTGCTGCTTGCCTTCTGAAATGGCCCACATTCTGTTTATGGAGTATCTCCCTGAATAAACCTTCTTTTACTTTATCATGGCTCGCTCTTGAATTCTTTCCTGTGCAAAGCCAAGAACCCACACTCAGTGGCCGTTCCAAGGGCTTGCCTGAGACCTGGGATGTGACCATCCTCTCTGGCCCCACTTTCTTTCCTGCAACACAGCCAGTAAAGTTGCATTCCACCTTCGTTGCCGATTGTCAGGGAAATTGGAAGAGATTTCCTCTTCCCTTCTAGGTTCTTCTGGCTGGCCTAAGAATTCAATTGACATGAGACAGATTGACAGGAGGAAATCAAACAAAGTTTAATAACATGTATACATGAAAGAGACCCAGGAAAGCTGAGTTAACTCACCAAAATGGCCAAAGCCCTCACCTGAAATATCATCCTCAGCTAAAGATAAAAGAGGATGTTGAGGGTGGCGAGAGTCAGTTATGGGAGGTTACCAGGAAAAGCACAGTAAACAAGGGAAAGGTTGTTATGCAGATATAAGTCATAGCTTTCTCCACTGATGAGAGTTTCTAGAGATTTGGTCAACCTCCTCTTCTAAGTATAGAGCACGAGACATCCTTACAAATGGAGATTTCCCTTATACATATAAATGTTTCTTACAAAAGGCCAATTCCTACTTGGTTTTCAGAGCCCTTCCCGTGTCTGCTGTTTCTCAGAAAATCAACAGTTTAAAACAATATGCCAAAGAGACGTGTTTTATGGTGGCAAATTCTGCTCCCCTACAACCCAATCTTGAAAGCCCCAGAAATCACATGCCTCCACAGACGGGTGGCCATTGGAGTAGCCCTGGCTGGCAGCTAGCAGTCTACCTTGATGGCATCTTCCTTCTCTCTTCATTAAAAAATGGGTCTGTTGGGGCGCATGCCAAGGAATAAAACCAAGATTCCAAGTACTGTTTGCTGTTGTCAGTCCAGCAAGAAAATCAGAGGTCCAATTGGGTGTCAGGAAAATTTTTTAAAGCTTTGGAACATCCCCATGGTTGTTACTTTAATCATTCACCCTCTATTTCCGTGCAGTGATCCACAGTAAAAGAGGAAAATGGCTTGTGTGCCTGTCTTTAGGGACAGAAAGTGAAACCCAGTCCCCTAAAACCGAGTTCCCCTGCGGAGTTTATGATTAACCTCTCTATCCAAACCTTTATTTTCTTTCTTATCCCATCCCTGTTCCCCTCAGCATTGAGGAGCATCAAAGAAAAGGGGGGACTGAAACTGAGCAGGACCCTGTGGGGCCTTCCTGGGTATAAGCCCCTCCATGTCTGTCCCCTGCTTCTTGTTTGACCTTCCCCAAGTTCCAAAGAATAGGCTCAAGCAGTTAAGAATTAGAACAATAGAGTCATAGGACTCTTAGTTCCGCCTCAAGGAATATACATAACAATCTGGTGCATATCTTTGAGTTGTCCTGCAGAACTAAGACCCCTAGCTGGTGGAGGATGGTGACGACATGCTAGACATGCTAACCACCAGCACGTAGATCCCACACTAGTTGGAACCGAAAGTTTGATGATTAAGATTCCCAAAGCATCACTCTGTTACCTCACCACCAACCAATCAGAAAAATGTCCAGGAGCTGGTCATGTGCCCTGCAACCCTCACCACTAATGCTGCCTTTAAAAACTCTTGCCGGAAAGTCACTGGGGAGCTCGGGTCTTTTGAGCACTAGCTGCCTGTTCCCCTTGCTTGGTGCCCTACAATAAATAAATGCTGTACTTTCCTTCACCACAACTGCGGGGTCAGTAGATTGGCTTTCCTACACTGGGGAGAGTGGACCCGAGTCCAGTTCGGTAACATGAGGACGGGGTCACTGGGGACTCTGGCTCCCTTGCAGCCACAGGGTGGAGTGAGTAGGAGAGTCTCGGGCATGAGAGTGGGTGATGGCAGCTTTAAGAAGGAAATCCCATTGGGAGAGGGTCACTGGGCCTAAGAGAATGGTTGGGGGGTGTCTGGGTGAGATGTGACCCTGAGGTATAAGAGCAGGCCTGGGCTGGTCTTCAGAACTCCTTCTTCAGAAGAGAGAAATGGCCACTCTTTGGGGAAGCTCCTCTGGCCAGGGTGGGGAGAGCAAGTGTAGCCTGGGTGAATGCCTTCCCCAGGTCCTCAGCTTGGGGCAGGGTGGGCACACAGTGGTTCTAGGAGCTCGGATGGCTCAACAGTCCCCTGCTCTTGGGGGCCTTGAAAGAGGTCCTACAGGATCTATGGAGCTGTTTTGTGAGTACAACAGGCTTTAGCCTTGAAGGCCGGGCTCTCCTGGAGAAGACTAACCGCATGTTGTTATTCATGAATAATGATAACAACTTCACAAATCACATAATATTTTGGACATTTCAAAGCTGCCTTAAGGCAGCCTGATGTAGTAGTGGAAAGAGACCAAAATTGAAGTCTGTTTCTGCCCATTAAAAAAAAAAAAACAACCCAGGGAAAACTGTAAGCCAAATGGCTTTGCCCCTCTTGAGCTTCAGTTTTTTCATCTGAAGGTAGGGAGAATAATAACCAAGGACAGCACCTCACAGGTTTATGGGGGATCAAATGGCACATGGGTATGAAAGATGAAGGGCTTTGCTATGGAAATCAAAGGCAGTGTTTTCTCTGAGCACTTTTATCTCCTGTGTTAGATTCCTAGGTCTGGGGTAACAAAATGCCATAAAAGGAGTGGCTTAAACAATAGAAATTTATCTTCTCACAGTTCTGGAAGCTAGAAGTCCCAGATCAGGGCCACCTCAGGGTTGGTTCTGAGGCATGGAACAGGGAAGGTCTGTTCCATGCCTCTCCCCTAGCTTCTGGTGGTTTGCTGGCAATCTTTGGTGTTGTATGGCATGTGCCAGCATCACCTTCAACTCCACAAGGCATTCTCCCTGTGTGTGTGTTTATGTCCAAATGTCTCCTTTTTGTAGAGTCACCTGTCATATTGGGTTAGGGGCCCACGCTAATCCAGTATGACCTCATCTTAACTGATTACATCTGCAAAGACTATTTCTAAATAAAGTCATATTCTAGATACTGAGAGTTAGGACTTCAACATATGAATTTGGGGGGACACAGTTCAACCCCATTAACCCATTGGACCCCCCTTGGCAGTGGGCAGCCAAGGAGAACGCACAGTGGGGTCAGGTGCAGGGGATGGGGTGAGATGGGGAGGTTCTAACTCTTTTATGCAGATTCAGCGCTCAGCTGAATTGAGACTTCCACCATCTCTTTTGTGAAAAACTTAAACATTTATTAAAACATATTCCAGATACAGAGGATATAAAAATGAATAAAATATTGTCCTGGACTCCAAGGGAAAAGAGAGAGACATGTCTCTCAAATCATCAAAAGACAGTATGATTCATGCAGTAAGAGTTTTATGTGGCAAAAAATAGGGGGTCCAGGACAGGATTGTCCAGGAAGGCTCTTGGGAGGTGGTAACATTAGCACAGAATCTTTGGAGATGACTAGTTTTCCAGGCAGACAGGAGGCAGAGGCATTTCAATCAGAGGAAAAGCACCATGGTGTGCAAGTATAAGAGTGCAGCTTGGCCTGGTTAGATGTGTGAGCTATGGGAGACAGAGGTCAAGGGTAGGTGGGGTCACATATTAAGGGTGTTATCCACAACCTAAGAAAGTGAACTTTATCCTATGGCAAAGCCATGGAAAGCTCTTTCTGGCGATGATTTCATTGGTTGCAGCAAATGAGGCCAGAGTGGTGGCAGGAGCTAACATAATGGCTGGCAGATAGTAGGTGCTTAATAAATAAGTGAATGAATGAATGAATGAATGGCTTTTAAGCAGCAGAGTGGAATGAGAGGAGAGATAAGAGTGGGATGAATGTGGAAGCAGAAAAATATAGTCAGGATAATTTACCGTAGACCAGGCAAGTGTTGTAAAGATCTGAATGAACCTCCGAGAAGTGGAGGGATGCCTAGAGCCTTAAATGTGTGGAAGGAAAGTGGGAAAGGTGAAAAGATGGATAATTTTTAGGGCCCTAGGGCTGGAGGTCGAGGGAGTTCCTGCTCACTGAGCTCCATTATCTCTCTGAAGTCTGGTTCCTGAGGAAAAGGAGAGAAGAGGCTGTGGAAGCCAGCAGTGAAGAGTGGGAGGAGCTAAGGAGTGGGCTCAGCAGCCCCAAGGTTAAGGGAGATCCTGACTGTGGTCATGAGCCAAGCATGGGGATTTGGAAGGCAGGTGCAGTAGAAGGAAAAAGGGGGTGTGTAGTGGGTCTAATAGTGTCCTCCCCAAATTCATGTCCACCCAGAACCTCAGAATGTGACCTTGTTTGGATATAGGGTCTTTGCAGATGCAATTAGGTAAGAATTGAGATGAGGTCATACTAGATTAGAGTGGGCCCTAAATCCAATGACTGATGTCATTATAAGAGACAGAAAAGGATGCACACGGAAGAGGGCCGTGTGAAGATGAGGCAGAAACTGAAGTTATGCAGCTACAAGCCAAGAGACACCAGGAACCACCAGGAGCTGGAGGAGGCAAGGAAAGATTTTCCCCTAGAGCCTTCAGAGGGAGCGTGGCACTGCCAACACCTTGATTTTGGACTTCTGGCCTCTAGAACTGTGAGACAATAAGTTTCCCATTGTTTTAAGACACCTCCCCCCCCATCCCCCCCAGCTTATGGTACTTTGTTACAGCAGCCCTAGGACACTAACACAGGGCCAGATTACAAGAGGCTGGGTCATAGCCACAGCAATCAGAGAAGAAAAAGAAATAAAAGGAATACAAATTGGAAAAGAAGAAGTAAAACTGTCACTGTTTGCAGATGACATGATACTATACATAGAGAATCCTAAAGATGCCACCAGAAAACTACTAGAGCTAATCAATGAATCTGGTAAAGTTGCAGGATACAAAATCAATGCACAGAAATCTCTTGCATTCCTTTACACTAACAATGAAAGATCAGAAAGAGAAATTAAGGAAACAATCCCATTCACCATTGCAACAGAAAGAATAAAATACCTAGGAATAAACCTACCTAAGGAGGTAAAAGACCTGTACTCAGAAAACTATAAGACACTGATGAAAGAAATCAAAGATGACACAAACAGATGGAGAGATATACCATGTTCTTGGATTGGAAGACTCAATATTGTGAAATGACTATACTACCCAAAGCAATCTACAGATTCAATGCAATCCCTATCAAATTACCAGTGGCATTTTTTACAGAACTAGAACAAAAAATCTTAAAATTTGTATGGAGACACAAAAGACCCAGAATAGCCAAAGCAGTCTTGAGGAAAAAAAAATGGAGCTGGAGGAATCAGGCACCCAGATTTCAAACTATACTACAAAGCTGCAGTAATCAAGACAATATGGTACTGGCACAAAAACAGAAACATAGTTCAATGGAACAAGATAGAAAGCCCAGAGATAAACCCATGCACCTATGGTCAACTAATCTATGACAAAGGAGGCAAGGATATACAATGGAGAAAAGACAGTCTCTTCAATAAGTGGTGCTGGGAAAACTGGACAGCTACATGTAAAAGAATGAAATTAGAACACTCCCTAACATCATACACAAAAATAAACTCAAAATGGATTAGAGACCTAAATGTAAGACTGGACACTATAAAACTCTTAGAGGAAAACATAGGAAGAACACTCTTTGACATAAATCACAGCAAGATCTTTTTTGATCCACCTCCTAGAGTAATGGAAATGAAAACAAAAATAAACAAATGGGACCTAATGAAACTTAAAAGCTTTTGCAAAGAAAAGGAAACTACAAACAAGACGAAAAGACAACCATCAGAATGGGAGAAAATATTTGCAAATGAATCAACGGACAAAGGACTAATCTCCAAAATATATAAACAGCTCATGCAGCTCATTATTAAAAAAACATCCCAATCAAAAAATGGGCAGAAGACCTAAACAGACATTTCTCCAAAGAAGACATACACATGGCCAAGAAGCACATGAAAAGCTGCTCAACATCACTAAGTATTAGAGAAATGCAAATCAAAACTACAATGAGGTATCACCTCACACCAGTTAGAATGGGCATCATCAGAAGATCTACAAACAACAAATGCTGCAGAGGGTGTGGAGAAAAGGGAACCCTCTTGCACTGTTGCTGGGAATGTAGATTGATACAGCCACTATGGAGAACAGTATGGAGCCTCCTTAAAAAACTAAAAATAGAATTACCATATGACCCAGCAATCCCACTACTGGGCATATACCCAGAGAAAACCATAATTCAAAAAGACACATGCACCCCAATGTTCATTGCAGCACTATTTACAATAGCCAGGTCATGGAAGCAACCTAAATGCCCATCAAGAGACAAATGGATAAAGAAGTGGTGGTACATATATACAATGGAATATTACTCAGCCATAAAAAGGAACGAAATTGGGTCATTTGTAGAGATGTGGATGGACCTAGAGACTGTCATACAGAGTGAAGTAAGTCAGAAAGAGAAAAACAAATATCGTATATTAACGCATATATGTGGAACCTAGAAAAATGGTACAGATGAACCGGTTTGCAAGGCAGAAATAGAGACACAGATGTAGAGAACAAACATATGGACACCAAGGGGGGGAAGCAGTGGGGGTGGTGGTGGGATGAACTGGGAGATTGGGATTGACATGTATACACTAATATGTATAAAATGGATAACTAATAAGAACCTGCTGTATAAAAAAATAAATAAAATAAAATTCAAAAATTCAAAAAAAATAAGAAGAGAAGAGGCTGGGTCAAATGGTCAACCAAGGAGCGGAGACCTAGTCAGGTAAGGGGTGAGGTCAGGAGGGGCTGACAGACTCAGAGGGGTTGAGAGCTGAAGGTCTTGAGGAAGAATGAGGGGTTTAGGGAAAAGCTGAAAGGACAGAAAATTTGTACCCAGAGAGTGGCATGTTTGAAATTGAGGGTTTAGAGGCGGAGCAGTTCCAGGTGATTTCAGGTACTGTCAGATCAATCTCTCTTAGAGAATGAAAGCTAACTGATAAATTCACCCTAAACCGCAAGGCAGTTTACCCTACCTCGAGTCTGCATTTTAAATCCAGGGCCCAAAGAGGAGCCTACATTTTCTTCCAAGGAATTAGCTCTCTCCATTTTGTGGCATCTCAGACACTGCCTGAGAGTCTGTGGGCTCTAGGAAGGAGGGCATGTGGGCAGGGGAGGGGGCAAGGTGCCCAAATCACAGCCCATGAGCGGATCTTCCCGGGCCTGGCCCAGACTTTCAGAGGGAGGCTCACCCTGGGGCTTACAGAAAGGTGTGCAGCTTCTGGGGACCTCTGGGACATTAGGTGGCAGAGAAAATAAAACACACTAAAATGGCAGTCAGGGTAAACCTGGACCATTTGGTGAAATTCAGAGCGAAAACCCCCAAGCAGAATCTGAAGGCAATTAAGTGACATCTCTAGTGCATGCCAGAGAAATGCTCTGTGTTGCCCCGGGGCCAGGAATCACTCAGTTAAACAACAAAAGCCCAAAGGGAAACAGAGGGCCAGTACCTCCTCCTCTTAGACGTGAAGTGCAGCTCCTCCTCCTGTCTCCTGCCATGTGCCCTCTGCCCCCAGCTTCTGGCACTGCCAGCCGTCTGCAGTGCAGCCCTCCTACCCCGGGACTCAGCATAGATGGATCCTCTCTCCTCCCATGCTCTCTGGCCCTGGTCTTGGCTGTTCCCTATCACTCCCTCCCAGGAGCTTCCTAGAGGAGCTGCAGGGGGCTCTCCTCTCCATCTCCTCCAGACATGACCCCCTAATGTGTAAACAGGAAAGAATGTTTGTTCTGAGTGGGAAGCAGAGGGGCAATGCTGAATTGACATTGCCTTCCATGGACGGTGCCTGGGCCGACAGGGCTCTGACTTTGTGCCCACCTCTTAAGCCCCTGCGCAGTCCTGCACGGGCCCTTCTATTCCCCCCAAGGAGTGCCAGGGGCATAACCCCACACACCACCATGTCTTCACATGCTCTACCTCCAGCCCACCCTCCTCCCCCTGCCATGTCCTGGGACCCCCTTCCTCCTCAACCTCTCCAAATCCAGCTCTTTCTCCAAATCCACCATGTGGGAGGGATGAGTTGGGGGCAGAGGCAATTTAGCTTTCACAGCCCAGTGCCAGGATCAGCTAAGCACTATTCCAAGGACCATGTTTTCCAGAACGGAAATGTAATCAACGGAGGCATTTCTCTCCCAGGAGATAGCTGAACTCCCAGAGCATCACGTTCATCTTCTCTTGGTACACACACCACTGGGGAGAGATCAGGCTTCTTCCCTTCTCCCCGAGCTTCTCCCCATTCAGTTCTGGGAATGCTGACTTTTAACCAGCTCTCCCATGTGAGGAAAGCCAGAGGCTGGGGACCTGGAAAGGCAAAGTGGCAGAATATGTCCCAGAGTGGTGACCATTTTCAGGTCCTAAGCTGTCTGGTATGGCATGGAGGGGGTGATTATTTTGAGTCACCACTGGTGAAATAGTTATTGAGCTGTGAAGGGAAACACTGCAGAGTAAAGCAGAGAACCAGTAACTGATTTAAAAGCCAGGAGTTCTCGTCCTCACATCATTGCCTTGCTGTGCAGGATCGGCAAGTCCTTTACCCTCCAGTTAAGAGAGAACCTCTAGTTGAAACCCACATACTAACGATGAGGAAGTGGAAAGGCTGAGCTGTCCCAAGCTGCAGTTCCAGATGGACAGAGGCAAGGACAATATCAGGAGCCTGCCTCCAGGGCCTGCCCACTGTCCTGCCCATAACTAATTCGTCTGGGAAAGCCCTGGACCTATCTGACCCGCAAAGAAACCATTGGCCTTCCTTCCAAGTAGACCAAGAGGAGCAGCCTCAGATGGACATTAGGAGACTTGGTCAGGCCCCAGCAGGAAACAGAAAGACACTTAACTGGGATGATGAAAGTAAGTGATGAAGGGACCATTTGCAGAGGTGTGACAGCATTAAGGGACTCAACAAGGAATGTTGAGGCAGCTGGAGACGAGCAACAGCAGGAAGCTGTTCCCACCCCCAGGCCTGAAACAGTGTTCTCGGGGACCCAGGGAGAGCTGGAGCCCTGCGAGGAGGGGGAGCTGTAGGATCAAAGCAAGGGAGGGAGAGAGCAAGCGGAACAAATACCCTGATCTTTCTCGGATGGCTTCTGATCTCCTCCCGAAGCTTCCTGTTCATCTAACCCAAAGCAGAAGGCAGAGGGCAAGGAGCCCTGTGATGCCATCCGTAGAGATGAGTCTCCTGAAGCACAGAGGGAGCCTTGGGTTGGGAACAAAGTGCAATCACAAAGCCTGCAGAGGGGGCGTTGTAGATGGTACACTCCAGTAGAAAGAGCAAGTCCTCCGGAGCCAGTAGTGAAGATGATTCCTCATTTTACTGCTTGTAGCTGTATGATCTTGGGCAAGTCACTGCACTCTCTGAGCTTGATTTTCTCCTTGGAGCTAATTATACCCTCTTAATGGAGTGGTTGTGAGGATTAAATGAGGTGCTTGTGTAAAAACATCAACAATATACTAGGTGTTTATCAGGGTCAGTTTCCCTTCTCTTCAGAGTCCCCCTTCCAAGCTCTGCCGAATCAGAGGCTGTAGGGTAGAGTGGAATGGAGAAAATATATAGGCTTCAGATTTGGACACTGGCTCCACAACTCCCAGCTGTATGACCTTGGGCAAGTCATTTATCCTCTCTAACTTTGTTTTCTTAGTAGTAAAAAAAGCAATATCCAGCTCATAAGGTTTTTGTGAGGATTAGAAATTATTTAAGGCATCTGGTAAAGTATTGGGTTCTTGGTAGATGGGCCCTGGAGTCAGACTAATTCAAATCCGATGTCCCTACTTGTTAACCGTGTGACCCTGGACAAGTTTTTGGATCTGTCTGAGCCTGTTTCTTCATCTATAAAATGGGGATAATAAGAGTACCTTTCTCTAAGAGGTGTGATAATGAAATGAAGTAATGGGCATACAGCTTACCAAACAGTCCGCCCTCAAAAATTTGCTATTGTTCTTGTTTGTTACTGATGTCACTCTTGCGATGTTTCTTTCCCCAATCAAGCATCCAACCTATCTATCTACTCAGACCCCAAGGTCTTTACTGGAGAAAAGCAAGTAGGGATTGCGGGGGAGAGGAGACAAACAGCTCATCTAGAGGGTTCAGGGCAGGAGGATGGCTTGGTCTTATTAGCAAATGCCCTTGCCTACAACACACGTACAGACACGAGGTTCGGTTCAGCACTCAGCCTGTAACTCTCCCTGACAGGTCACCCAGAGAACAGGAAGGACTGTCCTGCTTTCCTGTCCCCCCCCCCACCCCAGATCTCCTGATGCCTTGTCGTAACTCTGGCTGGCTTTCAGCTGGATGAAAACAGAGGGAAAGGGATTGTACGGTATGACTAGACCTGGAACTGTATCCCCCCAATAATAATTTGCTGAACACTTACTATGTACTAGGCACCATTGGAGACAATGTAATTAGCCCTCATCAATTTCAACAATATTGTGAAATTAGTGTTGTTGGCATAGTACCATTAGTAATATTGGAAGTTGAAGGCCAGAGAGGTTAGGGAACTTGGCCAGCATCACATGGACAGTAATTGAGAGAGTCCTCATTTGAAATCAGGTCTGACTGTTCCCAAAGCCCAAGTTTGGGCAGCTGTGCCAGGTGGCCTCCCGGAAGAATGGCCCATGTGTTGAACATCAGTGGAGGGGGTTGGGAAGAGGATGGGAAGACGGGTGCGGAATGAGCCTGGGACAGATGTGAGCAGTGTGGTCTGCCCCCTCTGGTCATTTCCCTAGGAGGGTTGGATACTGAGGACCTCTGGGGCTCCTTCCCCTCTGATACCCTGTGAGCCAGACCCTAACTACCAGGACCCTGGAGAGGAGAGAGAGCAATCCTCTGTTTCCCAGTCTCCAGAATTTGCCTCCTTTCCTCCTCCCCATCTCAGTCCCTTGGGCCCTTGATCACTGTTCCTACCCTGAGCTGCAGAAAGCCTCGTAGCTAATGACTTCCTATGCTAATCATCTTTGAGCTGTCCCAGAGGATGCCTGGAGAGCAAGGGTGGGCTTTCAGACAGTAGTGGGGGGAACACTTTCTTACGTCATACTCCCACATGCTTTTGAGCACTTACTCTGCCGGCATATCAGGCTGGTCTGCGGTCTCGGGTGCTGGCTGACTGGCCAAAGCATTGTGGGGAGGGGCGGCCGGGCCCCTACAACCTCAGTCTGCCTCTTCAGAGCACGAGTGCACTTCTTGGGATCTCTGTAGCCAGGACAAGAGGAGAGAAGCAGAGGGACACCAGCGTAGTGAAAGGGCCTGGCCATGGAGTTGCATGGGAGGGGGAAGCACACGCCCTCTGCCCTTCAGAACTGGACCCCAAGGCTGTGTTCTAATTCATTGGTTTCTTCACTGATTCCACAATCAGCTGTGGAGCGCTTGCTTTGGTATGAGCTCTGCGCGGGCTGAATCCGACAGCATCCTGCCCTCAAATTGCTTAAATCTAGTAGGAGCGATAAAACGTGTATACGCCAAAAAATGCCAAAGCATGAAAGTTATCCCAACCTGTCTTTGGCGTTCATGAGAGTTACAAGGGTTCAGAGGAGGGAGAGACAGCTGGTAGCGGGAGGTGGGGATGCTTACATAGCACTTACCCTGTGCCAGTCAGTGTTCTAAGTGCTTTGCATATATTCACTCCTTTAATCCTCACAACTAACCTGCAATTTTACAGATGAGGAAACAGGCATGGAGAGGCTGAGTAACTTTCCCAAGGGCCCAAAACTGGTAAGTGGATTTGATCAGGTTGTGTGGTACTCTTAACCCCTAGGTTATTCTGCCTGCTCCTGCCCTGCCCTCATGTCTCACCACCTGATTGTTAAAGCACAGTAATAGAAATGAGCACTGATGTCTTCACCGCTCTTATATTCAGTGTTAAAAATCACTGTATCTGCGGGCATGTTCCTATGTGTTATTGCTGGATTATAAGCTACAAAGAATCTCATTCAGCTACACTTATTGAGTGTCTGCCAAGAGCCAGACACTGTTGTAGCTGCTTTGCATATTCTAGGTCAATTTACTTCTTGCAACAGCCTTGGGAAATAGTGGCAATTTCCCCTGTTTCCCAGAGCAGGAAAATGGAAGACAGACAAGAAAGAGACTTGCTGCCTGTGGAACTAAGCTTTGGGCACACTTCTTTTAACACCAACTTACTGCTTTTAATTTTAAAGATTAACATTAATACTGTTGATCTTTATGATATGGAACCCCATTCAGCATAGCCTAGAATGAGTATCCTTTTCATCTGTTTTTGTTTGTTTGTTTTTGCATGTGAGGTAGGCCTTGTTTTTTTATTTTTATTTTTTAGAACTAGCATCTTAACTCTTAACATTAAGGAGCATGGAACATGGGCTTTGGGTTTGGCTCTGAGTTCAAGTTTTCTGACTGTTACTTTAGGTATGTAAACTTGGGAAAATCTCAAATCTCTGAACCTCAGTTTCTTCATCTAGAAAATGGGGATTACAATAACCAACCCTCACCACAAGGATATTGTGAGGATTACATTCAATAACATACAGAAAGTGCCAAGCACTGTGTATGGCACCCAGTGAGTGGTAGCTCTTCTTTTTGGAGAGCCACACAGCATGGGTCCAATAAACACATATTGGGGTAAGGGGTTTTACATAGTAACCTAACACATATTTTCATTTCATCCTGTCAGTAACCTTGTGAGACAGATGTTCCCATTTCAGAGATAGATAGCCCACAAATAGTAACTAGCAGAGCAGACTTTCAAATGCATGACTCAGGACTCTCCAACCCAGGGCCCTCCCTGCCTTCTATCATCTGTACCATGGGGACAATGGCCACGTTAGTCCTACCATCCGGGGGAAGGCTGGGAGATTCCTATGATAGGATAAGTACCCAGAGGTGCTTTATAAACAAAAAGTCCACAAAACACCAGTGGTGATCATATGGAGTTTCCTCCCTGATGCGAAGAGAGATTAGTGCCTCTAAGGCACATTTACCAAGGTGTGTTCCCAGAGACATCAATCCCGTGAGGGGTTTCTAGAAAAAAAAGGGTTTTTTGGCCAAATTTGTTTGGCTGTGGCCAGTCCAGCCTCATAGAAAGCCATGTATTTTGCTTATAAGTCCTGGCAGAAAATTCCTAGATCTTCAGCTTAATTAGAAATTCTCTATCTGGAATCTGGCTGTTGGGTCCAGGTGTATGGTAGTTTGAGTGAAAGTTTATTGGTTAAGCTATTGATGACAGTGCACCACCCCCTGGGGTTGGGGGGAGATAAGACTCTGAGAGCTCCCTTCACCTACTGGGAGTCCCATCTGGCGTTAGCTGTGTGAGCTCTGTGATCCAGAGTGCATCTTTGTGAGGTTGGCTTTACTTGTTGACCTTACCCTAGTCTTTGCCCTAACCAGTTGCCTTCTATCCTTTACCTGATATAGTAGATGTCTTCTACCATCCTGAGTGCCTGTCTTAGGGTCCTGTGTCCATGGGGATCCTAATCCATGGGGATCTTAGACTCCCACATCTTTTAACTTGGAAAATCACAATGTACATGAACACATTAAGGGCTCTAAGAAATGTTTTAGTTGATCATGGGTCTCTTTATCCTATAACACCTATTAATATCCTACAACCCACCTTGGGAAACGTTGTCCTCATGGAAGAGATCCCAAGTACCATTGTCTTAATGGAAGAGATCCCAAGTTTCAAAAACCTCTTAACGAGCCTCCATCTCTGAGTAATCAATAAAAAGGCATTAAGGCTTACCATGGGCAAGGTCCTGAGGGAGAACGTGATGAGCATGGGAGGCTGCAGAGCTGTACTTAGTCCCAGAGCCCACTCTCAAGGAATCCACGGCATGATAGAGGGAGGTAACACACACCACTGAGGCTCAAGGAGGACGAGTGCAGTCTGGTGCTAAAGACTGAGTAAGTGAAAAAATATTCCAATGAATGGATTAAGAAGATGTGGTGTATATCTATATCATATCTATATCTACACACACACACACACACACAATGGAGTACTACTCAGTCATAAAGAGGATGGGGTCTTGCCCTTTGCAGCGGCATGAATGGATGTTGGGGGTATTGGTGCTAGGTGAAGTGGGTCGGATGTAGCAAGACAAATAGCGTATACGATTTCACTCATATGTGGAATAAAAACAAACAAGCAAACAAAGAAACAAAATAAATGAACAAACCAAACCAAACCAAACAGGTAGATACAGAGAACAGCATAGTGGTGATTGGAGGGTAAGGGACAGCAGGGAGGGCAAAATGGCTAAAGGGGATCAACTGCATGTGCCGAATGGAAACTCAATATTTGGTGGGGAGTACACTGAAGTGTATACAGAAGTAGAAATACAAGGTTGTACATATGAAACTTACATAATATTATAAACCACTATTACCTCAATTAAAAAACAAATTAAAAAAAAATCTTCCAGAAAAATAAATAAATAAAGACCAAGTAAGAAGGGCCCTGGCCGTGCTCTAAGAGATGCACACGGGGACGAGGTCAGGAGGGAAAAGGAATTGGGTGGCAAACTGGTAAAGGTCCAGGCACCATGGGTGCTCCTTCAGAGAAGAAGAGGAAAGGCAACCCAGCTTGGAACCAAAGAAAGCAATCCCAAGCGAGGCTGAGAACCCGGCCAGGTACGCCATCAGGTGTGGAGGAGGGAAGTTGGCAGGGCCCCGGCTGAGCGAGTGGCAGAGTGGTGGAAGAGCAGCCACCGCCGAAGCCCTGCACAGAAGGCGCATCCATGAATAAGATGTCTTGGCTGCTCCTGGGGACGGGGGAGGCTGTGGGAAGCTGGTCCCAAGAGAGCAGTCCAGAGACGGGGGAGAGCTTGCTGGGCCCAGCTCAGAAATCTCTGACTCTAGAACCGTAAAGGGGGCAGTGGGTGGGAAGAAGTGGCTTACATCGGTCCTCCCTGAGACTGTCATTTGCACTTCCCTGTAGACCAGAAAACAAAGAAGAGAACGACAACAACAAAACTTAATCTGAGCTCAGCATCATCCTGAGAGCTGAACACTGGGAGTTAATCATCCAATAAATGTTTATGGAGCATCTGCTCTGTGAAAGAAACTACACCGGCCCCACCTGGGTCTCCATCCTTCAGAAAGGAGAAGGCTGGGGTGGAGGCCATGCCTGGAAAACAACAGCTTTCAGTACCAGTCAATGCTTGAAGGGCACTTGATGAATGATATCAACCATAGGTCCTGCGTTCATCCTCTCATCTGTCCATTCTGAGCCAGGACCTGCAATCTGGCTTCAGGCAGGGAGAAAACCTCCAGGCTGATGGTCAGGGTGGGCTTCATTCCATTCTGCGAGCTGATATGAAGGAGCCCACCTGGGTGCTGGGTGCTAGGGGTAGGTGCAGGATAGATAAGGAAATTAAAACTACAAAACCTCACGCAGGTGCTTTTGACAGAACTGAGGACTACTGCCGCCTGTCTGGTGTTAGGAGACAAGGAATACATTACAGAGGTGGCGTGCCTGAGCAGATCTGAATGGTGATGGAGAGTGAGGGCATTTCCTGAGTAGAAGAGAAATGAGTGGGCTTAGAGCTAGCTCACGGTGAACTGTGAATAATCTTGGCTATACCCAGAGGAACAGGCCTTCCATAGGACCATCACACGTCATATGTGAGCTAGAGGGGAAAATGAAGGTGAGCAGCTTGGCCTCGTGACAGTATGGGGCTGGAGAAGAGGAAGACGTTGTGACACACCTAAGTCCTGCTAAGAAGTCCAGCCCTTACTGGGGAGTCATTGAGGGTCCACTGGAAGATGTTACACAGAGCAGGACACCTTACCTTTGCCCTTTAGAAAGAGCTTTCTGGTGCCCATTCTAAGAAGGCCTGGGAGGCCTAGTGAGACCAGAGTCGGGGACTCAGGTAGGGGCTTGAACCAGGACTTGAGGATGACTTCCGTTCAGGCCTGTGGAGACTGGGGCAGGCTTCAAGGGTGGAAGAAAAGTTTGGTATTGAATAAAAGATGACCCTGTGTAAGGGGGCAGGAAGCAGACCAGACCCACCTGGATTCCAGGGCCCTGCAGCCACACGGGGCTCCACCTCTTTCCCGTAAACTCCCTCTCACTGCCTTCAAATACTGTTTTGGGGACCAGCCCACCTTGTATCCTGTAGAGAGGTTGAAAACCAGCTCCTCCAGAGGGAGGAGAATAAAGAAAAAAGAAGAGAGGAGAAAGAGCTGCTGAGAGGAGGGACAGGAATCGGTGGAGGTCCCGCTCCTCCAGCTTTGCGCCTGAGCCAAGAGGAGGGTGGGGCATGGTCTAGACTGTAGAGCAGACTCCAGGGACTTGGGTGTTGCCCAGAGCACTGGCAAGGCAGCCCTGGACCTGGGGGTCCCTGTGGGACAGAGACAGACAGTCATGTCTATTGATAATGTTTGAAGTGATGACAGGATGGCAGACAGTGACAATAGGCTTGGAAATAGAGCTAGTTCAGCTGGTCTGGGAACCAGGGGAGGGGATGTGCTAGAAAGGAACGAAGTGCTGATGATTCAAAATGCAGTTGGGGGGACGGCTGGAGGAGTGAGCGGGGGTGGCGGGTGAATAGTGGGCATCAAAGCATTTACCGATTAGACAGTCTGGGCACGGAGCAGATGAGTGGCAGATGCAATTACGTTTCCCATCTGTGAGCTGTGAGCTGCCCCTGAGCCTCTTGCAGATGCCATCAGTCGGGCCTGAATGTCTCTGACCCTCCTATAAACGAAGGAGCCGGGACTGAAGCCCAACGCCTTGAAACCGAGGACAGAGAACTCAGGGTCCAAGCCCCTTCTCCATCTCCAGCACAAAGATTCAGTAATGCTTCCCAGCTGCCCAGCACTCTGACTGATCTCTCTTTCCAGACCCACAGGGGTGAAAGCAAATGAAGATTTCAGAGGCTCTAATCTGCCCAAACCTGAGGGTAGACATAGACCCTCTGTCCACCCAGGGCTCATCTTAAGCCAAAGCTGGGACGGAGCCGAGGGCCCAGGAGCAGTGACAGGCAGGGCATGAGGAGACTCAGCCAAAGTTACTGACAACCCACACCCTAGTTCCCTTGGGCTGAAACTATGCCTGTGCTGTCCAACTCAGTAGCTGCTAGCCGCCTGTGGCTATTTTCATTTAAATTAATTAAAATTGAATACGATTCAAAATTTAGTTCCTCAGACATGCTAGCCACACTTCAAGTGCTCTGTAACCCCATGCAGCTAGTGGTTACTATGTTGGACAGCCAGATAGAGAACACTTCCATCATGGCAGAAAGTTCTGTTGGATAGCTCGGGACACCCAAAAGTAACAACATCAGCATAAAAATGAAAAGCCACACCTTATACCCTGTACAGAAGAGGGTTCTTTGGCTCCGTGTCCCTGTCCTCCTGTAGAGCCCTTTCTCCTTACTCTGGGACCCTCCTCCTCAGATGCTTTCCCATCCTCACCCCACCGTCCTGAGCAGTGATACATCTCTTGTCTGCTGACCCCTAGGTGGCCTCCTCCGGCTAGGCCCTGGCCCCCAGGCTCTTCTTCCATGAAGATGGGGCACAGGAGAATTACACAAAAGTACTGCAGTGTGGAGTGTGTGTCCCTGACCCCTGCCTTCTTTTCTACCCTGGTGACCTGGGCTCCACCTAATGCTCCCTGTGCCTGCCTCATGGGAACCCAGACCTCGCCCTCAGTGACCAGGCCCTCGTCCTCTCCTCAGAGCATTCCCCGGAGGCCTCCAGAGCACCTCTCTCCCAGGCCAAGAGCTTCCACAGTTCTTCCAGCACTCCAAGTTGGATCTTACCTGACTCCCCCTCCCAAATGTCTTCCCCACAGGGCCCCCTGCTCCTAAGGCTAAGGATGGGTCACCTATTAAGGCTACCCCAAGGTGGGATATTGTCCCAAGCCCTACAGGTCTCATCAATCTGTTTATTTCTCAGGCGCCTCTTTCCAACCCTCTTATCACCAAATGTCCTGGGTTACTGGGGACATGTGGCCAAGGTTGCTGACGGATCACCAAATCCATTTCACCTCCTTCCTGGGCATACAGCTAAGCTTCACTTTCCATCCTCCCTTGCAGTTTAGCACGTCCTTGGGAATGAGTTCTGGCCAATGGCATGTGAGGTGGTGCGTGCCACTTCAGGTACCATGGCCCAGGTATGATCTCTGTGTTCTCTCCCCATCAGCTGGATGTTGGGACACAGGGCAGCCTTGTGTTGAACATGGTAAAGCCAGGGCCACCTGGGCCCTTGAATAACTGAGTAGAGCATAATCCGCACCACCCCCCCCCCCAGCCCCCTGCAACCTGGGCCTGCATTAGAGCGAGAGGGGCATTCACACATGCACACATCTGTCCACAGGGTCTCTTCACATCTGTCTGGAGGTGTTCCTCCAGGCTCCCAGCTCCCAGTACTATTTCTGGTTAACAGGCAGGGCAGATCTGCCTCCAGGCTCTGTGGATGAAAGAATTTTTCTTCCCCAGCCACTTCCCTGCCCATGTCACCTTTCAAGTGAGCCTATAAATTGCTTTGGACAATCTTGCTCCAGTCCTGAGGCCAGAAAGACCATTTCTGCCCCTGCAGGCTGGTTAATGACTTGGCTCCTGCCACTTGGCAAGCTCCTTCCTCTCTCACTGTAGAAAAAAGAGCTGAGTGATGGTCAGAGGAGGGAGCAAGGACTTCAGTCAAGAGCAGCCCCCTGTCTGTAAATTACGGAAAGAGGCCCCTAGCCTTCTCCCTCCCCCCACCTCCTGCAGGTAGAAGCCTCTGTGTCCGCAAACTTTGAGTTAAATTGCAGAGATTAGGTTTGAAGCTCAGAGAAGGATCCTGTTTGATTTGACAAAGAGGCCCAGCACACTGCCAACAGAAGGCCATCCTCGTACCATCTGGCAACTTTCAGCTGCCCCACCCCAGGGCTGAGAGCGGGCAGCAGTCTCCACAGACTGTGCCATGGGTCTGGGGTCCCCCCGCTTCCACTGCTCTCTGCTCCCTCCTGGGTGGGATCTTTGGCGAATCGTGTGCTCCAGCTAAAGACATCTCAGTCCAAACTGCATTAGAAGGAGTTTCTTAAACTAACTGAAAGGGCTTAGTCAAGTGTTCATCAAGCCATAAATGAACAGCTGCCTCCCGCCTTGAGCCCAATGCCTGGATTATTCGTTCCTTTTGGCTTTCAGATCCTCCTTTTGGATCCAACAGAAGCTGCTCCTTCCACAGCCACCTTAATTTGTCATGTCCTCCCAGCTGCATGTCCCCCTCCCAATCCCCCCCAGCGTTTTCCTTATTTTGGTTGAATAGGCGTATCTCTCTCTTCTCCAGGCCCCTTCTTTCATCCTGGACAGTCTCTGGGACACTGCTTCAGGCTTCTCTCACTTCTAACCAATTCCTTTTCCCCTCTTGTCACGGCAGTCTTAAACACATTTTGTTGGCCCTTCTACATTTTACTGAACTTTCCCTAAATTATCTCCAACCTGTTTATCTCTCTCTATTCCACCATGCTGTAAAAAGTAAGCAAGTTTGGTCTTTAGCAGCCTCCCTGTTTCTGCATGTTTCCCAGGGCTACTTCTTTCTTTCCTTGTCACTAGCATACACCTTGTCCAGTCTCTACCCCTCAGGTGTTATCACACACATTTACTGACTGTGTAACATGTGCCCAGGCACTATGTAAATGCAACACCTGCATTTTTTCATTTCATCCTCACAACACCTCATGATGGTAGGTGCTATTAGCCTGTTTTAGAGGTGAGGAGACTGCGGGAGGCCCAGAGGGATTGAGCCACTCGCCTAGTCACGCAGTCAGTGGGAATAGGGATTCGGACCAAGGTCTGTCACGCTCTCTACTCAACTCTGCCTAACACACACCTCAAGTCAACAAACATTTAGCAAAAGCTGGGCGTGCACAGTGCTATGGGTAATGGTTGCTTGGAGAGGAAACAAAGAAATAAAATAAGATTTTGTCCATGCCCTCCAAGAGGGTCCACTTAGTGCCAGAGACAGATGTGTAAATATATGTAATACTTGGAAAGTGCAATGGATAAAAATAACCACAGTGTCCTGAGCGTGTAGGAGAAGGAGTAACTATTGTCATGAGGGATGTGAAGCCCCTTCAGAAAGGTCTTGCTTATCTAAACAAAAGTCTAAAGATAGACGAGAGCGTATTTCAGGGAAGGATCCTCCAGTCATGGCAGGAAAGTGGGAATTGTTGCAGAGCACCTTAGATGTTAAACTCCTGGGTTCTGGGTCAGATTCTTGATTTTGATCTTGGGTAAGTAACCTAACGTCTTGGAGCCTCAGATTCTTTATCTGCAAAGTGAGGAGATACTACCTGCCTCGTAGGAGTGTTGGGAGGCTTAATTGTTCAAGTAAAGGATTGAGCATAGTGACTGGAATGTTTTAAGTGTTCAATGATTATATTTCCCATAATCTTTCTTTTTGCCACAAAATCCCCCAATTCTATCTCATGACGAATAGTATTTATTGAATATCTTCTTAGAGTCAGGTGGCTTCACACAGGTTAACTCATTCAGTTCTCAGAACCAAGCTGTACATTTTGTTTGGCATGGTTGGTTGTCACTGTCTTAACAGACGAGGGGGCCCAGGCTCAGAGGGTTCTGAAATTTGCTCAAGGTCATCGGAGAGACCTTCACGAGGACTCCAGTGGGCTCTGCCTGGCTCTGCAAGGACCTTGCTTTTTCTTTTGCACGAGTCACCAAGAACTCCTGGAGTGGAGTTGCTGAGTGGAAGTGGAGGCATCAAGATCCCGGGGGACCTTGGAGGACATTGGGTCCCAAGCTGAAGTATCTGTGGAAGGAGAAGGCCACTAGGCATTCTCCTGGTGGCCCTACAAACACTGAGCTGTCTTCCTGCTTACAGTGGGGAGAGGCAAGCAAAGCAGCTGATTTTCCTTGGAAATGTCTACATTTCTGACAAAATCTGCCCTGGGGGTGTTGTCTATCCTTGCTACAAGGCAATGGGAAGACAGTGGGAGTCGGCATCTTACTGGAATGAATACAGGATTGGAAGATAGTCGGACATGGATTCAAATCCCAGTTCCAGGCCTCAAGCTGGGTGGCCTGGGTGAGGTACTTCTGACTGGTCCTCAGTTTGCTTGTCTGCAGACAAGGATGATCATACTCACCCAGCCTCCAGTGACTCCAGAGAGCAGTCACTAGAACCAGCCAGTCAACGCATGGGGCACAATCACAGAGTCAAGGCGATTTGGTGTTTGTAGTTGCTGAAATGAGCGAGGGGGTATTCGGATGATTCACTGCCAAAGGGAGGAAAACCGACCTACCACCTGCCCGACAGAGGAGAGCAGCCAGCTCTGGGCCACAACCTGGGAGTCCTTGGAGCCCCCTGGGATTGAGTTCTTCCCCTCCCCACCCCCTTCCCCCCATCATTTGTTTGTGGTCTATACCACATACATTATTCATGGATCATAAAGTCCTCCAAGCCAGCCCCATCTGACCCCTTTGATGACATCCCCACAGCTGCCACCCAGTGCCACACACAGAGAACACACTAAATCCCTGCTTCTTGACTGACTTGAGTCAGTGATGGGGTACCTGCTTTGGTCCCCGCTTGTTGGCCTTTACAGAGCCTCCACCTACTAATACTTGTCCCCGCACATGGCATCCATCCCTTACCCAGGCCTTTTCAAACAGGAAACTTCCCCTGGCCCCCTGGCCATTGTTTCCTTTCAGGCCTTCATCACTTCCCATGTGGCTGAGGTTATGGATTTCAAAGCAAGGCCGCAGAATGTGAGCTCCAGGCTGCTTCTTTCGTGGCTTCTGCCAGCACTGCTGCTGCTCATCCATCCCTGAAAAGCTTTGGCTGGAACCAGAGGCCAATAGGCCAAAGTCCCTGTTGCCTGGCCCTTCTCAGCATCCAAACCAGCAAACCAAGGGCTTCCCCGGGGCTGAGTGACCGCCTCTGGGCAGTGGGCCAGAGCCCAGCAAAGCGCTGCTTCTTTAGCTGCTGAGGCTGCTTGAGGCCTCGGCTGCATCCCAGAGAATGAGGGCCCAGCTGTGCGGCTGGGAATCTCAGGGGCACAGGGCTGCCCGGACCTTAGAGGCCACCAAGTTCCACCCTTCTGTTGTTCAAAGCAGGCCGAAGAGGCACGGCAACCAGAATAGGGTCACACTGCAATCTAGGGGCAGAAGTGTGCTGGGCCACAGCCCTGGGCTGTTTCCTCCCCAAAGTTCCCAGTGCCTGGAGTAGAAGAGTCCAGAGTCTGGCTCCCACCCCTTTCCTTTTGGGTCCTGCTATTTGGCTTTGTCAGGGAAAAAGAAGACTATTTAGTTTGTTCTTGTTTCCAATTTCAGACTAAGAGGTACTGGAAAGAATAGTATCTATAAGGAAAACACTATGATTGTCCCCATTTGCTAGATGAGGAAGCGGAGGCTCCCAGATAGGAAGTATCTTGCCCAAGGTCTCACAGCTAGTGCTGGGATTCCAACTCAGGCAGCCGGCTTTATCACATTATGCTGCCCGATCACCCTCAACCTCAGATGCACTGGCTGCTGCTCCTTGGAGCCCCAGAGGCCAGGCTCCTCAGTTTGGGCAGCTCACTGTAGGGGTCCAGTCACTTTCTCCAAATAGTCATGAAGATTCTAGAAGCAACTGAAAAGGGCAGGAACTTTCCTTTCTCTAGTCCCACTGTTCTCTGAGCCTCAGTTTTTATGCTTTTTTGGTTTGTTTGTTTTTAGTCAGTAAAACTGGGGGCTCAAAGTAGTTCTCCAAGATTCCTTACTTATTAACAGCCAACAAGCATGGAGTACTGTGCTGAGCCCTCATACAGAAGCATCAGTGCCCACCATCCCTCTCTCGGAGAGGAGGGGGCAGCGCAGTCCCGGCTTCAAGGGCTTGGATGAGTGGAGAAAACACACAGTCAGGAAGAATATATATGCGGGTCTTTGACTTCGGGTCCAAGGGGCCCTTCTAACCATTATAGGATCCATGGGAGGAACTAGAGTTTCGGGAGTGGCTTCTTTCCCATTCCATCCTCCAGGTCCCCTCTCATTCCATGTGTGTTCCACCTCCCTGATTTCTCAGCCCTCAAAGACCTCAAGGGACCACGGTTTGAGGGTGGAGAGACCTCTTTTCCCCAGGTCCTTGCACCTCTCTGCAGCGGGGTGCCGTGGGATGGAGAGGGGTATGGGGAGGGCCTCTCCCCACCTTCCAGGGCAGTGTCCCTGCAGGATGAGTTCATGGTGCCCAGACTAACAGTACAGTGGGCACCCCCTCCTCACTGCCATGTGCAGAAGGCCTCTCTTCCACTGCTGTGCCCAGATGTGCCCACCAGGTTGGGAAGAGGTGACGAGGGCAGTACTCTGGCTTCCATCATTCCCCCACTTCATCTTTATAACAGCACCACCAGAAATTCTGGAGAAAAGGAAACTGAAGGCTGAAAATGACTCACACAAGGTCTTATAAGGTACAGGTGGCAAAACCAGGACACAAAAGCAAATCTGACTCCAAACCTGCCACCTATCCACTGAGTGACCAGGTTTAGCATCCGCTGACTCGTGGCCAGCCAGTGAGCCCTTCCCCCACCCCAATGGAGATTTCAACCAGACCCGAGAGCCTCAAACTCCTTAGTGAGGTCACAGGTTCTCTCTGAAGCAAACCGCCGCACCCAGCCCTGCCCTGGCAGGCCTTCTTCTCTAATACACGTCCTGGGATGTGTCCAGCTGCATGACATGTTTTGCTGGGACTAGCTCCCTCCAGCCTTCCCCCAGTCCCAGCCATCCCAGATTATCAATCTCATCCTTCCTTCTGCAAGCGGGGGGTTATGTCTGCTAGTCCAGGGGGCTGAGGGCTCCGACGGCCCTGTCAGGTGGCATCTGGGATCTCACAGCCCTTGCTGGGAGGCCCAAGGTGCCCATCCCCCTCGGAATGTTTGCCGCTTGGACCGAGTGACCCAGTTTCCCCAGCGGGGAAGCTCAGCTAGGAGGCTGCGCAGTTTGGCATCTGTGTGTCTCTCCTGCCCCCTGTCGGTCACTGTGCAGGAAGCTCGCAAGTGTCTGCGATCCCACTTGGGGCCGCGGCGCATTGACTCTCAGCCCTGCAAATGTTTGCTGAATTAACTGAGTGAGTGAGTGGATTGTTTACAGTTCTAGGCTCTGGGGTCCAAATTGGCCGAATAGACAGGGACTGCCCTTGACAAAACAGTGAACTCACTGTAGCTGAGCCTGGGCTCCTGCTAGCTGCTAGCTACCTCCTTGGCTGTCCTTTTCTCCCTTCCTGCCTGCCCCTCCTGGCCCCTCCCTCACTGGCCTGCTGCATTCCTCGGAAGAACTAGAATGTCCCAGGCTCAGGTCAACTGGTTTTCCCCCTCCTACCTCTTACAATCTCCTCTACCACATCGCCTTTGAGTGGTCCCAGTTCTCTGCTTGAATGCCTACAGTGACAGCACACTCACTATCAGAGTAGCCTTCCCCATTTTCTGAGAGCTATAATCAAAAGAATTGTCTTCCTTTCTTCTAGACACTAAAACTGACCCCTGTTACTTCCACTCAGAGACCCAGTTCTTGCCTCTTGGGCGAGTCACTCAGAAGTCTGACCTGCCCACCCTGTGACAGCCTTTCAGCTCCTTGAAGGTGGCAGTCACATCCCTGAGACTTCTCCTTTCTCCCCCCAAACACGCTGGGCTCTTCGCTTCCTGAGGCTTCCTTAAAAGGGGGAGTCTTGAAAACCAAAAAGGCTGGGAGACACAGACAGTGACTCTCCAGCGGTGGAATTCTAGTTTTTTAGTCTGAAGACCTCCTGAAAGGTACCTATCTGCTTACTCCTAGGAGAAGCCCTAAATAACAAGTGGGATAATTCTTTAATCACTATTTCACAGTGTTTTAGATTTAGAATTTACAAAGCTCTTTTATAAGCATGCTATCTCAGTTGAGAGAAATTTTTTCACACCCATTTTAGGGATGAGAAAAGTGAGGACTCAGAGAGGAAAAAATCTTGTACGTGATCACACAGTAAGTGGATGATAGCCGGCACTCACATCTGATCTTCTGATTCCAAGTCTAACATTCTTTCTACAAAAGTGTTTGTTGTGGCTTCTGCCTCCTGAGAATGTGAAGAGATCAAAAAAGGCAGAAAAAAAGTATTGAGCACTTACTATTTGCCAGGCGCTGTTCTAAGTGCTTAATATGTGTTAATGTTCAAAACAACCCCATAAGATATGTACTATTATTATTGTTCCCATTTTACTTACCAGGGTTAGTAAGTAAAAAGTCCAGTATTGTAACCCATACAGTCCAGCTGTAGAGTTGGCCCTTCTAACCACCTCCCACACCGCTCCACACTTGCCTGGGTTTGTGCTCACATCTTTGTTTCTCTCCTTGCCTCTCTTTTACCTGATGGGTGATAACTGAGGAGAAAGTTCAAGGATCATCCTCCGGGGGCAGGGTGGGGAGACCTTCCTTCAGAGGCAGTGTGGTAGTCGGGAGCCCAGATGCTGGTTCAGACCCAGGCTCTGCACTTTCCAGCTGAGTGACCTTGGGCAAGTCAGTCAACCTGTCTTCCCCTCGGTTTCATCCTCTGTAAAATGACAGTAACACTAGCACCCACCCTGTTGGGTTTCTGTGGGTTGTAAGTTAACATTTTTGTAAAGTGCTTAGAGCAGTGCATGTTTATTATTAAACTGGAAACTCTGGCCATTTGAGCTGACTGGGGCAAAGCCTGGAGGGTGGGTCAAAGCAGGGGGCATCCTGTGGAGGCACAGGGAGAATGGGCAGGGGTGGGGTGGGGGAAAGGATGGAGGATGTGAATGACTTTCAGCGGGAACTGACCTTTTCATGGAGTCACGAGTTCTCTGAATTAAGAGGATCTTTCCGAGGCATCTAACCCAACCGGGCAGTAGAGCAGTAGAGCAGGCAGGAGTCTCAGCCAAAGGCCTGGGAAGACCAGGAATTCCCCGCTTCCTGAGACCACAGGACAACTGCAATAAAATAAATGACACTTGGGAGGCTGGGGTTGGGAGAGGTTCCCTTTGGCCTCTTAGGGAGTCTTGACAGCAGGGATATTGAGTCCAGATGCCTTTACACCTGGCCTCAATTTGGCTTCATATCCTGTGAATTCTTAGGCATGATCCAAACCTGCTGTAGAACTGTATGAGCTCTAGGCTGCTAGCTACACTGATAATAAGAGCCAACATTTATGGATTCCCATGCACTGGGCCCAGTTCTGAACACTTGCTTGTTAACTCTTTTAATTTTTACATCATTTCTTTGACACTGGTTTAGCCCCACTTCACCTAGGAGGAAATGGACACACTGAGAGATTAAAATATTTGACCATCATCATGCAGTGAGTAGTGATCAGAGAATGAGAACGAGATCCTTTGACTCCAGAACCAGTATTCTCAACACAAGGGAAAGCCACTCATTTCAGAAATAATTGAAATTGTGTATTGAAAAATTCTTTATTTTGTCTGAAAATTGAACTGGGTCTTTAAAGGTTTTAGAGAAGCAGGTTTCTCTTTCAGTTTGTGGCAGCATTTTTCTCAGAACCAAATGGTGACGTGGATAGCATCCCTTACTCCTCCAGCAGTTTCTGGGTGCTTGTTTCATGCCAGGCATTGCACCAGGCCCTGGGGAGGCTACACAGAGCAACACAGACTCAACCACTGCCCCACGGAGTTTACAGTCTGGTGAGGCAGAGACACTGGACAGGTAGTTGTGCCAGCATCTAATCCCACACCATGATGAGTGTCCTGAAGGAAAAGTCCAGGATGCTCTGAGAGTACGTGATGGGCATAGGCACTGTCCTAGACTGGTGGGGGAAAGGGCACATGGCAGGAAAAATTTTGTCTGTAGGTGTGTAAATGAAAGCTTTTCATATGCAAGAACATCTTTTTCTAAGATTATTTCTGAGTGAGTATAAATAATGGACATGGACTCAAATTTCACTCAGAGAAAAGAGATTCAGTACTTACTTCCCACCTCTTGGAAGAGGCTCAGAGTTCTAGACACAAGAAGGCTTCTTAGACTGCATAGTCCCTGCGTGGGTAAAGAGGGTGAAAAATGCTTCTCTGGTGTCCAGTGAGCTGGCATAAGAGTGTCTTCATGATCCCAGGACCTTACAGCGCCCTGGTTCTCCTTTAGAAAATGACAGTTCATACACATTTACGGTGTGCTCCAGCTTTTAGTAGCAGAGTGATCTTGTTAGGAGCCCTGGCTTTGGTGTCAGACTGACATGGGATAAGTTACTTCATTTCTATTGGCCTCAGTTTCCACTCTATAAAACAGATCAATAATAGCATCTACTTACAGGGTTAATGTGAGGAGTAAATGAGATGACACCTAAGAAACACTTTAGAATCTTGCTGGATACATGACAAATGTTCAACCAGTGTGAACTAGTATTAGCCTAAGACTTACTAGCAAGGTTAGGATATTGGGATGAATCTGCATTTATCTCAAGACATAAGACAGAATTGAATTTATTTTTAAATAAACACATTGCCTAAGTTGTCTCCATACCTTTGTCTCTTCTTTTCTTCCTTTCCTATTTACCTTTGTATTTACATTATCTAATTCTGTAGACTTTCAGAGAGAAAGGTCACAAGATATAAACTTGCTTGGAGTTTCTTAATGTGAAAAAAGAAGGAGAGTCAATATGGAAATTCTCTCCAGCGTTCCCTGGTTATTTATAAAATCTACCCAGAGCGGGAAACAAAACTCTAAATATAAAAACCACGTGAAAACTTCCATTTAGGGAGCTCCAAAGGGCTTTATTTTTAATTTATTGTTATGACTGTGGAGGCTATTGTTAAATTTCAGACACTGTGGGGTGGTAGGAAAATCCCAAGTGAATTTTGCCCACAACCTTTCTGGGGTCCAAGGAAGGAGGGGCTGCTGTGAGTGGTCTTCAGAGCCCAAGCACACACAAAGCTGCCTGAGTGGTGGCTTCTGGCGGTGCACTTTGGGGATGCCTTTCCCTCCACCCAAAGCAGTAATGACTCTGCAAACAGAAAGATGCTCCTCTGGGGGATTCCTGCCTAGGTGTGCCCTGGGTGCAAGAAAGCTATATCCGGGTTTCTGATGCTCTGAGGGCAGAAAAACAGCTCTTGTTCCCACGGGCTCCCAGAGAATGCACCAACGTTTATCTCCCTCCCTCGACAATGGCTAGAATGCTGCCTCTCCAGGCAAAAATAATTGCTCATCATAATTACACTTGGCATTTGGGTAACACTTTATGGCCACTAATTAGTTAAATGTACACAGCACCCTGTGAGACCAAAGGATCCCTGTCTCTGCTTTGTCGGGGCGGGGGGTGGGGGGGAACAAAGGGACGGGCAGTAACCTCAGGCTGTGGCTCAAGTCAGACTGGGCTTGTGCCCAGCGCCTGCTCCCGCCCCAGACCCAGCACAGCAAGCTCTGCACAGCTGGCAAGGGTTTTAGCTTTCTTCTTCCCCAGAGGGACAAGGAAGTGGTGGTTTCCTAAACCATTCATTCTGCTATGGTAATGGATATTGGAAACGGTACTCTCTGAGCAATCTCTACGGTAACCAGAGGCTCTGGTTTACCGATCGCCAAGCATCTCTTGAGGTCCAGCTGTAAGTATGTGGGGACTTATCTCTGTGCTGATGTCCTGGGGAAAGGGCACGCCTCCATTCCTCCCTCAAAGAGTGCATAACCTAGCTTGCGTGGAGTGAGGCAAAATAACGTACAGGAAATAATTAGAGTGTAAGCCAAAATGGAGAGAGTGATACGGAATGGAGTTTGCTGAAGGTTAAAAGAAAGGAGGACTTGAAGGTGAGCCTGGGAGCACCAAGGAGAAGGTGAGCCTTGGGCGGTGTGGTTGCCCAGACGAGGGTACCAGTGAATGTGGAGAATTTGGAGGACTCTGTTGTCCCTGCTCCTGGGAATGCTGTGAGCGGACACCTGCAGCTGTCAGCCATTTCAGGGCTTTCCTCAACTGCAGAGAGCTGCCTTACCCCCAAGGTCACGATCCTTTCCACAGTGTCCTGATGACTAAACAATGCAGAAATATAAAGGCCCAGGCATCTCAGCTCATCTTGGGACAACTCTGAAGGCCACAAATTAGTGAGACCTTCTAACTCCAGAGCCCCCCATGGGGTCAGCTGAGGCTGTCGTTGGGTCTGACTGCTGGTCCGCTTTTTCTTCCTCCCAATCCTAGTTCTTTCCCTTTCCTTCCACAGGTGTCAATCTCAAAGTCACTACTTAAGAAACACCCTGCATGCTAAACTGTTTCCAGGGAACCAACTATCAAAAAGTTAGGTAAATGGATTTCCATTAGGGACCACTCCAGAATGTTGAGCAGGGAAGTCGGATGTGGGCTTTGGTAAAGACTAACCAGGCTAGAGCATGTAAAATAGGTAAGAGCAAGGGAGAGGGTGGAGGTGAGAAGACCAGCTCGGGGGCCAAGGGGTGAGGAGGAGTCAGCTGGACCAAAGGGAGTGCAGGCAATGAAGAGAATCCAAGAAATCCATATGAAGAAGGAAGAAAAGACAGGATTTGGTAGCAGGTTATTTTTCAGAGAAAGAAAAGTCAGAGATAAAAGGGTTAGTCTATGTTGTTTTTTAAAGTTATCTCATTACCAAAATAATAAGATTAGGTGATGGAGGACCGTTGTTGTAAATTCTGTTTTAGACTTGAGTTTGAGTTGACAAGGAGACTTCCCAGTGAGATATCTTGTGGGCAATTGTGTATCTAAAACAGGAGAGTGGATAAGAGGTCAGGATTGGAAAGCTTGATTTGGGAGCTATGTCAGTCTATATCTTTCAAAGATGGTCACAACAATATCTCCCATGGCACATGCTCTTCTACATTGTGACCTGGCTACTGGCCCCATTGAGAAGTGGAGTCTAATTTCCTTGCCCTTGAACCTGGGCAGGCTTGTGAAAGCTTTGATTAATAGAGCACAGTGGAAGTTCTGCTGTGTGACTTCTGGGCCTAGGTCAGAAAAGGCCATGCAAAAAAACTAAATATAAAATTACCATATGACCCAGCAATCCCACTCCTGGGCATATACCCAGAGAAAACCATAATTCAAAAAGACACATGCAGCTCAATGTCCATTGCAGCACTGTTTACAATAGCCAGGTCATGGAAGCATCCTAAATGCCCATTGACAGATGAATGGATAAAGAATATGTGGTACATATATACAATGGAATATTACTCAGCCATAAAAAGGAACAAAATTGGGTCATTTGTAGAGATGTGGATGGACCTAGAGACTGTCATACAGAGTGATATAAGAAAGAGAAAAACAAATATCGTAGATTAACGCTTATATGTGGAATCTAGAAAACTGGTAAAGATGAACCAGTTTGCAAGGCAGAAATAGAGACACAGACGTAGAGAACAAACGCATGGACACCAAGGGGGGAAAGTGGGGTTGGGGGTGGTGGTGGTGGGATGAATTGGGAGATTGGGGTTGACATATATACACTAATATGTGTAAAATAGATAACTAATAAGAACCTGCTGTATTAAATAAATAAATAAATAAATAAGAAAAGGCCATGCAGCTTCTGCCCGGTTGTCTTGGAATGGAAGCCGGATGCCACGTAAGAAGTCTGACTACCCTCAGACTACTCTGCCAGAGAGGCTGTGTGTAGCAGGTTACAGCCAATGTCAACTGCCAACCAAGTGAATGACTCATCTCGGATATCCAGCCCAGATGAGATGACTAAAGCCCCAGCCAACATCTGACTGCAACAACATGGGAGACCTGAAGTTTGAACCACCCAGTGGAGCCCTTCTCAAATTCCTGATCCACGATTCTTTTTAGTTGCTAAGCACTGGGGTAATTTGTTACATAGCAATAGTAATCGGAACAGGGGTCATTAGCATAGGGGAGAGTAGGACCTCATCATTGTGTCTTGCATAATAAGCTCCCATCCCCTAATCTGTTCCATGACACTGTATCCTGCCTCACCTTCCCTACCCTACCACCACTCACCTTCCACAGAACTGCCAGGGTTCTTTCTTAAGTGGTTCCCAAGTAATCTTACCAAATCACTTCCCTTCTTGAAAACCTTCCACAGTTCCAAATGGCCTGCAAAGGTCCTCAAATTTCAGTATGTACTATAAAGTGGTATGGTGGTCAACTGTAATGACCATGGGGTGCCCAGACATTTGGTCAAATGTATTCTGGATGTGTCTGTGAGGGTGTTTCTGGATGAGATTAACATTTGAATTGGCAGACTGAATAAAGCCGATTGCCCCCCATTGTGGGCTGGCCTCATCCAATGAAAGATCTAAAGAGAACAAAAAGGTTGTGTAAAAGGCAACTCCTCCTACTGCCTGATTGAACCGGGATTATGGTCTTTTCCTGCCTTCGGACTCAAACTGAAAACTTCTCTCTTCATGGGTCAAACTGAAAACTTCTCTCTTCATGGGTCTTGAGCCTGTTGGCTTTTGGACTGGAACTTACACCATTGGCTCTCCTGGTTCTCAGGCCTTTGGACTCGGACTGGAATTTATACTGTCAGCTTTTCTGGGTCTCCAGCTTGCCGACTGCAGGTCTTGGGACATAGCTGTATCTATCTGTATCTATATCTGTGTCTTAATCTGTATCTATATCTATCTATAGCATCTATCTTTATCTATATCCTACTAGTTCTGTTTCTCTGGAGAACACTGACTAATACAGTCGGAGTCTGGGAATTGATTCCCCAGGTGATTTTGATTCTGACACCAGTTGACAAACCCTAGCCTACAGGATACAGTCCTTTACAACCCAATAGTCTGCTCCCACTTTTTGTTAAACATCTCACCACTACCCTCAAGAGGACAATGGATTTGCTGCAGAACCTCTATATTCTTCTCTATTTATCTACCAGCTTTCATAGTTTGAGCTTTAATTTCTGTAATTTGTATTATGAAAACAATAATTGTATTCTCAATATAAAAATGTATGAAATGAAATTGTAAATTAATAATTTACATAATGTGCTTTTAAATATGCATGTGCATAAAATTTATAAATTAAATAGTAACAGTAGGAAAAAGTATCTCTTTCAGATAAACATCCCCATCACCACCCCTTCCATGCCCCTGGAGAATCTGATATTCTGTCCCACTGAGTGAAAAACCACTACTTTAGCCAGTAGCGCTCCCTGAAGATCCCCTAATCATGCTAGTCTCTCTGCCTGGAAGGCTTTTTGTTCCTTTGACATATATTTATTGAAGATTTAGCATGTGCCAGGCACTGTGCTATGCAACGTATCCCTCCCTCCCAGAGAGAAGCAATTGATTCTTTCTCTGAGGACCATAGCCCCTGAGTCTGTACTTGTATCCTAGCCTCGTCCTGCCATGATGTGTTAGTTGTCGCCTTCCCTAGACTGTGAAGCTTCTCAGGTCAGGGATTGTTATCTTGTTCATCCTTGTATCTCAGTCACTGGCACAGTGCCCGATATCTAGTAAGAACTCAATGAATGTTGATGAATGAGTTCATAAATGAATGATGATAGCCCAGTGTCTGGCACATCACAGATGATCAATAAATATTGGTTGAAGTGCTATAGAACTGAAAGTACGGGTCACAGAAACAAGGGCAGGAAGAATTTCAAGAAGGAAGGTTTCTTGAATGCAGTCGAAAAGTTACCAAAAGATCAAGGAGGGTGGACACCGAGGGGAAAAAGGAAACATTGGATTTGACAAAAAGGAAGTTAATGTTAAATCCTAGAAAAAAATAGCAATTGACAAAATGTTTATCACAAAACCAACAAGTGAAGATCAGTGTTTACTTACCTTCAGTGTGTTAGTGGTACCTCTTTACAACCTGTGACTGGGTAAGCTCCTGTGAACCCTGCAGTTTATTATGCCACAGTCTTCACTAAGTAGCTAGTTAAAATGCCCATACATTAGCCATCAAAGCTTAAAAATCTTTCACTCACACCTGAATTTTAAGCTTAACCATACAGTTATCCTTCCTAAGAAAAAATGGGACCACTAGCTGAGGGGTTATTACCACAGATATTTTCTCTCTCCATTCATTCTTTGAGCACGTATTTATTATGCTACAAACTGTGCTGAGTAGGGTCCATTCTTCAGCTAATGGGGCAGATTCTAATACTAGAGCTCATGTGTACTTGTGGCTCCATTTTTCAAATCCTAAATCCTAGACTTGCCTGGATTCCCAGGGCAGTTTAACTCCTGGGAAATTCCTCTTAGGAAACACTTAAACTCTTCTTACCATTTGCTGTACCAAAAACAGCACTAGCTCGGGCAGCTAGGATGTCTCCCTTGAGTGGAAACATTGCCCAGAGTACGTCCTAGGGAACCCAGGTTTACATTCTGGGTCATATTAAAATGAAGGCTTCTTTACTGCAGGATTTGAGAGAGTCCTTTTTTTTTTCTTTTTTTCTTTCTTTGCCAGTTTTTTATATGCAAAGATGCATGGGGGCAGGGTTGGAGGCTTGGATAATACAGTATAAAGTGTTTTCTAAACTCATTTTTTTCTTCTTGGGACCATTTTATGGGATACTGGGAAATACTGATATAGATTATGTATATTCATTCACTCAACAAAAATTGTTTGTGTCAATTATGTGCCTGACGGTGTGCTGAGAACTGTGGATAAAATGGTAAGTAACCAGACACACAGGACTGACCTTATGAAGAACTGGGGGGAGAAAAAGACATAAATCAAATGCACTAAATTGTAAATCGAATAATTACAACAGTAGAATTGCAATTGTGACCGTGCTATGAAGGAGAGGCACATTACATGGCAAGTGAGAGTCTGTATTAGGGGACTTCAGTCTGGTCAGGGAAAGCTGCTCTGAGGAGGTAACCTGGAAATGATCCCTGAAGTATGAATAGGAGTTCACCTGGTGATGAGGGTGGAGAAGAGCATATGCCCTGGGATGGGAGGGAGTTCAGTGAGTGTGTGGTGTGGGACAGAAAGAAGGCCAATGGGGGATGGGGAGCAAGATGAGGCTAGAATGGTATAAAGGGCCAAACCATATAGGACATTATAGGCCATGTTAGGAATTCTGGTCTTTATCTGAGGAGCAATGGAAACCATCGATTTGTGTTTTGGAAAGATCATTCAAGCTGCTGAGTAGACAACTGATTGGAGGTGGGCCAGGGTGGATCTAGGTGGACTGTTTAAAAGGCTATTGAAGTGGTCTAGGATGATGGCTATTTGGTGATGGTGGTGGAAGAGATGATGACAAGAATTCATCCTCATTGGTCTAGATCAAGTCCCTCTTCTACAAAGCAGCTGAACCCACACAGAGCTGGGTTTGTAACAATACCCAGGTACCATCCACTTCACCAGAAATCTTCTCTCTGCACCTGAGGGACTGGGGGTGTAGAAAGGGGTGGTCTGCTCTTACCTCAATTCATTCAAGCAAATCATTGTATAGAAGCTTTTGTCCTCAGATTAGAGATGCTCTCTGGAGCATCTGTCATTAGGATCCAAAGAGACCCCCTGCCTGTAACCATGTTCTTTGGGGTCTGCTTTTACCCTATGGGACTATAGGTTTGTTTCCAGGCATCTGGGAATTTCAAAGCTGGGTGGTGTCACAGAGATCATCTTCACCCTCAACTGTATGCAAGAATTTCTTCTACATATCTGAAAACACCTCAAACAGGTGTCCATTCATTCTATCCCCAATTACACTAGCTATAAGCTGTCTCATCCTGTCCCCAAGCCTCTGGGGTCTTTAGAGCTTAAACACTATCTCATAACTCACCCATAATAATTGCTCTCATTCTCATATTTTACATACTATCTCATTTCCTCACAATAGCTTCAATTTACAGAGTTTAAGTGACATATTCACAGTAAGGAAATTTAGGGTCAGCACCCTTATGAAACTTTGCTTGGAACTTAGGATTCTACCCTGTGCATTCTATATTGTCTGGAATTTTACAATGAACACGTATAACTCCCCTGACTACTCCAGCCCATACTGAGTTCTCTTATCACTAAACTTGTATACTTAACTTTAAAATTTTTATATTTTAATAATTCAGTGACTAATTTTAATTGTACCTGATTTTTATCCTCATCCAAGGAAATTCTAGGTAGGGATCATGTCATACAATTTCTCCCTGTATTTTCACTACGCTGGGCACATAGAACATGCTTTTAAAAAGACTGATTAATTGATTGATTAGTTAAAGGAGCTCATAATTTTTAAAATGTCATGGAAATACTGTCTATGGTCATGGATAAACATACGCAAACATTTGCAGAAGTTCATTACTTCTACTAGGTTATTTACAGTTGTGTCGAGGGGCTGGGTTTCCCCAAAGCTGCTTTCTTCTTGCTAATAGTGGGCTCATAGAGATAGCTTGTGAGATCTTAGAACTTAATTGCATTTGTGTGAGAAATTTTAGGTACTAAACACACCAGAAAATATAGAATCTACAACTTTTTGTCATATTCTCTTAACTTTATAACCTCACCAGCGTTTATAAGTGGATGGAATTCGACATGAAAGATACAGGAAGACTGCATACAACACACCATCCGGAACTCCTTAAATTGAAATCTCCACCCGACATGGGAGCAGCAAGAGGATTTTGCCTAATACCCAATAAGGAGCAGCAAATAAAGCTTTGATTGCCTCTGACTTTAGAAGTTTTGTCCAATAATTGAGAGTCTGTGAATTCCCATCTCCTTTGCACGTCAGCAAATTTTTGCCTCTAAATTGCCTAGAGTCTGTGAATTCCCATCTCCTTTGCAAGTCAGCTAATTTTTGCCTCTAAATTGCCTACAGTCAAATGAAATACTCTCTTCCAGTTGCTATAAACTGCTGAGGTTAAAACACCATTCTTTAAGTAGGCAGATACTAACACAGTTACTATATATTTTCCCACTATGTTAGTGAGCTAAGGAATTGTCTATGTCATTTGTTACAAAATTTTTTGTTACAATTTTCCCTGTCAAAGTATTGTATCTGTTCACAACATAGAAGGGGAGAATGTATATTGGGGAGGCAATCAGCCTCCTAGTGTCACCCCTAATATGTAGGGATGACTTCAAATCAAGTGCTTTCACAGACTGGGAAAAAAAACCATACCTACACATATTATTCTTCTTAAATATTTGTAAAATATATTGGATCTCTAAGCCTCAGTTTCCTTACCTGATAAAAAAAGGGGGGGGGGGATTATAAGCCTGCCTGTCTCCTTGGGTTGTTGTGAGGGTGAAGCAAGCCAATGTAAGGAAAGTTTTTGCAGAATGCCTGGTATGTAGTATGTGCTCAGTAAAGTCTGGCTTTTATTTTTATTATCTATTCGTGAATTATGTAATCTGATGTACTTGTTCAGATTTCAACCTGTGGGAAGGAGAGGCTGCTGCTGGAGAACCATGCATGTCATTTTCAACAACCTGGTTCATATGGGGTACAGTGGAAAGCGTCCCACAGTGGGACTTAGTTAGTGGACTTAAGTTGTCCCCCACCTTGCAGACTTATGTGCCAGATTCAGAAAGTCACGGAACATAGAATTACAGGACTTTGTGGAAGGTAGATTTTGTTGAGAGAAGCCAGGACTCCAGAATTGGGCTACTACTGCTCCTTTCCCTTGGACTCTTTCTTTAAAACAAAACAAACAAAAAGTACCACCACCAGCAACAACTGTAATTAGCCTCTTGAACCATAGTTTCCCAATCTGCAATTAAGATAATCATATTTGCCCTAACTCATATGATTGCTATGAAGATCAAATTGGATAATGTAAGTGAAATCATGAAATGACAGTTTTAATTGAACCTTGCTAAGTACCTTGAGCTTTCCATGCATTGTGTCATGTAATTCACCCAGTAGGTAGTTGTGGAAGAGACTGTTGGTGACCCCAATGCCTGTTCTCCCCCTTCTCCTTAGAAATAAGACCCCTGATTTTTAGCTGGGCTAAAGTAGATACAGGATATACTTCCCAGCTTTCCTTGCTAAGTGTGGCCAGAGGTCTACCTTCTGGCGAGTGAGATATAATTTTAGTGTGTTATTTCCAGGTAGTGTCTTAAGAGGAGGAGGACATGCTGTTGTTCCTCCCATCATCTGCCCTGCTGGGTGACTGGAATGGTTATTTGATGACTGGAATTTGAAAAGCCATATTAGACTGTGTGGTAGCATAAGAATTGCAGGGCATCAAAATAGAAGGAAATGATCCATTCCTTGAAAGTTTTCTGATAATGTGGAAGAGTCATAGTAACATTATGAATGAAAAATGCAAGTCTCAGGAAGATTACAAATACAAATTAGTATAAAGTTACAAAATAAGCAAAAGTAAAGTAACATTTTTTTTTTTTTAAAGATTTATTGGATTGATTGATTGATTGACTGCTATGTTGGGTCTTCGTTTCTGTGCGAGGGCTTTCTCTAGTTGCGGCAAGCGGGGGCCACTCTTCATCGCGGTGCGCGGTCCTCTCACTATCGCGGCCTCTCCTGTTGCGGAGCACAGGGTCCAGACACGCAGGCTCAGTAGTTGTGGCTCCTGGGCCTAGTTGCTCCGCAGCATGTGGGATCTTCCCAGACCAGGGCTCGAACCCGTGTCCCCTGCATTAGCAGGCAGATTCTCAACCACTGCGCCACCAGGGAAGCCCTAAAATAACATATTTTTAAGGTGATGTGTGTGCACGTGCATGAGTGCACGTGCATACACACATACGTATATATTACGGAATTTTAAAGAATTCGTATATTTTTTTTTTCCCCAAACCTCATGACAGGGACTTAAAAATTACTTTAAAAAATTTTAAATTCCATAAAAAAATTTTTAAGTTCTTAAAACAAAACAAGGGATTTCTAACTACCAGATTCAGGATAGTAGCCATCTATGAGGGTAGGCAGTGGGTAAGGGAGGAACATTTATGTAGATGTAAATTATCGATAACTGTCTTTTTCTTGGATTGAGTGATAGGTTCATGGGTATTCACTATGTTCTTGATAAGTAAATGAAAAGTTTAAAGGCCCATGGATGGACCATTGATGATTATGTGTCATGAACTAAGGATTATGATTAATCCAATTCTGTGTACTCAAGTTCAGAGAGAAAAGATACTAGCAATAGCAATACATGCTTACTGTGTACTGGGCACTCTTTTTTTTTTTTTAGAGTAATAATTTCTTTTTTTAAAAAAATATTTATTTATTTGGTTGCACTGGGTCTTAGTGTGGCAGGCAGGCTCCTTAGTTGCTGCACCCGTGTAGGACCTAGTTCCCTGACTAGGGATCGAACCTGGGCCCCTGCATTGGGAGCATGGAGTCTTCTACACTGCACCACCACCAGGCATCTTCTAAGCTCTTAATACAGTCAGATGACCCACGGTTGGTTGACTCCGAGGATGCAGAACCTGTGGATACTGAGGGTCAACTGTATGTTTTAACCCATTTAATCTTCCCAGTAAAGAGGTTCTATGATTATTCCCATTTTACAGATGAGAAAATAAAGGCCCAGAGAGATTAACAGTAACTCTTGAGACCCACAGCAGAGCTGGGATTTAATCCAGGCTGGCTATTTCCAGAGTTCATGCTCTTAGACACTGCCCTATAAAATGTCTAAATAAATGAAAGAGATAATTATATTAGGGCTTAGTCATGTAGGAGAAATTATAACAGAGGCTTTCTGTAACAATGTTAAAGGATGAACCACATGCACAGCTTTTTAAGTATACTAAACACCACTGAACTGTATGCTTTAAATGGGTGAATTTTATGGTATGTAAATTATATCTTAATAAAGCTGTTTTTAAAAATTCTACAAGCCACAAATAAGTGACTTTATAATGCAAACTGTGTCCCAAATGATTGTTTGCTATTTTAGGGATTTCATATATGTCTATGGGTAAAATACACACTTTTTCTGCAGAGCAAACAAAACAAACCTTACTGTTAGGAGACCACTCACTTTATGAAAGAAAATGAAGTAGAAAATTTTAATCCACTACTGTGGATGGGAAAAAAATTTTTTTTAATTCCCAGCTTCAGGCCTTTTTGCATCTGCCAGGGAAATCAAAGGGCTCTCAGCTCCCAAGATAAATTTCATATTGCAGTCATAATTGTCTCTGTATGTATTGAGGATACACAAACAGTAAAACCTAGGAAGGAAGAGGGTGGAAAGAACACATTTGATTGAAAACATACTGATACCTTTTAATTGCACAGCTTTCTTCCATGCACATCTTTTATTTTGCTTTCCTTTTTAATCTAAAACTGATTTTAAAGGAGATGCAGAAAGCACAGCATTTAGACAGCTAGTTGTGGCCAATCTCCTGCTGGGTGCGTCCTCTAGGGCCTTTGAGTTGTACAGCTCCAAGGGGCCAACACTGACACCACAATGGGCAATGGCAGCTTTTCCTCAACACTATTTCTTCGTTTTCGACAAGGCATTAAAAGGAGAGATCAACATGCTGCTATGATAGCTCGGTAGCTTAACTCTGTTTTCATGACCGCTGAAAGATCCTCCTCACGGTCAGTTATCCTCACAAATCTGGCCATAGATCACAAGGAGACCAGATGAAAGCCTGGACTGGACCTCAACAACTCGCTCACCAACACAAGAAAAAGTGTTTAAAGTCCTGGCCCTCTAAACCATGGATCACTTTTATCCTCTCTCAGCTCTCTCTAAAGCGCATGTGTGAACATAGGCTGATATAACCACACTAAGCCACTTCATACTTTAAAAAACACAGAGAAAATGAAAACAAAATAAATCACTTATTTTAAGTACAGCTTGGATCAACATATGTCATTATTCAATTCTGTCATACCTACACACACACACACACCCCCCACACAGGCTATATTTTGGCTCTGTTATTGATAATGGAATCCAGTCCTTTTCTGTCTACCCATTAAACTTACCAGTCCTCTTGATACCAGACAGGCTGTCACCTCCCCCACCCCTTAGATAAGCCTTCCTACTGCAGCCACATGTGGGCAGTATCTTCCATCAAGCTCCCTAGTATTTCAAATGGCAAGCCACTAAGCCTAGCAGAGCCTCAGGCACTGCCACACATACTGGTATTGCTCTCTGACTTCTCTCCCTCAATTCTTGTGCTCCCTCAGTCCCTATGATGACATTTGGGAAACTATACTTATTTGGTCCTTTTTTTTTTTTTTTTGATCAGTAAGTCATCTAAGCAGGTCAATTCAGGCCAAAAAGTCACCTTGGAACCTGATTTATTTGGATTGGCTATAACACTGATTAAAGTAATCAGATAATGGCTTAACTTCAACTTTGTGTTGTGTTACTACAATCTTGAAACAGATGAAAACTGAAACCCCCTAACTATGCAAAGGTTTTTCTTTTGAATAATGTGTTTTTTTAAATTCCCTAGCATCCAGATTTCTATCTGTAAGTATCATTTCCCACTAAAAGGAACCAAAACCCCTAGGAGAAATGACTGATTCCATGTCAGGGGCAGATAAGCCTGGAACAAAATAATGAAGAGGGGGAAGAGCAAGAGGACAGTGTAGATGAAACAAGACTGACATGATTTGAAAACTGTTGAAATTGGGTGTTGGGTACAAGAGAATTCTTTATAGCATTCTACTTTTGTATATTTTTTAGTTTTTCCATAAAAAGTTTTTTAAGGAAAGTAAAAATAATTGCTATTTTGAAAAAAATGAAACAGCAATAGCATGCACATGGTAAACAAAAGTTTTCTTTTAATAATGCATAAAGGTATAGAATGAAAACTTGAGTCTTTTTCCACCTAGCCCCCTCCTTAGCATGATCTCAGTAACAACTTCCTAATATTCTCAATTAAGTTTCTATGAATATATATTAAAAAATGTACAAACACATATACAGGTATATCATTTTTTAAAACCACAAATGGTAGCATATTATACATATCGTACTATGTCTCATGAAGTTATTTCACTAGCTTGTTTTAATACAATGACTATGTCTACACACTACAATATCATAGATATGCTTTTACATACTGGGCTTCTTTCAAGTTTTTTGATCTAATCAAGAGACAAAAGGCTCACATCTTCACCTTCCTCAAGATTACTTAATAAAAAGAAGGATGGCTAAGGCTGGGGTAAACAGGTTGCAGTCCCTAATCTTAAAAGTTTCAAGTTTAGGTTTCATTTTGGGGGACCCTGTTACCTTGAAAAATGCCTTTAAGAAACATCTCACATTCTCTCCTTACAGATAGGATCTTGAGAGGTGTGGTTAAGAGGATCAGTACAAGAATCCTCTTAACCTCTGCCCGGAGAATATCGGGGAGGACTGCAGAAACCTAACCCCTGTGATGAACTCAGCACTACCTCCCTTCACCAGACGGTGGGCAGCCGGACAGAGGCTGTACCTGTTATCATCTTGGTCTCCGGCACCTCGCGCAAGTGCTTTATCGTCTGACATGATGAAGGTCTGTGGAAAGAAAGTTGGGTTTTAAAGCGGTTAACGATTGAAAGAACTAAAAGAGACGGGTTTAGAGACAGAAAGGTGGCTGTTCTACTGGGTTCTAGTATAGACTAACAGGGGGTGGGGGGACGTACAAGAAGCCACAGAAAAAAACGCGACACATCTGCATGGAGCGTAAATTGCTCTCGATTATTCAACAGGGAGGGATACTACATATAAAAAACAAAAGCAGCTATATTACGGGACTACAAAACCCCAAATCCACGTGAATTTGCAACACAAAACAGGAAGCCCTGACCTCTCCGCCGTGGCCCGACAGTCCCCACCCCGCCCGCGGGCGGCGAAACTGGAAGCGTCAGTGACTCTCCTGGGTTGCCCGGGGGCACTCAGGCGAAAACGGAACGCGCAGAGGAAGGCCGGCTCCCGAGCCAGAGTTGCGCCTCTGCTATGCTGCGTCCCCGCTGCAGGTCCCCAAGAGCCCGCGTCCTGCCTCCGCCCCGCCCCTGACGTTAGTGTGAGCCGGAGCTTTGTGAACTGTGAACTCCCGGCCCCGCCCACCTGCCCCGCGGGCCCCAGAGCGCTTTCTGGCGCATGGGGGGGGGTGGGGCTTTTTCAGGCTGTCCACGCAGAGGCCAGGAGGGCTAAGATGGTGTCCGGTGGGCGCCCCGCGACGGCTTCCTGAAGGGTTCGTGGGTCCCGACAGCCGGAGAGCCTGCCCAGACCCTTGTCCCACACAGGTAGGAAGTAGGAAGCCCAGAAGTTCTGAGGTCCGAGGGCCAAAGCACAACCGAGTACGCAGCGGGACCGAACAAATGTTGGAGAGGAGAACGCAGAAAGCGTGGGGAGGCAGAACTCGTTCATGGTCACCGTCTCGCGACGTCTAACTGACGTCGCAGAGCAAGCGCGTATTCTACTCTTTCACCTTCAGGCAGCTTCCTCAGTGTATGGGCCTACCCCTTTAAGCGAGTGATGGACAGTTATTTCGGCCTATCAATTTTCTCGTCAACATCCAATCAGATTTAAACTTCTTTCAGCCGCCGGAGGAGTTGGAAGAAGGGGGTAGAAGGAGGGAGCCCTCTCCCTCTCTTTTTCTCTCTCTCTCTGTCTCTCTGTTTCTCTCGCGAGATCGCTGTGACCCGGCCTCTCAGAAAAAAAATGCTAGAACATATGGCCCGACTTCCCAAATAGTAGGCTAAAGGACGGGGTCACAAACCAATGAAAGGGATGAGGAGGTGGGATCACCGCTTTCACCGCGCAAGAAGTACCGTTACAGGGCAGACCTTTTGTCCAATCAACGCCTCCAGACTTAGGGTCAGGTGACCATAGAGTGCGGGGGGCGGAGCTACAGTCTGGCGCGAGGAACCGTTAAGATGGACAACGAACATAACCAATGAGGTACTCTGACTAGGGCGTTGGGAACCCAATAACAGTGGTCAGGCGGGCGCCTTCCCGGAGCGCGGGGAGATGTAAAGACAGACAAATAGTTTTCCCAATGAGACTGTAGAAGAGAGGAGCTAATTGACCAATGAAGACTGCGGGGCGGGACGCTCTGCCGCGGCGGAGTCCAAGATGGCGGCGTGCGGTTCCGCTGTGTGAAACGAGCGCGGGGCGGCGGGTTAATCAGTTCCGCGGAGAAGACCTCCGACGACCCGCTACAATGAAGGGAAAAGAGCGCTCCCCAGTCAAGCCGAAACGCTCCCGTGGTGGTGAGGACTCGACTTCCCGCGGGGAGCGGAGCAAGAAGTTAGGGGGCTCTGGTGGCAGCAATGGGAGCAGCAGCGGAAAGACCGACGGCGGCGGCGGGTCGCGGCGCAGCCTTCATCTAGACAAGTCTAGCAGCCGAGGTGGTAGCCGAGAGTACGACACCGGTGGGGGCAGCTCCAGTAGCCGCTTGCATAGTTACAGCTCCCCAAGCACCAAAAATTCCTCGGGCGGGGGCGAGTCGCGCAGCAGCTCCCGGGGTGGAGGCGGGGAGTCACGTTCCTCTGGGGCCGCCTCTTCAGCTCCTGGCGGCGGGGACGGCGGGGAATACAAGACATTGAAGATAAGCGAGTTGGGGTCTCAGCTGAGTGACGAAGCGGTGGAGGACGGACTGTTTCACGAGTTCAAACGCTTCGGTGATGTAAGTGTCAAAATCAGTCATCTCTCGGGTTCTGGCAGCGGGGATGAGCGAGTAGCCTTTGTGAACTTCCGGCGGCCAGAGGACGCGCGGGCGGCCAAGCATGCCAGAGGGCGTCTAGTGCTCTATGACCGGCCCCTGAAGATAGAAGCTGTGTATGTGAGCCGGCGCCGCAGCCGCTCCCCTTTAGACAAAGATTCTTATCCTCCATCAGCCAGTGTTGTCGGGTCCTCTGTAGGTGGTCACCGGCACCCCCCTGGAGGAGGTGGTGGAGGCCAGAGATCACTTTCCCCTGGTGGCGCAGCCTTGGGATACAGAGACTACCGGTTGCAGCAGTTGGCTCTTGGCCGCCTGCCCCCTCCACCTCCGCCACCATTGCCCCGAGACCTGGAGAGAGAGCGAGACTACTCGTTCTATGAGAGAGTACGCCCAGCCTACAGTCTTGAGCCAAGGGTGGGAGCTGGAGCAGGTGCTGCTCCTTTCAGAGAAGTGGATGAGATCTCACCCGAGGATGATCAGCGCGCTAACCGGACGCTTTTCTTGGGCAACCTAGACATCACTGTGACAGAGAGTGATCTAAGAAGGGCTTTTGACCGTTTCGGAGTCATCACAGAAGTAGATATCAAGAGGCCTTCTCGGGGCCAGACCAGTACCTATGGCTTTCTTAAATTTGAGAACCTAGACATGTCTCACCGGGCCAAACTAGCAATGTCTGGCAAAATTATAATTCGGAATCCTATCAAAATTGGTTATGGCAAAGCTACACCCACCACCCGCCTCTGGGTAGGTGGCCTGGGTCCTTGGGTGCCTCTTGCTGCCCTGGCACGGGAGTTTGACCGATTTGGCACCATACGCACCATTGACTACCGCAAAGGGGATAGTTGGGCGTATATCCAGTACGAAAGCCTGGATGCGGCTCATGCTGCCTGGACCCATATGCGGGGCTTCCCCCTTGGTGGCCCAGATCGTCGCCTTAGAGTAGACTTTGCAGACACAGAACATCGTTACCAGCAGCAATATCTGCAGCCTCTGCCCTTAACTCATTATGAACTGGTGACAGATGCTTTTGGACACCGGGCACCTGACCCTTTGAGGGGTGCTCGGGACAGGACACCACCGTTACTATACAGAGATCGTGATAGGGACCTTTATCCTGACTCCGATTGGGTGCCACCCCCGCCCCCAGTTCGTGAACGCAGCACTCGGACTGCAGCTACTGCTGTGCCTGCTTATGAGCCACTGGATAGCCTGGATCGCAGGCGGGATGGCTGGTCCTTGGACCGGGACAGAGGTGATCGAGATCTGCCCAGCAGCAGAGACCAACCTAGGAAGCGAAGGCTGCCTGAGGAGAGCGGGGGACGGCATCTGGATAGGTCCCCGGAGAGTGACCGACCACGAAAACGTCATTGCGCACCTTCTCCTGACCGCAGTCCAGAATTGAGCAGTAGCCGGGATCGCTACAACAGTGACAATGATCGATCTTCCCGTCTTCTCTTGGAAAGGCCGTCTCCAATCAGAGACCGACGAGGTAGTTTGGAGAAGAGCCAGGGTGACAAGCGAGACCGTAAAAACTCTGCATCAGCTGAACGGGATAGGAAGCACCGGACAGCTGCTTCCACTGAGGGAAAAAGCCCTCTGAAAAAAGAAGACCGGTCTGATGGGAGCGCACCCAGCACCAGCACTGCTTCATCGAAGCTGAAGTCCCCTTCCCAGAAACAGGATGGTGGGACAGCCCCTGCAGCAGCAGCCTCTCCCAAACTCTGTTTGGCCTGGCAGGGCATGCTTCTGTTGAAGAACAGCAACTTTCCTTCCAACATGCATCTGTTGCAGGGCGACCTCCAGGTGGCTAGTAGTCTTCTTGTGGAGGGCTCAACTGGAGGCAAAGTGGCCCAGCTCAAGATCACTCAGCGTCTTCGTTTGGACCAGCCCAAGTTGGATGAAGTAACTCGACGCATCAAAGTGGCAGGGCCCAATGGTTATGCTATTCTTCTGGCTGTGCCTGGAAGTTCTGATAGCAGGTCCTCCTCTTCCTCGGCCACCTCAGACACTGCCACCTCTACTCAGAGGCCACTTAGGAACCTCGTGTCCTATTTAAAGCAAAAGCAGGCCGCTGGGGTGATCAGCCTCCCTGTGGGGGGCAACAAAGACAAGGAAAACACCGGAGTCCTTCATGCCTTCCCACCCTGTGAGTTCTCCCAGCAGTTCCTGGATTCCCCTGCCAAGGCACTGGCCAAATCTGAAGAAGATTACCTGGTCATGATCATTGTCCGTGGTGCGTCTTAAAGTCCATATGTAACTTGTATTTAGTACTTTGACATGGTTCCTGTTTTGTGATGTGGGATGGGATACAGCATCGGATGCAATTTTCTTTTTAATTAGTTGTTTAGTTGTAGCTTTTTTCTTTTTTATATTTTTATAAACCTCTTTAAAATAGAAGTCAGGAGAGTTTAGCTATTACTTTAAGTGAAAGGGATGCCCTAAAGGTAGCAGGCAAATGAATTTAATTAGGAGTTCCCACTCTTATGAGTAACTTTTTTCCTCTTTTTCTGCAGTTTTTTTCTTTTTTAACCTTAAGCTTAAAAAAATCCTCCAAGTTACAAAACCAGAAATTTGAAAAGTCAGAATTTGGAAAACAAAGAGCCCACTGACTATATAAAGATGATAATATACACCTAAAAATGGCTTGATTGGTATGTAGGTAAATAATTCCTGTACCAGAAATGTTTTTGAGGCTGAAATTTGATCAGGGATCTCATTAGTATAAGCTGGTAAATCATATAACATTGTGATTATTTTATTCAGGTATTTGAGTATTTCTCTTAAAATACATGGTTTATTCCCAGAGAGTTTGCTTTAACATACACATTTTCATCATTAGCTCTTGAGTTCTGTATCCTGTATATGCACTTTTGGTTTGTAGCAGTAACTGTTCAGTAAACATTGAGGAATATGTTACAGACCACATATGTCTTACGCTTACACTAGTATGCAGGAAGTGAGTAGGTGCTTTTAAAATCAGAATTCTTTGGTCAGTCGTTGGTGTGTGGTGGTGTTTTCACTGACTTTTTCAGAGAGATGTAGCAGGTACAGTTCTAATTTAATTGTGCATATTTCAAAACTTGTGTTTTTCATGAGAGATGAGTTTTTATTTTTGTATCCATTCAAATTTCTGATTTCAGTAATAGAAAGAAGAGTTGTCTGCAGGCTCATAAGTCATCTTTTGTTTCAGTGGGCATTAATCAGCCATAGCTGGATTGCAGATTTTTTTATGTCATCGTGAAATGCCTTTGACATACTCTCCAAATTTTGCTTGTATTTTTATTTTCATATTTAAACAGTAGCGATGACATTACATTATTGAAAATATTTTGAATATCTTTGAAATTTTGTGTTTATATTTTCACTGGTGTCCAACCACAGAGAATTGAAATGTCAGTTTAGGAAAACCCTTTTTTAGTGGTTTATTTTCTCAGACAGCTGGAATTAATACAAAATAATTTAGCCCATCCTGACAGTTTTTTTTCCAAAACTGAAGATTATATCAACTTCTGGTTTTTAACAAGGGTTTTTGCTGCTTAACAGTAATGGGTGTTTTCCTTGTTTGTCTTTTTTTTTTCATCTACCCCCACCACCTCCACCCCTAGTTTCTCAGGTCATTTGTAGGTATATTTCCCCCGTGATTTAAATGTTGAGGACTTTAGCTAAGGCCTTTTATGTTTAATTATGATTAGAAACTTGAGGACCTTTGGATCATGGTCATGTTTCTAGTCTGTGTGAGTGACTTCTTGAAAGCCTGGCAGAACCCAACTGTTTTCTTTCTGTTATCAAAGCTGATAGTTTTGAAATAGCACCAATAATAACCCAGGGAAACGTCATGTAATTTTTAATTGTCCGTTATGACAGGTGTCTAATGCATGTCAGCATGAAAGCCTCATCACTCTGTGTCATCCTTTTTGGTTTTCACTATGCATTTGTAAATTTTCTTTTTAAGTTTGGAAGTTTTTGTATTTTTTGTTTTTAAACTGGAAAAACTAGCCATTTTGAGAGAAGGAAGATACTAGGCCATAAGCACAAAGGTCCTTGGTGTGCCTGTAGGGAAAATACCTGAAATCCTACAATTAAGACTTTTGGTCCTTTTTGCTTTTAAAAAGCTTTGCTTGACATGCTAATGTGGAGTAGGCACCTGTTCAGAAACTTATGCAAGTGTGCAGTCTGTGCATAAGTGGGGTCAAAGTACAATTTGTGGCTAGATACATTTTTTCCAGTTTAAATAATCTCACTAACCATTAACTTTCGAATATCTTTTGATAAGATGGCTGGACAAATGATTTTACTCTTTTAGGGGGTGAAGTCCATGACATCTAATTTTACTCTAATCCAAAGTGTGTGTGGTTTTCTTTTTTTTTTTTTTTAAGTTGATGTGACAGCTTACCGAAGAGCAGAGTACTGTGGGTTTTGCTCCATGTTTGTTTGAATCTTTATCTGACATTGTGGCTTTTGTTAGATCTGGGCAGTTTGTGCTTCAATGTTTTTGAAACAATGGCTTGATACCATTTCTAAATGTATGTATTATAACTAATTATGTTTAGTTTGGTGTGTACCTGCAGAGTGCCATCATTCAGATGAATCTCTTAATTTGTGTTGCTCGTTCTGTTGTGCAGGTTCATAATATTGGTAAACTACTTAAAACTTCAGAGTGTAATGAAAACAAATGTCTAAAACTATCTGGTTCTAATTCTCATTAGCCAGAATTTCATAATCTCAACATTGGATGTTCTTTGTAACAACCAATTGTTTCTTTTACTTTAAAAAAATGTATTTGTTTAATTGATTTTTTTGGAACTCAGTTCAAATGGATGGAAAGAATTTCTTCAGTATATCATTAAACAACTTATTAAGTATTACTGGTTAAAAAAAAAAAAAAAAGCCAAGCTAATTTAGATTTTTAATCACAACTTCAAAGTTTATGAAAAATTAATCATTCAGCTCCTAGCCAATTTTTTCATATTATTTTGTTGGTTATAACTGGGATTCCTATAAAGAGTTTTCCACGCAAAAAATTTAAATTCCTGGTTTAAGATGTATATTTTGACTCTCACCTGAGAGTAGATAGAGTTTTCCCTTTAAGGATTATATCTTAAAATGTCCATCCTCTGGCTGGTATAAGCTCTTGTCACATTTTGAAGGTAATATATATACTCTGGACCTTCTTAACTCAGATCATTTGAGATACAATAGTAAAAGTAAGGTGTGTGTTGCTTTCTGAGTCAAACACTTGTTTAGGTTTATTTAAAAACTATTTTATGAGCAGGTTTTCACTGACAATTTTTTTGTCTTTTTGATTTTAAATCCACTTTCTTCAGACAGTGAAATTGCTCATTTGCAGGTACAGCTTGAACTGCAGTTTGGCTCCCTATAGGAACCACTCACCAAAAACTGTGGTAACAGAACTAGGAAATCCTGTTGAGAAGAGGGCCTTAATGACCTTTTTTGTGAAAAAATTTTTGGAGAGAATTTCTGGACATTTTTTTTTCTGTCTGCCACAGTGTTTGGTTTGGAGATAGGAGTTAGGTATGAGAACAAGAAGAGAAATGGAGCTGACCCTGTTAACATTCTGGTTATAGTGATGTGCCTAAAGGGAGAAAACGATTTCAGGTAACTACGGTGAACTGTCTAGCTTAATGAAGAGTTTTATATGTATGATGTAAACAGAGTTGGAAAGTAAAAGTCCTACAGTGTTCTTTGGCTGTTTAGCGATTGTTTGTATGAGGGTTTTCTTAAAAGAAAAAAACAGCTGCTGTCTTTGGTAACACAGATGAAGGTGGATTTTTAAAAGGCTTTGTATCTTGACCCCTTTCTACAGTAATGGAGTAGGTCTGTATTGCTCCATATAAATTACAGAATGAAAATAGAGGGGGTAAAAGTTTGACTAAACTCCTTTTTATAGTTTCATTTTTTAAGTTATATTTAGAATATATTGATTATAAATTGATTGTAAACTTACTTTTTTCTGAGTTTTTTTGATATGTTTTACTCAGTTACATGAGTACCAAGGATATTTTCAGTCCTATAATCCTCACTTAATTGCAGTCTTTAAAAAAAAATCCACCCTTATTGTTCTACTTGTTGTCTATTCATACAGTAAATTCATTTCAAGGTTTGTGCCAGTGGGTATTATTGGTGCTTTTTGAAGTCAAGGTGGACTATCCAGGAAGGTCTTGTTAATGTTATGTTCAGCTATAATGGCATAGGGGAAATATATATATTTTTAATATTGTAAGCATTTGTACTGAATAACCTTTTTCCCCTCCCCCCCCCCCCCCCCGCAAGCAAAACTGGTGAACAACGGATGAAGATACAGAATTCAAAGCTCTAATGGACCTTTTTGAAGAGAAGTTGTGGCTTATGTGGAGTTTACATGGGCCTCTTGATGGAAGAAAGCTAATCTGTTTAGTATTTGTGCATTTTACTAAAATGGCAGCTTAAAGTTGTGTATCTGCTATTGTGATGCCAATGCCGGTGTTTTAAGTGGAAAAAAAATGACCTTGCTTTGTGCTGTGTACACAAGATTTCTGGAAAAGAAAAACCCTTTTTATGGCTCACACAGCTTAAAAGTAGCTGTCACTCAAACGTGCGCTCACAGTTGAGCTGCTTTTGTTTTATTCTAAATAAATTGTTTCTTTTGAGGAAAATGTTTTTCTGCCTGGAAGTGAATTGACGGCAAACCTTTGACCCCTTTGTTTGCAGCTGAGGGGGTACTTGCTGCTGCTCAGATCTTGTATGTCTTGAGCAAGAAGCAGGGAGACCATCATTTTGACTATCACAGTGTGTCAATTCTGAAGGATCACTAGTGTTACTGTGACCCCCTTTGTTTGCAGTGAAGGGGATCATTTGCTTCTGAGTCCTCAAGTTGATGAGGAAATGGTGCTGTTTGCTGGCACGCAAGAAGCCGGGGCAAGCACCGTAAGCCTCACCACAGTGCACGAGTCGGGGGCTTTGCTGGTTTGAAGAGCCGGAGTTGCTGAAATTTAAGTTTTGATTTATTTTGTTCACCCATCACGTTTGGCCTTAGTTTCATTTTTAATTTGAAGAAAAGTTTGAAATTGCTTTATCTTGCTCTTAACATTTGCACCAAATTGCCAAAAGAAGGAGAAATGCTCCGCTTGCTTTTTAAATGTTAATGATGATGTTAATAAAGCCTTTCCTGACACATTTGAGGAGCTCCTCCATCTTCAGGGGCTTCTTGCCAGAGTTATGCAGTGATGGGTTTAGCTCTGAATGGATGAAGAGTTCCTGAGAGCTAGCGTTTGTAATTAGAACCGTTACTTGGTATCTGTGCCTTATTTGACCTGTGGTTCCACATGCCTTGGATGTGCATGCACCGTGACGGTTTCATAGGTACGAACGCACACTCAGGCCCAGTCACTTCGGTTGGTAGTACAGATTGTGAGGAAAAAATGGAGGCATCCTTAAGGAGGAAAAAGTGTTTGCCTTTAGTTCCTGCATTATCCTGTACAGGGGCTCCTGAGCTTTGGAAGCTGTTTCCAGTACAGGAGAACAACTCCCCTGTTTGCAGCAGGAGACTTCGGTGCACAGTGACAACGCTGGAGTTCAAGAGGAAGCCAGCAGTGCTGCACCATTGGCTTCAGACACCATTGTTGTTTGCCAGTTTTAAACTTAACTAGTTGCAGACGAAGACCACCTTGAAATGCAGGCTTGTTGGGCTTGTTTTGAATTTTAACCTCGGATGGAAGAGCCCTAGTGCTGTCTGTCTCCATGCGGGATGATGATTACTTAGGCAACAGGTGATTATCAACAAAGGATGCCACGCTTATACTCTGCAAGGTGGTGTTCCAGTGGCAAACAGCTGTATAAACTCTTGTAAACAGGTAAGAGGGTTTTTAGAGGTCAAAATGCATTATAATTAATAGGGTGAGGGCTTTTAATGTTTTGGGGTATGTTTCTCTGATTGGAAGTCTTTAGGCACTCTGCTGCTGTTACTAGCTTCCTCCCCTCAGCAAAGTGTTGTATTAACAAAGTTGCAGGCCAGAACTTTTGTCCTACTTGGTATTTTGATTTTTCTAAGTTTTAAAATTTGTTTTAACGTTTGAAAAAATTATTTTAATGTGAGAGCCAACGTATTAAAATCCTGGTTATGGATTTGGACCTACAAAAATTTGACGTTTTCTCTTAGCCATAGCCTTCACCCTTAGTGGTGATTTAATGGTGCTGGAAGAACTCAACTGGTATAAAAATGTTGCTTATTACAAACACTGGTTTCTAAACCTCCAAGTTAAGAATATTTTAGTATGTATAGCAAAAAAGTGTATTATCAGACTGGGAATGACAGATAGTATAGCCAAAATAGTTAATTTTTTTCTTTTTCCACAGGGAGATTTATTTAATTATAAAATTAGGTAGCTACAATGAACTTTAGGAGGTGAATGGGCAGTGTTGAGGAAGATCTAGCTCTTAACCATTTTCATTGTCCATTTAGCCCTGCCAGCCTTCTGAGCCCTTCCAGCCCCTCCCTTCAACATTAATCAGGTGTGAGGCTTTGGCCGCTTAATACAAGCACAACTTCTTAAATGTATAATACAACTTAGGTTTCCTTGCTTTATTTTAAATGGGATCAGATATTTTGAAGAGAATTTTTCTTTTTCATGAGATTTTTGTTTTTCATCTCTTTCCAAAGGGGAAAAGAGAAGTACGATGGTTTTTAGGTTCTCAGTATGTAATTTTCAACAGTTTTTAAAACATGTGCTTATGAGTTGGCTGCCATTTAAAGCTTTGCTAAATGATCTCTCATGTACATTTCTTTAAACAGTTTATTTCTGTTGGAAATGTTAATTTCCAGTGTGTTTTCTTTCTCTGACTACTGAAAGCCCATTAAGTAGTTTTTACAGTTAGTAAAAAAATATTTAAAATCACTGTGGCAATTTGAGGAAGATTTTGTTACGCTCTACATATTTCTCCATGTTTGGTATCTTTCTTCATCTCTCAAGAAGAAGAAATAATGTTGCAGACAGGGCATTTGTTTATTTGTGTATGGAACCATGTCATGCAAAATGGAAAGATACACAGTTTTTTGAAACTACTCATGAAATCATTTTATTTCCAGCTACACCATGAAGAAAAAATATTAATTGGGTTGAGTATTAGATCTAGAGTTCTGGTTTTATAAATTGGAAACTGCCCTTTGGAATTATATGTGTGGTTTTCCAGTGTCTTTTGTATGATCTAAATTTAGGGTTCTACTATAAAGGAAATAGTTCCAAGAACACCCCTGAGTTGACTTGTGCTCATTTTGAAAAGTCTGGTTGTATTAAAATTGAAAATGGGGATTACCCTGACTTTAGTAAAACAACCTAGATTTTATAAATTGCCACTTTGGTAGCTTAAGGCACATTAATATTTACAAGCTGTTTATCTGAGGCAATAAATTTAGTGCTTATGGCTTGTACAGCATCTATTTTTCTTCTTTGCAATAAGATATATGGTTATGGCTTATCTGACCATCACCACCATTTCCCATTCCAGTTTGCTCTTTTTAAGCTTTCCTGGTTAAAATAGGCTTTTTACTTAAAAACTTGAATTATAACCTAGTTATAAGTTCTAAGCAGAGGAGTTTATTGAGTAACAAAATTCCTTTAAACCTCAGACAAGATTGCTGCTAGGAAGCAACCAAAAAGAGATTTTGATTTTGAGGTAAAATTACTTAACATGCTTCTGTACCCAAATGCTGTGATATTAAGCATTCAGGTAGAGTTCCTGTATAAATTAAATGCTGGCTGTATGTTAAGAACTAAGATGCTGAGTATATAGGACAAAGTATCAAATAGTCTCTACCCCTGTCAGCAACTTGTACTCTAATTGGAGAAACTAGATATAAACAGGTAAATAGTTAAATATCAGGGGAAAAAGTTCATAGTTTAAGACAACTATGGGAGAGATGTCACAGGTCAAATTTGATTAATTGAATTTTTACTGGCCATATGGGTATATGATTGAGTATATGAACTTTAAGCTGGGGTGGTCAGGAAAGGCTTTACAAAATAGTTTGTTAGTTAGAGAAGGATATAGAATGGTGGAGGGAGGTTGGGATTGAGATGTCAGGCCAAGAAGCATGAATAATAATAGAAGTTGATACATGGAAAAGATGCAGGCTGAGTCTAGAAAACTAGTAATGTAGTTGGGTCAACAAAATAGGGAGTCCGGAAAGGCAAGCCAGTTTTAGGCAGGTGGGGAGTGAGGATGGATAATCAGTTGAGGGATGCTGATGTAAAGCAACAAGACTGATAGCAGTCATTTATTCAATAGCATTCTGCCAAGTCCTCAACAAACATTCTCTCATGTACTTTTCACCACAGACCATAATCTGACAGCTAGTAAGTGATAGAGCCAGGGTTCTAACCAGGCTTTTGTTCTAGCTAGGGCTCTTGGTCACTGTACTGTCATACCTCACTTTTTTCCAGAGGCTGGGATGGGATTAAAGCTGCAAGCTTGAGAAAATGTCTGGATAGTGTATTTCAAACTATAGTGTATCAGCATTTGAGGTTCTTGGGAAACATACAGGCCCTTGGCTCCAACCCCAGAAATTCTGGGCTTTGTTAGGGCCAACATGGCCCAGGAGTCTTTGTTCTTTTACAAGCCCTCCGGGTAATTCTGATGTAGTCTGTGGTCAGTGGCCATGGGTTGAGCAGCACTAAGCCACAGAGAGTAGAGTGTTGAAGTATAAACTTGGGGTAATGTCATATTTAAGGCATGGGAAGGGAAGATGGTGCTAGAAAAGAGGCTCAGGTAGGAGAGCCAGAATAGTGTTCAGATTCTGAAGCTGAGAGGAGCTTCCAGAAGATAAATTCAGAGCTATTGAAGAGACAAGCAGAATGAAACTGCAAATGCCGTGGAATTTATTACTTAAAATTGTCACTTAAGTAATAGTTTTATAGTCATGTAATTATATCTCCCAGGAATTCAATCTAGCTTAGTATTTAATTTTACCTTATAACTGTCTGTGAAGAAGCGTTGCTGTTTAGTTTATGAAATGCTAAAGGGGTACCAGAAAAGTTTTATGACTTGGCTAAGGGGTACATAGCCAGAAACTGATTGAGGTATCCTTGAGTTTTCAGTTAATCTAAAAAATAATGTGATTGTAGTCTATTTTGAAATTGAAAGCGATTGTAGGATTGAGTGAGTATATGTGTATGTACACAACGTTAAGTTGTTTTCCATGAATGAACCATCACTTTTCTCTCATACCTCCTAACTAGGTTACTAATAGGATTGAGATACAATGGAATTATAGGTAAAGTTGAGTGTATCTTTGACTTGTAAATGGTTGAAAGATTTCCCATTTTGAATTATCAATACTTGGTTTGTCTTTGATTGGTATAGCTAATTATTTAATTCTTCAAATATTTAGGTACCTGTTATGTATCAAGTAGTATTCTAGGTCTTGGGAGTATATTGGTGAGGAAAACAGCTCCTTATGTCTCACGGAGCTCATAATCTTATGAAAGAAGGGAAGTAGTAAACTAAGTTAGGGCCTTGTTGCCAAGGACTAAGGGTTTAGATTGTATTCTAAAGCTGAATGCAGTGGAAAGCCATTGGAGGTTTTAAGCAGGGGGATGAAGTGATTTGATCAGGATTTGACTATGTGTCTCAGGAAAGTAACAAATAAATGTCTTTCAGATTTCTTTCAATTACTCCCAAGATCTAGAATAGTGCCTCGTATATAATAGGTACCCAAATATTTGAAGAATTAATTAATTAGCTACAGAAATTGAAGACACAGTATGAGTAATTCAAAACAGGAAATCTTTCAACCATTTTACACATCAAAGATAAAATTTCCTTCAAAGATAAATGAACATTTCAAATTCTCTGCAAAACTGTGAATATGTTCTTGCTCAGAGATAAGCAGTGTTCTTTTATTTAAATACTGTAATAGAGATTTTATTTCTTCTTCAGGCTCATAATTGTTGACTACCCTGAGGTCTTCCTCCTTGTACATCTTCATTTTCTCAACATGTCATTTTTTATTCTTTCCGCTTTCAGCAAACTGTCATGACAGTTTACACTATAGTCACATATAGTTTCTGCTATAACACACTGACCGTGTTTTCTCTATTTCATAACTTGTAATTTTTCTAGTGGTATCAAACCAAACTTCCATACTAAAGATCAATTTAGAGGGTTTTTGTGGAATGGCTGTCATCCTATGCAAGCCAGCTACATGTGTGTATACAGTTTTAAAGTACTGAATTAGTATCTGACCTTTCTCATGTAACCAGCAGATTTTCCTTTTACCCAAGAAAGGGGCTTAATGAAAAGCTGTCATGCATAAGCTTGTTACTGCATCTGTGTTCAGGGTAGAAATATTATTACAGGTAAAATTAACACTTTGAGGTACCATATACATATATATTTTTATTACATATTTTTAAGACATATCGAGAAAAGTATTGTTTGATAAAATTGTATTTTAGCATATAGAAATTGACTGTCAGTAGTTTTACCTTGCTCCCAAGATAAGCATATCATTTGTGTATATTCTTTTATAGAGAAACACTTCAATAAATACACTCTTTAGAATTTTTCTGCATTTTGTAGCAGAGGTCTCAAACCTGGCTGTGCATTAAAATCACCCGAGGAACTTTTCAATACCAATAGCTGGGAGTCTCTTGTAGATGATTTAAATTGATCTAGGTACAGTGGGGCTCTGCCAAGGCCCCACTGTTGTTTTAAGTGCCCACGTGATTCTAGTATGTAGCCAGGGTTGAGAACCACTGCCCTAGAGACAAATCTTAAACATACGGACCAACACACGCACAGTCAGCCTCTTAAAAACTGTTTGAACATCAAAGCCAAAAACTTTCAGAGTATAATTTGGGTTCAGTAGAGTATGTATATTGTTTAGTCTTCTAGAATTTCTGCTGTTGAAAGTGTGGCTCTCAGACCAGCAGTAATAGCATCACCTAGAAGCTTGTTAAGAAATGTAGAATTGCAAGGCCTCACACAGACCCACTGAATGGACTCAGATCCCTAGGTGATTCCTCTGTACTGGAAGGTTTGAGAAGTACTTATTAAGATGCAGATACATAAATGTCCTTTGTAGTAAAAATGGGTGATTAGAATCTTATCCCTCATGCATAAGATTCTCAGATTTGTGCATTAGTCAATGACATTTACTTTAAAGATTTTAAAAAAATATTTCAATAAGAAAAGTAAGAACAAGAGTTCGTAGGTAGTGAGCTTCTGGTGACCAGAGAATTACCAGAGGGTCTCTGCCACCAAGATAGGGGAGGGGTTATTGTTGTCTATCCTAGTTGGTTGGTTCTTGCTTATTTTGTTATACTTACATTTTTTTCTCTCCCTCCTATTCTGTTATAGCCCACTCTTTTCATTGTGAGAAAGAACATGTTATTTTTTTATAGATACAGGTGAGGATATTTGAGACACTGTACTGATAGGTACCCCATAATTTAGAAAATTTGGTAGAGGTAGGTTCAGAGTTTTCTATGGAGGGGACGGATATGGACGGGATTGAGGAGTGGTTCCTAATTGCTTTTGTTTTTAAATTATTGTATGATAATAACTTCATTAATAAACTGCTTTTCCTCACATAGCAACAAGATTTGTATATATTGAAGGGAATGGACCAATGTGAATGTTCAGAAAATACTGTATTTAAATTGCATGATATCAATTTAGATACAGAAATGCTATTTTTAATGTATAAGTTTTTATGATAAAAGATTCTAAAGTACATTAACCAAGCAACCATGTTGATATCAAATGAAAAATTGCAGCCAGATTATTCTCATCCCACAATTTTTTAACTTTTAAATTGGCATATGTGTTTTAGAGGGATTTTTCATTAAGCACAGCAATGTCAGCGTCTCTAGAAAACTTTTCTAGGGTTCATTTATGATTTATAGATTTCTCCTGAGACATGAGAGGTGTTTTTTTATTTTTTAGTGGAGACTTACCTGTATCATTTATTTCTCCTGACAAATTTCATTTATGAAGTTTACCCTCTGCAGTGTTATTAATCTTACTGGGAATTCATTCCACGAAAAGGATGAATTCATCCGAACTTAAAGGTTTGGTGGTTGAAAATACTTTATTTCTGTGATACATGAGTGTTTTTTTCTTTAATATTACTGGTTTAAAGGTATTTTGAACCTTCAGAGACGCCTTTTCTTCTATTTGCTGCTCCTTAAGTTTAGAGATGTCTGAAGCCCCAATTTAAAAAAAAAAATTTTAACACATCGTATTGGATCTACCTCCTCTATTTTTTTTTAATAGCCAAGTTTAAAGGAGGGAACATTTCTAAGTAGAGTAATTGGTTAAATGTCTTTTTTTCCTCCTGGGTTTCTTTTTAGGAACTACTGACAATCAAAAACCTATAGCCGACTTTGGGATATGGCTTTATTATTCAGCAACTAAAAGATGAGTTCTAATTGGCAGACTTCTGGCATTGGCACTTGTCCTTCTGTTTCTGTAGAAACTGGGTTGGAAGTCAGAGCTGCACAAAGGGAAAGGGTAAGTTTCTTTTAAACTCCATATTTATAAACCCGTATTAACTGTGGCATGGTATCAGTTTTCACATAAGGATATATACATCAGTGTACTAGAAGGCAAATATGAACTACTGATTTTTACTTGAGTGGAAACTGACATCAAGTCATTTAATGTAATAGGAGGGTTTGAATATGGATTTATTTTTCTCGTGACTCTGACTTCACATTTCTTGAAGCAGTGAACTCAGTATGATGATTCTCACTTTCACTTATATCTCATTTCGGGGTGATAAAATTGGTTTTTATCCTCTTAGATCTTTATTGTCATTTTCTGGTAAGTGAAAATTGGGGTATAAAATATGTACAGAGGACATTTAAAAAGTCTGCATGAATTGTAAGTCTCTTCTCTGGGGCAAAGTCTGACTCTTTCCATTATAAAACAAGTACTGTACAACTGACTAGTTTTTTAGCTTCTCTCCTCTCTTAGCCAAGCAGGACGAGGTCGTCTGTTGGGCACATACATGTGTTCTCATCCAGGCAGTCACCCACTAATCGTAGAACCTAAGACACCTGCCAGTTGGTGAGTTATCTTATTACTATGGCTTCAGAGGACTATGCTGCACAGCTGGGGCATTTAGGCTTGAAATGGTTTAATCAAGTGTGATAAACTCCTCTGATCTACAGGTTGGTGTTTGTAAATAATTTATACTGAACTTTGACTAGTTGGGATATTGAAGGAAGGTAATATTAGCTCTTGTTCTTTAAAACTTATCTATCATTTCCTTGGTCCTGAAATACTGCTCTTAAGGGATAGATTTCTCTTTTCCTTGCTAAAAGAATGTTGATGTTGGTTGACACCAACCAAAGAGTGGGACATCTTGGCTTTATTTTGGCACAAATTGTTAGTTTTGTAAAAATAGTGTAAAAGTGAAAGTTGGAAATTTTTCAATAGGGAAAGTTAATTCAGTTTTGAAATTTCACTTCACAAGTCCTCGGTCAGTTAATGCCTGAAAGTGGATTTTCATTAAAACTGTAATGCCTCCCTTCTTAAGTACTACTGTGTATCCTATTTGTTTCTATTTGCTCACTGGAGCTTGAATGATGTAAAAATAAATTGAATTTGTGACTGTTGGTAAACATGGATAGAAAAAACTTTAGTCTCTAGCTGCCTGCTGTCAAGTATCCAGACGTGCAGATGTGTCTTTACTCCTTAGTAAGGGTGGCCAGCTTGTCCTGGTTTTAAAACGGAGAGTCATAGATCCCAGGAACTCACTGATTTCCAGGCAAGCCAGACAGTTGGTCACCCTGTCTTATTCTCTGCATGCCTGAAACAATGTCACTAGGTTGTTATTGATCATCGTTTTGGATAGAAGTAGATTTTTACGATATGTTAGCTTCTGTTGGAATGTACCAGAGAGTAAGTTCTTCTTTTTAAAGAAATGATAGTCTTATTTGTCTCAGTGATCCTAGGTAATGCCAGCTTCCCTCTCATAGAAATAAAACATGAATTTTAAACTGATTGATTTAAAAGGTGTTTACAAGGACTGTTGTTGTTTTTCATTTGTGTCCCCATGTTAAGACCATGGGTGATAAATGTGAGACATTTAGGTAGATATTTGTGGTGAATGAGTAGCCAAATGAGGCAAATATATATGTATATATGTCTTAAAGCCTTATACAAGTAGATTCTGTTTTAAGAGAAACACTCAAGGCTTTTAAGAAGTATTGGGCTTTGGTTTTATAATGAGGTCCTCAGAGAAACTAGGTTTGGATTTTTAAAAATTACATCTAAAATCAAATATTAATACACGGTGTGCTTTTTTTTTTCTCATGGAAAAAGCCAGTTTTACAATTAGGCAAGTTTATGTGCTAAGGAGCTAATTTTTTGCAAACAAACATAGCATCACATATGTTAATATGTCTAGATTATTTGAAAAATATCACAAATTATTTCAGTCCATTTAAGTATAATTGTTGCTTTTATTAAATTTTAAACTTTTAGAAAATCATTAAAGAAGAAAAGCCAAGGGCTGTGATCTAATCAGCGTTGTTAATTAGTTTTCAGAATTGGCTCCATTAGGACTAGCTTTGTAACTTTAGGCAAATAACTTGGTCTTAATTTGCTTTTGTCCTTAGGTGTAAGACAGGAATATTAATACCAATCCATCTTCCTCACAGGATTGACATGATGCTGATGAGGTAATAGGTGGGAAAGAACTTTAAAAACGTAAAAGTACTATAAGGTGGAGTTTTATTTATTTATTTATTTATTTATAAATTTATTTATTTAATTTATTTTTGGCTGCATTGGGTCTTCATTGCTGCATGCAGGCTTTCTCTAGTTGCCGCGAGCCGGGGCTACTCTTCATTGTGCGTGGGCTTCTCATTGCGGTGGCTTCTATTGTTGCGGAGCGCTGGCTCTAGGCGTGCAGGCTTCAGTAGTTGTGGTGCGCGGGCTCCGTAGTTGTGGCACACGGGCTTAGTTGCTCCGTGCGGGTAGAGTTTTAGTATCAGAAATAGTATTTCATGAACAACGTATATAGAAAATTCCTTTTCCAGTGGTGGTATGACATTTTCTTAGAGTTAGAGCAGCAAGAAATGGTCTCTTAATAGTTTTAAATATCTCAGCGAGTAACTGTGAAGAAAGTATTACTGAACTTTTATGTTCAAATTATCATGGCTCTACTAAATATGTGTATTTATAGATAATACTTTATAAACATTTCAACTAATATTTTAGTATTGAGGAATTATAAGTGGCACATACTTAGGCATTACCTTCTTTGGTCAGGGTTGGTGAATATTGGAAGACCTAAAAAAGTTCATTATCTTTAACAACTACATTCTTATTGCATTGTAGCAGATGTGTTTTGTGGCTTTAATTTGTTTGTTTGTTTTGGTTCTTAGGTATTTTGCATCCTCTTTTTCATTTCAATCTAGATATTAAAAGTTTTTGCCAATTTGAGTTAGAACGAATTTATTATAAGATAACTGCTTAGAATTAAATTAGCTTCGTAATCTTGTGACACTGCCAAGAAGCCAGGGTTGTCTGAAGGGGAAAGTGTAGGGTTTTCTGTCAGTTTGTGTTTGAGTTATGACTCCTCTACTTACTGGGTGTTTAATTACTTTGACCTTAAGTTTATTCATGTGTAAAATAGTCATCATAGTATTTTCTTCTAAAGTTTGTGAATATTAAATTAAGATTAAATGTAAAATGTATCTGCCTCAGTGACTAGTATGTATTAGATGTTGAAATAAAGTTCTTCACCAGCCTACTTCTCCAAACACATGCTAAGCCTGTTTGTTTCCTCTTTGTCCCATGGGATATCTTCAGGGGGAAGGAGATAGAAAATCAGTGTACTCTTGCTTTTCTTGAAACCCTGTATCTGTCCGAGATAGTATTTCTAGATTATGGTTACTTAGAAATGTGTTAACATCTTATACTATTGTTCAAGGGCAGGAGTAAATGAATAGGAACATTTAAAGTTAATTGTTAATATAGTGAATACATTAGTTATGAAGTCTTCAGCTTCCTGTAGTCTAGGGAGTCAGTCTTTCTTGATTCACACCGCCCAGGTTTAGAGGGGCTATTAGCATGGAGTAGGATGAAGAACTGCTCTGTTGTGTAAGAGTCATAAAGCCTATGTAAATCAGAATTCAACTTGGAGTTCTTTAGTTGGTTCTACTTTTACTGTTTTGTGGGTTATTTTTATTTTTTATTTTTGGCCGCGCAGCTTGCGGGATCTCAGTTCCCCAACCAAGGATTGAACCCAGGCCATGGCAGTGAAAGCCCTCAATGCTAAGCACTAGGCCACCAGGGAACTCCCTGTAGTTGGTTCTGCTTAAAATGTATAGTTTGCTTTCATAGGAGGAAAGAATCTAGTTGCCCTAGGTAGTTAAAGTCTTTTGAGAACAGTTATTGCTCAAGAGGGAAGGGGGGACGGATGAGAGTGGTTCCTAGTAAATCATTGATTTTCTTAATCTTGTGCTTTGATGTAGAAAGAAGAAGAAAGGAAATTATCAGCTACTGTGTATGAAGGGTATTTTGCTTGGTACAAGTATGTTTTCATTTAATCCTCATAGTACAGCTGTGAGGTAGCTTGGTGGTATCCTCATTTTACAGAGGAGGAAATTGGGACTCAGAGAGGCTAACTTTCACGAGGTTACATAGTAACAAGTAGCAGAGCTTGGATTTATTATTATTTTTGCTGTTTGTGTGAGGGGGTACTGTTTCTGCTCTATTCATATTGTCTTACATCTGAAATGTAAAAAGAATGTTAGACATTTACATTTAAGTGTAAAACCTATACATTTTAAATGGGACCAACTACAGTTTTTAAGATAACCCAGATTTGAACCCAGATTAATTTGGTTCCAGAATTGGTGCTGGCCCTTGGGACATACATCCATCTTGTTGATCTTGCAGACTGATGGAAAAGATTGACATGTCAGCTCATATAGTGCTCTGTTAAAAGTTAGATGAGATTACAGAGGAGAGAATGACAACGCTGGGGGAGGTTTTCCAGAGGCTTTTGGTGCGTCAGATTGTGAAGGATAAGTGAGACCGTGCCTGGTGGAGAATGGCAAGCCATTGGGATTGTAACTGGTGGCACAGCTTGTACAAAGGCACACGTAGAGAGTGAGAGGGTGTGGCATTTTGGAGCTAAAACCAGGCTTTCAGTTAAGGATTTTTCTCTATAGGGAATTAATAGATATTTCAAAGCAGAGAGGAATGGAAAGATGGAATAATAATAGTAATAATAGTCTTGAGGACCATTCTGAAGGAGATTCTAGAGGAGGTTGGTATTGCAGAGAACTCTAGGGTGGTCTTTTTTTCCTTTTAAAATCACCCAGATAATGAAGAGCTCTCTATCCCCATGTAGTTGCTTAGTCTAAGTGACATTAATTAGTTAACATAATTATTCCATATTTAAGAAACATCTTTTGGTTTATCTCCCGTTAAGAGCCACCTATTCAACTTTCATATAAAACTTGTTCTAAAGATATGTCTAGATATTTAGCTTGAACCTTTCAGATAATTAGATATAGTGAAAAAGTAACATTGGATGAGCTTTGTGCTTTGATGTAGCACATTGTTTGGATGATCATACTATTCAAATGATCTTGCAATAAAGGTTTGTTGTTTGTGGGGTTTTTTTTGTTTTTTAGCAGTTCTTATTTATTTTTTATTACATAGCAATGCATGTTTATTATAGAAAATTTAAGAAACAAAATAATGAAAAGAAAACAAAGATTATCTCTAGTTAAGAAGCAAAGATAAACTATTTGGGGGTTGTATACTCTTCCAGTCACTAAACAATGTTTCAATGTTCATTCAGATTTCAGAGTTCAATGGCTCTGTTTAATACTGCTTTATATGAAGGAAAATGGTTTTCTGTCTTTACATATTTTTGCAACTGAATTACCATGGCACAACTGAGAGTTTGGTTAATTTATTATTACAGTACATTCTGATTTTCATTTAATATCTAAAGTAGCTGCTTCAACTGATTAAAATTTTAGCCTCTTTGATTAAATACTAACAAAGAGTTTAATTTAAGTTGCTATTACTCTTTTCTTCCCACCAGTTAGACATTCTTCAGAGTGCTAAAGCAAAAAGGAACCTTAAAAAATTATGTGGTTCACCTTCTTAGTTTACAAATGCGGGTACTTTTCTTCCATGCTTTTGTTTCCAGTGACTTTTAGTTTAGACTTTGTTTTGTTAAGCTCTCACTTGATTGCAGTCCTCTCTCTTTCTGGTCAGACTGTTTTTCCATCTCTCAGCCAATGGTACAAAGAAAAGGGAAACTGAAGAGAGGAGATAGCATATGCCGGAGAAGTAGAAGGAGCCGGTGTATGTCTGGGTATAATCATATAACCAGCCTATAAGGAAGGAAGGATTTCTGTTAGTGATGCAAACCTTTCCATTAGTAGTTCTCAGCCATGAACTGTTCCTTGAAGGAAGGAGCCTCCTGTACTTACTAGTTTGTATTGTGACCCATTAGAAAGTTAGTCAAGCTGCTTACCTGTCTTATTTTCTATTGATGAAGTTAAATCAATTCCATCTGAGTTAGGGGTTTAAACCTTGGGTTAAAAGTAATTGTGAACCCAGAGCCCATCTCCAGTCTTGTAATGGAAGTTGGAGAAAATTAGGAACACGTACCATTTCATTTTAACAATGAATTTTATTAGAAGACCACTATTCTTATGAAGAAAAATATTGTGAATTATTATTTTCCAAAGAAAAAAGTGAGAACTGATTATTATCTTTTTTCCTTCACTGAACAGACATTTGAATTCTTACTATGTTCCCAGCAATGTGCTAGGTGTTGAGGATATGATAATGAGCCAAAACAGACATGGTCCCTGCCCTCATAGACCATATAGTTTACTGGGGATTTGGTATTAACCACATAAATTACACCTGCGATAAAGGCTGTGAGGGGATGGATGGTTCAGGAGGTTATGAGAACAAATGAAAAGGAACTGACTTACTTGGCCAAGTGGGTTAAACAATGACGATAATTCCTCCTGAAATCAAAGTGCTCTTTTAAAGCAAGAATTGGGAGGGTCCTCAAATCATTGGGCTAATGGCACATACTAGAACTTCTTAAGTGAAACGCTTTTTTAAAAAAAAAATGTGAGTTTGTGGTGGCAAAGAATATTTGTGCAAGGCACCAACGTTTATACATTATTGCAAAAGTCAACCCTGTGGAAAAGGCAAATAATGTCTCAATATTATTATGAAAATAGTTTTGACCTCAGGCTCCCTAAAAAGGGCTCGGGACCTCTGGGGGGGGTCACATTCTTTTCTAGATTATTGTATGCATATTATGTTTGTAGATACAAACTTACAATATGCCTTTTATAAGTTTTTATATTTAAAATCTTGAAAAACCTTAAGTCAAGGATGTTATTCTGATCATTTATTCAAAAAATTTTGGTACTCTATGCCAGCACAGTTCTGGTTACTAGGGATAAACCCATGGACAAAAATGGATGAAAATATCTGTCTCCATGGAGCTTACATTGTATCTTTTGATTTTCACTTGTATCTTGGAACATGATTTCTCACTGGATGTGTAGAGTATACCCTTTTTTTTTGTCTGATTGTGTATGTCTTTACCTCCTCTCCTTTTTATTCTCTTACTTGGCTCTGATAGAGACTTTCAATTTTTGTTTGTTTGCTTCATTAGCTTTTTGTTTCCTTTTCTTAATGTAATGGATGAATGGAATGTTTTATTTAAATTCAGCTAACTTTAAGTTGCTTTTGTTTTATCAGTGAACTCAATTAAATGTTTCTTGGAGTTAAGCAAAATAGTGAAACCGACTGGGACAAGTCTTTGTATTATGTTGATTGACCTTTAGATATCTAAGAAACGGTTGACCAATCTGTCAGTTTTTCTAGAAATTTCTGTGAAGGAGGAACTGTGGAAAGCAGCAGCACCCCCTCTTATCCTTTGTCATTCTTGCCTTCGTCCCTTAGTATAGCAATTTACCAGTTTATATATAACCTGTGAATTGTAAGACACGGGTATTTGAAGCAACACTCTAGGAAAAGACTACAAATTCTTGGACAGGGAGGTAGATAGTGCTGCTAAAAGGTCAGGAGGGTAAAGCTAAAAATAGTGAAACTGAGTTGTTTTATAAATCCTGGAGGGACTAAAACAGTTTAAGAGAAAACTGCTTATAAGCCTTTCATTTCACACACATTTAAAGTCAGAATGTTGTTTCTGAAACGTGAAAGATTAAGATATATTTAGTGTATTTTCTTACCAGGGCAGGGAGTTACTTAGCATGCTTTAGAACAGTTTCCATGTATTTCCATGGAAAGTTTTTATTTATTTATTTATTTATTTTTGTCGTGTCGCACAGCTTGCAGAATCTTAGCTCCCCAACCAGGGATTGTACCTGGGCCCCTGGCAGTGAGAGCGCCGAGTCCTAACCACTGGACTGCCAGGGAATAACCAATGCAAAGTTTAATGAAATAATTTGTTTTAAATCTGTTTCTCCCATTCATGCTTGATTATTGAGAGATTAGTATATTTTAAAATTCTGTCTCTAAGATCTAATTGCCATTCCGTACGATAATAATGTGAAGTTGAGTATTTAGTTTTAAGATGTTATTTATAATAGCAAATATGAGGTGAAATGTAAGATGCAGGACTATACTGTACTATTATTAATTAATTGTCCTATGAAAATATTAGCTTCATAATCAAGCTTAAATTTAAGTGGCTACTAGGTAAGTTAAATTCATAGCTTTGCTGCTCTAACCAAACATCTCTATTTGGTTGGAATAATTAGCCTTTCCCCACCATTGAAAGTAAAAGAAGACTGTATAGGGAATTCGCTGGCAGTCCCGTGGTTAGGACTCCTCGCTTCCACTGCAGGGAACACGGGTTCGATCCCTGGTCAGGGAGCTAAGATCCCACACGCCACGCGGTGCGGCCAAAAAAAAAAAAGACTGCATATTTGATCTGATTTTATTAGGTCTTTGTACTTTTTTTATAATAGCATGAAATAGATGTATACAAATGCACTTTCAACCCTGAACAGTTTCAGGGTTATTGTTGGTAGTTCAGAAACCACTGCATTCTAATCATTTTCAAATGGAAATACACGCATAAGTTGACATTCAAAAGACTAGGTTTCTTTGTGGTCATAGCAAAAGCATTGTGAGTGGCAGAGAATACCAGCCACAGTCCAGGAAAGCGTGCAATGGATCTGAGCCTCCACTCCATGCTAAGGAATACTGTATGTAGCCAGCATTCTGAGGAGTACGCTGCCTACTGGTGCAGACTTCCTAAGCTGAAGTCCCCTCTAAGCATTTCCTCGGTGTCTCCAGACTACCTGCATCAGATTCACTTAAGATGCATGTTAATTGTGCAAATTCATTGGCTTCCTAAGCATACTTCTTCCTAGGTGGCACCCAGTTGATTCTTACATACAATAAAGTTGTTGTCCAAATTACTTCTTTATAGCTGTAAACCTTGTTCTGGGTAGGAATATCTAATAATGTTTCCTGTGATAATTTAAAACAACTAAGAAGATAGGCCTCAGCCTATCTTAAACAGCTTTGCAAACCAGTTTTCTTACAGTCAACAAAAAAGTGATTGGAATAATCTTTTAAGTTTGATGTTTAATATAGAATCTAAATTCATTTTTTTAAATGTCAACATTTTAAAAATGATACTCTATATCATTGTATGGGTTAAGCCATACACGTTTAAAAATGAGATTAACATCTTGTCTAAAAAGTATTCATATCTGATATCTCAGAAGTTGATATTTAGCTGAGTTATGAATCCTTTTCAATAGGATTACTACTGTAAGTTTATTATTGGTCATCATGTTAAGATTTGAAATACCCCTAGAAGGCCCTTAATTCCAAAGTTCCTTGATGGTAGTTCAAATTAGTTTTTGAGGATTCTGTAAGTGGCTAGCCAGTGTTGAACCAGAGCTTCTAGCTGTTAGGCTGTAGAATAGTGGCAGACTTCCAAGGTGTGCAGAGACAATGATCTTCTCACATTCTTGGGGTCACTGGAGCTGCCGCCTGGCTGTTAGCAGCCTTGTCATTTTGCTTTGGGTGTGCTGTATGTGCCATGAAGGGAAAAATCTTGGGAAACATGGTTTAGCAAATATAAACCTCAGTGCCTTTTAAGACAGGAACTCTCTAAAGGCCTCATGATAGAAATTTGCCGTAAGATTTACTGGTAGTGCTATAAGTATTGGCTCTGTGTTGTAAGTTTTATTAAGAGGATTGTGGTCTGTGTTAGGATTTTGAAACTTGATTCCTTGGCCTTGCAAGGAAAGGACTACCTCCCCTCTCTCCTTTTTAAACCACAATAGAGAGCTATTTGGAATTTATTTTTGATGCTTTTGTAGGGATTCATTAATCCTAGGAATGCTGTGTATCAAAGTAAAATTCTGTGGGGTTTGTTGCTTATAGGGAAAATAACCTCTGGATAAAGAAATGATTTACATTGTTTCCTTTTGCCTCTTCAGGGTATATAATATATTCCTCAGGATTTAAAGGACAGAGAACTTTGTTCTGCCTTCTCACTTGTCCCCCATACCCCCAATCTCCAAAATGGATTTATAGCAGACCAAAAGGTTGAGTTGCTTGTGTGTTTGTTTTCCAAATAAAATTTCAGGCCGTAGAGGAATCTCAACTGATAGGCCAAGATGACTGATAAAACTGTAGCGGGCATGGTTGATAAAAGGTGGAGTGAGGACTGGGTGGAATATTTGTTTAACATTGTATCTGAAATGAGGATGGAAATGACCTGTCATTTCATGAGGAGATGAACTTGTCTGTGTTAATCGGACAGAGACAAGCTTAGATGGATGAATTTCCATTTTAGCCATTGTCTTTTCTTGTAAAATGCAGATAAAGAGTTAATGCAGGACTTCCCTGGTGGCGCAGTGGTTAAGAATCCGCCTGCCAATGCAGGGGACACGGGTTCGAGCCCTGGTCCGGGAAGATCCCACATGCCGCAGAGCAACTAAGCCCATGTGCCACAACTACTGAGCCTGCGCTCTAGAGCCCGCAAGCCACAAGTACTGTGTCCGCGCGCCACAACTACTGAAGCCCGCGTGCCCAGAGCCCATGCTCCGCAACAAGAGAATGAGAAGCCCACGCACCGCAACTAAGGGTAGCCCCTGCTTGCTGCAACTAGAGAAAGCCCGTGCACAGCAATGAAGACCCCACTCAGTCAAAAATAAATAAAACTAAATAAATAAATTTATAAAAAAGAAAAAAACTTGGAAAAAGAGTTACTGCAAAATTACCAGTTTTGCTCCATGGTGTTTCTGATGAATTGTGAGGTTGAATAATAATAGCAAGAGAGAGATGTACTTCTTCTTTAGGAACTAGTTACCTTTAGCTTATTCTGGAGTACAATCAACTTAGTTATTTGGCATTGGAAATAACTTTCCTTGAATTTATTGAAAAAAATTATTTTTGTGAAATATCTGCTTGATTGAGTGAAGCTTTACTATATTTTAAGGTCGTTTTTATTATACGAAAGCTTAGGATGCCTTCATTTAAAGGTAAGAAAATGGAGACATGGGTTACAGTGGCTCAACCAAATTTTTAATTAATGAAGTGGAAGAAGAATGCAAATTCTAACAATTCTCAGTTTTAGACATTTTAGACTAAGTCCTAATGTTAAGCAATGTATGTGGCTGACAGAGTGAATGCTATACCATGATCCAATAAGGTATGAAAGAACATTGAACAAATAATTTTGTCTTCTCTGTGTCCATGTGGCAGCTAGTAGAGTTCTCTGCTAATAAGTTGCTTAATAATTATTGAATGAATACTGAGTTATAATCAAATAATTATTTGTGAACCAAACAAAAACCAAATGAATGAACAAACCAAACCAAACAAACATGTAGATACAGAGACTAGAGTAGTTGTTATCAGAGGGGAAGGGGCAGGAGGGAGGGCTAAATGGATAAGGGAAATCACCTGTATGGATGGAAAATAAATTTTTGGTGGTGAAAACAAAAACAAAATTATTTATGGCATTTTAAGGGAGTTTTCAGAGATTTGTGATTTAAATTTTTTATATTAAAAGAAATATTAGCATAATATATGCACTCATCAGTTGGGAAAGGGAGTTGTATGTGGAAGAGAGGGGAACTACATTTGGTGGTTTTGTTTTATAGGCAACTGATATGGGCTGTTGGTGGTTTTATTTTTAAATGAAACTGAACAGCCCTTAGCATTTTGAGCTCATACGTCAAATACCTCGGGTACAAGACTAGGAATTTCACATAAGTAACTTATATCTGTCTTGTACATTGGAGAATATGATGATATACTTGGCTTTTTTTGCCCAAGGCACTATTTTTTTATTTAGATTGCTTTCTGCAGGTGTACTTTTGTTAACAGGGGTCTATTAGAAATGTATATTAAGTTTTAAAAATATTAATACTTTTTATTTTTCCACAACCTTCCAAGGCTTCCGTCTTGGTGTCAGTGTATAGTTCTGGATGCCATCTACCAGCAAAAAACAGCATTTGGGTTTGGATGAACAGTGACATTTGGCCTACCCTTGGGTCTACTGACCACCTAGGTCAGGAAACCTAGAACAACCCCGAAACTGATGCAGTCTGAAGCAGGCCATGTTATTAACTAAAATTGAATTTGTTGCTGAGTATTGGCAAGAATAGGGAGGGCTGTGGGGTGGAGCGGGCAGGGTGGTCGCTTGTGGGGAGTCGAGGGGGATAATTTTTAAACTATTATTTATTTCAATACCTGTCAGTTTTAACCAAGATCTGATGAAGAATTTTGTTGCCACTATATTTCTTATCATAATCACCATTACAAAAGATGTATAAATAATTTTCTTGCCCATATGCTCTATTTACGTTTTTTTAAAGAAAAAAGTAACTTTAAAATAAATCTCGGTTATATGATTCCTTGGGTTTCCTATGCTTTATTTTCCCCTTTCCTTGAATTTTTAAAATATGCTGTATAGAACTAACTTGTTTTTCTTTTTCATTTCCATACAGGAAGGAGAAAATTATTATTCATATACCATTTTTAACTAGTCTTTTGACTGAGGATTATTGTGAAACATTTTACTGTTTGCTAGATTTCTCATTTTAAATGCCTGTAATCTTTTATAGGAATTTCAACTTTTGTAATTTGGTAATAACAAGTCTAGGTAAGTAAAATATGAGGATCTCATACAGTTCGGAAGATCTAAGTTTGGTTTAGAATTTAATATTTTATAACTAGTAAGCGTTTCGATTTAGTTAAAGCTAAAGACAGTGACATAACTTGCCTGTACCGGTTGAGGGATGAGTGGATCTGTAACTCAGTATTTCTGATGTTCTTTAGTAGTTGCTGCTGGAGTCAGAAGCTAGGAACAAATCTAATGGCCTTTGTAAAACCCTCTTGTCACTTCACAGAGCAAGGACCTACAGGAGCAAGGGCTCTCCCGAAGTCTCCCTTCAGCAAGAAGCCTAGCACTACATTGTAGTCAATGAGAGACCATGGTACAGAGCAGGAAACTTAACTGAATTATATATTATTATCATAATCTTGTTTAAGATACTCTGAGCAACTCCCAGACTAAAAACCTGTGCTTAAGATTTCAGCAATAGCCTTATCACTTCCTTTGACTTTTGTAGAACTTAAAAAATTTATGATTGCCTAAATAATATTTTCAGAGTTAGCAGGTAAAAATTCTACCATGAGCTCTGTCTTTATCCTCACATACAGTGCTAGGGTATCATGGACATTGGGTAATAAAAGGCTTGTAACTTTTTTTTTTGACTCACTAATAGTAAGAAATGTGTTTTACATCACATATGTTTTCTGTTACATAGGTGTGTGTGCGTGTGAAATAAGTTTCACAATAAAGTGATGCACTCTGATTTCTAATCTGCTCGTGGTCCTTTTTTATTAAAAAAAATTTTTTAAAGATCATGACCAACAAATTGGTTTCAAGACCCACACATACATCTATAGCTTTTTCCTTTTAAGTAATACTCCTCACAAAACTTGCTTTGTCTTCTCATACATTGAACTCTCTAAACATTTTTAAATGTATACAAAAACATTTATCTCTAAACATGTTGTAGTTTTGTTATTTGCCTTCATCATTTGAATAAGATATTCTGTGCCCTGGTATTTGTTACTTCCCTACACTTTTGGCCTAATAGGCTTGAAAAGTTCCAAGGCGTCGTTAGGACAGCCAGTGAAGAAGGGTCAAAATTGAAAAAATTCATCAGCAAACTGTATTTGAACTCTGTTTCCTGTATTTCACTGACCTGGATACTAGCCATAGAGTAGCTCTGCTAGCCGCCTCTGGTGCTTGGTCTTTTACCACTCCTTGTATAACAATTCTGGGCTATAAAATTCTAGCCTGTTTTCCAGTTACGAAGTATTGGCTGAGTTAGACCTCATGGGAAGAGGTGTGTTCATAAATGCAAATAAGGACTTAGTTGTGTATTTGAGTAATTTTTTCCTTTAGATAGGTATACCTAAATTGAAACTCAGATAGTGGTACATTATTTTACCTTCAGTAATAATTTCTTTTATTAAGTTCTTATACTTTTGATATTTGCCTTTGTAAGTCTTAAGTTTATAGAGGTGCAAATCTAACATCATTATAAAACTTAGTTAAAAAAAAATGATAGTGGGACAAGATCAGACCCTTTTTCTGTCTTACTTCAGGACTGAGGGAAGCAGAAGCAAGTTTTAGGCTGAATTCCTTTTTGTGGATGATTGGAAATGCTGTAGTAATTTGTAATTCAACTATATTGAGAACCTATAGTGTAAGATACTAAAGCTTAAGTCTGTTTACTAAGGAAATTTGTATGAGTAGGCAGTCTTTTAACAGTCTTAGATTAAATGTTCAGCAAGCACAAAATGTCCCAATAGGTGAAAAGTGAATGTAAAACAATGCTTCAGTCTTAAAGTTGACTTAAAAACAGAACTCCCCCAAGTTTTACTCTACTTGTATTTAATGTTCACCAGTGGCCCCACATATCCTCTCCAGATTCTGGCCTTTAGTCCAAGACAGCTTTTGTTTGTTTTTGTTTTTAACCATCATAGGTCTTTGGGCATCTGATAAAACTCTGGATTGTCTCCCCAGAGAAGTATATACACACACAATCCCTGCTCTAAGACTCCCAAGAGAATGTAAGAATCTGCCTAGTGCACATCTGTTGAATTAACCCTCAGATTCTCCTAGATTAGTGATGGAGCTGTGAGAGTTGTTATAGGAACAGCAGAGATAATCATCAGTTTCTTTTAACCTGATAATGTTGTTACATGTTACCATTAATCATGGATCAGCATTTTGTTTCATTGCTGTTGAAGTTTACTCAGAATGTGGGTAAGCTGTTACCTGCTAAAGGTGGTCCAGAAAGGACAGCCATCCCAGCAAAGAAACTGGCAAGCCCCAAGAACCTGTGTACCATAGAATTCCCAGACAGATCAACCTGCAGGGATTAGAATCCAATGTTAGCCATATTGAGGGTGAAATTCTGTGGAGACCTTTGCCTACAGAGGGGCAAATACTGTGTATGTCATCTGAAACTGTGAACAGTTGACTTCTGAGGTGATTTGGATGGCATTTTACCCTGATACTATGAAAGAGCTGAGGCAGATAGGGAATAGTAATTTCAGTAGGCAGACAGTGTTTTCATTTTATTAGTAAGGAACGTTGGTTTTTGTTTCTTTTTTAAAATCTTTTAATTGGTTCAGGGATTCTTTTTTCCCCTGAACCTCACTGCTCTTCTCTGTTAGGAAATAGTATTTACAGTTGGAGCTGACAGTGGTATTATTGAATCCACCTATGGCTGAATACCAACCATCAGTTTATAAGAAATCAGATATCACAGGAGTTGATTTCAGCTTTAGAAAGTTTGATTTTTGCTTAAGCCTCATATAAGATCCTGCAGCACTTATGCTAATATTGATATCAGGCCAGAAGATTCCGGGGGATTCTGTTGCAGCACACTGGGGGCCTAGTTCTAAGAACCCATGGGGTTCCAAGAAAAACCCAGAAGTATTTGTATAACTCAGTTCCATTCAGGTCTAGGACTTTATGTCAATTTGGGGTAAAGATGGAGAGGAGTTAAAAACACAATGTCCTTATTAAAGTATACAGAACTTCTCTCAACAAGAGAGAAGCCAGTGCTGGTCAGGAAGCCCTTTTTTCTTTTAAGGAACTCTTCCAAGATGTGTCTTAGAACCAAAGAAATTTCTGGAGCTGAAGGAAAGAAGTGAACAGAAGTCTAACCTGGGAGACTGATAAGCAAAATGGAATCCTTCTGACCCCTATTTTGCTCTTCTTTCCTGTCCCACGTGGATAGTCCTCTCGCCCCCCGCCCCCCGCCCCCCCCCCAAGGTAAGATGAATAGCTGGTTAAGATACAGCTACAAGGTTTCTGAGTATGTTTGTTTTTAATTATAAAATTAATACAAAATATGTTTTCTCTTTTGGGGAGGTGATTGTTAACACTTTTACTAAATGATGTAAGAACATTAATGAGTGCGTCTACTCACCAGTACAGGAAGTATCAATGCCAGGTAACCACCGGAGAAAATGGCAAAGAAGATGGTATAGGTCATAAGTAGTGGAAATGTGGTGGCAAAAGGAGCAAGCAGGTTAGTGATGCCGCAGAGGATGAGGTAAGACTTGTGGTAATGATACTTCTTGATCCAGTTTTGATCAGCAACCCATCCGGAGATAATCTGACTGACTGTCTCAATGATACCTGGAACAATATTGAAAAAGGTCTTATGAAATCCTAATTCCATTTTCCTAGCCCCTTTGAAAACTGTAAATGCATAAGGCATCTTTTCCTAAGTAATATGACTTCATCCTGAGGCTGGGACATAAGAGAAAAAAAATGGTTCCATTTGTCTATCAATAGATTCTATCATTTACTTACCTATTCCAGACACATCAATAAAATACCAAAAAGGCTCCTTCATAGTTGGGTAGAGTACTCACCAGTTGTTTTTTCTGATTGTGTTTGGGAAACTCATACCACCAAACTGGGAATACCAGGTTATAGAGAACGCTGGGCTCAGTAGGCCTCCCTTGAAGAGGTGAGGAAGTGAGATTTCTTGAAGATTAGGAAACCCACAGGTTAGTGTCCTGGGGAAGTCATATGGTGGACGACTGGAGTATAAAAAAGTCTTACGGTGAAGAAGAAAAACATGTTGAGACTCATAATTGCATATGAGGTTTTGGTAATTAAGTCCTCCTCCAAAGGCTATTATGCTTAACTTGAAAATATGTAGAAAGTCTGGAAATGGGAGATCATCTCTTGAACACTGGAACTATGGTGTAACTTGAATAAAATTTAAGAATAACATTTTTCACTTAGTTTTATGATAACAGAACATTCTTATCCTTTATCCTAGTATATGTTAATGTAGCAGTTAAATACTGAAAGAGATTTTCACCAAGAGGAGCATGAGCTGCAGTTGTTTTATACTTAAAATTCTTGCTATGGTTCAAACATAAATTGCTCCACAAAAAGGAATTAAAAATTCATACTACCATCTCTATATCTATTTTTACAGTTATTTCCTAGGATACGTATTGAAACTTTATTATGTTCTTTGGTCCTGCTGTAAAGCCCTAATCTGATCTAAATTGATACTACCAGCCACTTCAGTGGAAAAAAAATCAGTTTAGCTATGTATCTTTTTCTTGTGTACGCAAGTTTTATTTGACGGAAGCAGTTGGAAATGGGGTGCAATCAGTTTTGCAAGGGCTTGGTAAATAGTCTTTTCCAGAAATTAGCAAGAGAAAAGTTAATGTTGAGCTACTGAGAATTTCCAGATAGAGCAAACCAGTTCCATTTCATTCATTTTCATTTTTTTAGACTCCCTATTTTGTCAGTTGAAAGAATCCCTATCTTCTAGATCAAGCATTCTGTTTCCATACATTTTTATAAGTACTCAACTAAAATGATTGTTCTTTTCATTCTAGTTCATTTTAAATGTCAGCCTACCCATTAATGACTAGCCTTAGTATGCTTATTTATCTTATCCTCTTACTTTGAGTTAAAGGGGGAAAAATTCTTAGCTACAAATACTACTAGAACATTATTGAATGCTTACAGTAGTTCAGATACTATTCTGAACTCTACATGCATTACTTGCTCAATCCTAATAACCTTCTGAGAGTAGATGCTATTATTCATATATTACAGACAAGGAAATTGAGACACAGAGAAGGCAAGTAACTTGCCCAAGGTCACACTGTCATACACTGCAAAAACTTGAAGCTGGAAAGTCTAGCTCCAGAACCAATCCTTTCAACCACTGCACCGTGCAGCCTACCTAGGATTGTTTTTGCTTGCTAAAATGGCTGTTGTCACTGAGCACCAGCTTTCTAAAGTTCGGTACCCAACAAATACTTAGATACTGACATAGGAAAATAAGACTTGCTTTGGGGTCCGCTGTCTGGTAGGGGAAGAGCCTGTGTGCAAGATGCAGTGACAGGTTGGAGGGAAAGTCCTGCTGCTCCCACCAGCCTCAAAAAACTTGCTTTTCTGGCCTTCCCACAACTCCTTTTTTAAAAAAATTATTCTTAAGCTTTTTAAAAATAAAATTTAATAAATTTTTGTAAAATTAAGTTCATTTCTCCTTTTGAGGGTGAAGTTGAAGTAGACTTTCTTACCAGCTACGGAAACGAGGTAGGAGGCATCCATGATATTAATCCCCAGTGTTTTGGCTCTGGCTACCAGGTGAAAGGTAGGGATGAAATATGCCAATTGACTGAGGAGAAAAGACCACGTAAATATGTAGAAAAAAGGATTCTTAAGAAGAGAAAAATCAAAGAGTTTTTGTTTGCAGCTCCACAAAATAGCCTTTTCCCCATAACTTTCTTCATGAGTTTTTCGGAAGAGTCTGTTCCTGTTGGGTTCATTGTTGAACTCTTCATTTTGATTTTGTGAGACTGTTAAACTTATACCAGGTTGTCCATCCTGCATAGTATTGTCCCTGATGGCAGACTCTTGTATCTCATTGCAGCATGATGTTTCTGTCCCACACGCTGCCTCTGGACCACTTGCAGACAAACTGCTACTTTTATCTTTAATATCGGAATTGCTCTCGCTTTTGATATGGATGGGTCTCAAGAGCATGCTAGAAGGCACCAAATGCAATGTGATTGCTCCAAATAATATAAGGGCACCTGAACAGGAGAGAGAGAAATTGAGAAGTTAAGCTAAAAATTACCTCTCTCATTTCACAATACTCTGTATGCTTAGGCTCAGAAGAGGCCCCACCACTAAATATTCAATCATAGTGCAATAATTCCTGAAAACACTGCTTTGTCCTTGTATTTAGCTGAAAGTATCTAAATCCATTGACTTAACTGTTAGCCATACACACTGATGTATCCTTGTGAAAACAGGGAGTCCTTGGAGATAGAAAAGGGGAAAGCTGTGCCACTAGGGGGCATGGAAGGAGAGTTATTTGTGCTAAAGGAGAAAAATGGTTTGGGGTGGGGGGAAGTCATTTCAAATGTTAGAAAATTACAATGTGTTTTAAATATCCTGAAGTGAGGGTGTAGATTTAGGTACAGAAAATACAGAATTAGGTAACGGGAATCATTTGGAAACTGCCTTAGAAGAGGAGATAGCCTTTCATCCCATGATGTTTTAAATTTCCTCGAAAGAAGACATGCCAGTGTTGCCTTTGAAGCTGAGTAGTTGCTTGACTTCAGCATGTCCTGACCAAAGCTGTGACTTGGGTGTGTTGCTTCTAGAGAGAGAATTAGCTGTAGGTTCTGCTATCCTGTCTTATGGATTTGTCAGCTGGTCTTGTTCCCCATGAGACTACTGGTGGTTTTTTTAATCAGGAAAGGAAAAGTTCAACAAGACTGCTCTGTAGATAGAAATAGGCTTATATATTCATGTATATGTACATATACATAGATTTTTTCCCCCAATACTTTGAGGTTATTTTAATCCAAATGTTTTATCTCAGGTATGAAGAAAATTGTGGAGTGAATGGTTTTTATTCATTTGTGAAAATTTATAGTTGACAGTATATAAAAGATTAAGTATTAAGGAACATAATCCTCTTTTCACTCAGTTTTTTTCCATCTATTTTAGTGAATCTGATGGAGGAGACTTTTATTTAAATGCAGATTTTTTTCTTAAAGAGAAAATTTGAAGAGAATGCTTTGAGTAGAGGATCCTTGTTTCCCCAGGAGTACCACTTTCCCTGCAAAGGTGTGTTTCCCCAGCCACATAGATTGCCCTCCATCCCCTCAGACTTGAACTCTATGGTGAAGTCTGAGTTGCCTGCGTGGCGGGCAAAGCCTGCAAGTAGTTCAGGGTCTCTTTTGCCATATATTCTCCAAGGAAGAATACTTTACTTTAGAATCATGCTCACTTCCTCTCTAGTCATCAGAGAGAGGGCTCAACATTAAATCTTACAGAGTTGATGGTTCAGAAACTTAGAATGACTCACCTGTCCAGTCATATAGATCTATCAGGACTTTTGTAAAAGGCGCTAACAGAAATGTCAGTCCCATCCCTGAACGGGCAATAGCTGTAGAAAGAGCTAATCGTTTTTTGAAGTATTTGGTAGTGACCACAGCAGCAACTTGGTACAAGAAAGCAGAACCCAAACCTAAAAGAAAAACATAATAGCTTGGGATCACTTTCACATTAAGTGGCTTGGTACTGGACAAGATATTCTCCTGGACCTGAGATAATATAAGTAGGCCTTTTGAACTCATGGAGAGTAAAAGGGAAGGTTCCTGGTTCCATTTTTTTTTTTAAGTCTTAACTTTTACAATGGACTCACCAGGTAAAAATCCCATAGTCACACAAAGAAAGGGAATGCTTGTAGCCCAGCTGCTGATCAGATATCCACCAGTAACAAGGAAAGCCCCAAGAATGGAGGCAGTTTTCTCTCCAATTATGTCACAAATAACAGCAACTAGGGGACCTTGGGAAAAGAAACAAATGCTAGTTAAATGTGCTCTGGCATCCCTTATCTTCTGGTGTGCAATTTAAATGGGCAACTGAAGGGAAATAAGAGGACTCTACATTTGTGTATCCTTCAAAAAGTTGTCTGTATTGAGTTTCTTAATATTCCCAGCCCCACACTATTTTGCTTTTAGGAAGAAGTTTTGTTGTTTTTTGTTTGTTTTAAAGAAAAGATTGTAAATAAGCAGGTTTGGAAAGGAAGCTTGCTGAAAATGCATTATGAAACCTCTGCAAAAAAAGGTTGCCTCTAGTGACCTATGACTAGAACAAAGTTCAGTTATTTATCTACACCATGTTCTTGCTCCAACTAGAACTAAAGGAAGAGGAATTGGTTCTATCTCTTAGAGCTTTATGGTCAGAGCTTTATGGTCGACATTCCAGTTGAGAGACTGGCTCACTGAACCTATATTAAGAGACTGTTGAAAGAAACAAGGCATGAAAATTGAATCATGGAATTAAATAGTTGGATTCTTCACCTTTCTTCGTTTAAGCACTAATTTTTCTAGTTTTTCCAAGTCAAGCGGAGGCTAAACACTGCAAGTCCTTTTCTCAGCTTTACATATTGATAAATGAACCTGAGTTTTAGCAAAGCTTCAGTCTTGAATGACTGACAGATGAGTCTTCTTGGAATTGCCCTTTGGTGGTCCTTTTCCTTGGACAGCAAGCTTATTGATGGCTTTATACCTGCAGAAAAACGAAGTGATGACATGATGGATCCAATCCAACCAGTTTGCTCTGAGGTGCCTTCAAACTCTTCTTGAAAAACCACAAAGAAAATTGCAAAAGTCTTGGTCATCCCCATCACGAATACATTTACCTAAATCAAAGCAGACCAAAGAGTCCAAGTCAGGTGGTGAGTAAGCCATTACAGGAGAGGTTGGAACTGCTGGAGGCTATGATTCTCTGTTCCACCTGTATTTTACCCGTTTGTTTGCCAGTTCCTCTTTGTAACATTTTATATTTTGGGGGGGGGGGTTGTCCACTTAGAGTGTCTAATCACTTTACATGAAAGCATCTCATTTAATTCTCATTACAAAGGCATGGAATAGGTGTGTCAACATTGTATTAGAAATTCAGGAAATTGAGATTTAGCTTAAAAGTTGCTCAAGATGGGGATGCTGGAGCTAAGACTTGAACCCAGATAGACTGACTCCAGACCAACCACTATACCATCCTGTTACAGTAGCATCTGTTAAAAACAGCTAATTCCAGTTACCTTTGTGAGAGATGTGTGTTGGTCCAAAAGAATTGTTCTGTCAGTCCTTAGTTAGCTTTGCTTTAACTCTGCTTTTGAGCTGAGTACCCTCCCTCACCTGGTATATAAATACGGCAACCATAATAATTTATCACCCAGTTGAAGCTCTTTGAGAGTGAAAAGTAGCGCTGTTAATTGATGCCTAGACAGCAAGGGTAATGAGGATGTATGGTCACCTTACGGCTGGGTCATGTGCCCCACCCTTTTTTTCCTGTCCCATCTAACCCTTTTGCCCGCACCACCCTCCTTCCTTCCACTAGGGGGAGCTCCTCTTTTGAGGTCAGGTTTTCTTTCAGTGGAGTACCAGCATTTGTTTTTTGGAATTCTGATTAGAAGGGGGGCAGTGAGGAGCAAGGTTCTGAGGGGAACTAGAAGGGAGGCCTAGCCAGGCTCTGCAGTCAGTCAAAGCCCAGGAGCCACATGTACTCACTTTTGTCTCTAGGGGCTTCCTAGTGGCCCCTTTCCTTTTTTTCAGTGGCCTTGGTGTTTCAAGGCCACTTTCTCTGCTTTCAAGCTGGCTATGCATTGTGGAAGGACCACAGATCCTGGGTTCCTTTTCACTGATTCTTCCTCTGTTCACCTGGTAAATATTTCCCCCTGTGGTTCTGCACTCATCTCATTTTATACCTGCCCCATAGACAACCATTCAATCTCATGGTTTTAATTACCACCCTTGAACTCGTGGTGTAGTTGTGAATACTGTGTTCCATCTGCAATCAGCCTGCCTCGGCCAGAATCCTGGCTCTGCTTCCTATTAGCGGTGTGACCTTGGGCAAACTGCGGAAGTTAAGCTTCCTCTTTTATAAAGTAGAGATAAAGTAAATGTCACCTAGCTCATAGAACTGTGAAGACTGAGAAAATTCTGGTAAAGTAATACTTAGCACTTAATACTCAAACTGTTAACTATGTTTTTGTTATCTTGTGTAACCACTCTGCTTTCCCAAGAGCTGGAGACTCATATTACTGTCTACCATATCTTTCTAACTCAGGTTAACTTATCCAAGACTAAACTCATCTTTCTCTTATCCCATGCCTACTCTTCCTTTTCATTTCTCTTGATTGGTACCATCCACCCACTCACCCAAATCAGAGACCTGCCTCCACTTAGGAACCTTCTTCCCTCAGCCTCTACCTACTGAATAAAATAACCAAGGCCTTCCCCTCCATCCTCACCGCTAGACTCTTACTTCAGACTAGTATTATTTCTTGTCTGGAGTAAGGGACTAGGAATTAGTGGTGGTGCTCCAAGGTTGCAAAAGATGGGGTGGTGAGGAGGAAGTCCCTTAATGTATTTTTTCCCATTCTGATTTGATAGAAGCTACAAGACTTTCCTTATTAGAGTGAACAATGCTATGGACACCAGGGCTATATATTCAAAAATGAAAAAAGCATTTTATCAAGCACTTTGTAATCATAACATGCCTCAAAGGCACCTCTATCAGGAAGCGAGGCTAGAGAATATACATGAACCTTAAATGACCCAGACTTGTTTCTTTTAGTTTAAAATACAGGGCGGTGATTGCCTCCTCTCATGAGCAGGGAATGTGACAGTGAGGCATCATTCTATAAAATTACCCTTCCTCTTTTTCTGTGGACATGGGTTCTGTGCTGGCATCTACAGGATGCTGGCCTCTACGTTCTTAGCCATCTGAGTTTGGCTAGCTACTGGTCCCCCCAATTTAGCACCTTTCCTCTCTGGTCTTTCCTTGGTGTCTGGGCATAGCAGCTGTAAGTGGATATGACTTGTCTCTAATAACTGGGTCTGTGCCTTCCACTGTGTATATCAAGAAGGCCAAGGACATAGCCTTTGTAGCCACCCTGCCTCCCTCCCTTAACTTGTAACCTTCCAACTTTGTTTCTGTTTTGACTCAGAGCTATTGAAAATCTTTTCCCCAAGGTCCAGATATTCCCTTAGTTAACTAAGCAGACTAGATAAATCTTTATTATACTATTTCATCTCATGTTTTGGACCAAGGTTGATGGGTTTCAGTCCTGTTCCAGAGTCCACATCAGACACTGTACATGGGCTTACCCCATCATCCATCCTCCCATCTGTCAACAGGTATTTATTGAGTGCCTACTGTGTTCCAGGCTATTTACTCGGGCTTACAGTAGTGAGCAAACAGACATGGCCCCTGTGCTCATGGAACATTCAGTCCTGGGACACAGGCTGAATACAGAGAACAATCATGCAAATACGTAGTTATAAAGTATGGTAAGTTAGAATGAGTCATTTTTTTAAAAAAGTAGGGAGCTCCTGAAGAACATGTTGTAACTGGGTTTTTCACTCACCTTTTCAGGAGCTCATCTATTATAGAAAAGTAGACTTTTAACTTATGCAGACACAAAAGCATCGTCATCTTAAGTACCCACATTACCACTGTGGGTGATTGGCCTGAGTTAACTGTTAACATTTTGAGGACCCAAAATGTTTTTTGTGTGTGTGTGCTTTTATAAGTAGCATCACACCCAAAAAAGTGGGACATTGTTTATTAATCTGGTTGTTAGACAACTTTTCTTACCAGCAACTAAATTGGTCAAATAACTTCCTATCCTCAGAGGATAATACAGGAAAAGGAAGGGTGGTTACTGGGGAGAAAGGTGGGAGAATTAGAGATCCTCACCAACAATGCCAGTTCTGCAAAGCCTGTGATGTGGGGAGGTGGCCCAGCAACAGGAAGGCTCTCAGACTTAGGGTGTCCTTAGTTTCCTTTTTAGTAACACTTCTGGGAGGAAAAAAAAGAGATTCCACATTCTTTGGTAATGAAGCTAATGTTTAACAAATAGTCCTGTGGTTAGGAGTTTTGTATTATGTATATCCTGGCTGAGGACTTCTTCCCCTCCTTTCCCCTTCTCTGTCATAAGGGAGGAGGTGTGGTATTTCTACACTGTGGGCCTCAGGGTAGTTAGTAGTCACCAGGACCTGCACTCCCTTCCCTGGGAGCTTCTTACTGTAGGGCTGGGCTGGGGAGGAGGATCAGGAGGGAAGGGTATCTTTGTGAATACATCTCAAAGTTAACTTACTTGGGAACACTTAAGAGGAATTGGGGAGCTGGTGCCATTCTCAGGGTTGTTTGGGATATGGCTGTGATGGGATTCACCAATCCCATCAGAATGACCATGCTGATTCACATCACCACTGTCTCACATAACGACCCCAAGAGCTTCTGGGAGGATGAAGGAAAGAAGTTAATTAAAAAACAGAGTGCGGAGTCCAGCTGCTTATGGATGAAGGAGAAAAATCAGGCTCCAGTTTCAGAATCCACATCATTCTCTCCCTTTCCAGACATGTCAGAAATATACATTGGGCCTAACTCTAGCATAAGTTATGGTTGGCGGGGATGAGTTGGGAAGTGGACAGCAGGCAGAACAGAAGAAAAGTCCCTGCCCCCTAGGAGAGAAGGAAGTTGCTTCCAGCAGGGTTACATCTATGCTGGGTTGAGCTGGGGAAGCCCCTCCCCACTCACCCGTGCAAAAGCACTTTTTAGCAGTTTGCAGTGCTGCTTCTGGGATGGTTAAATGTACGATTGTCCCCAAATCCTAATTGCCATGCAGCCAGGGCAGGGCTGCTGATGGTAGCTGGAGCACTCTGTAGGTTTAAGGAGGGGTAGGAGACAGGATGGAACGCTTCTGCTTTCACTCAAGGAGGACATTTTCAACTTTCTCTTGGGTTCATTGGCAGTTCCTGGCCTTGCTCTAACCCCCTTTCCATTCAAATGTCAAGGATTTCATAAGTGATCTTAGTCTGCTCTGAGCCTTTCTCAGGGAGCCTTCTTTCAGGCAGTAGCAAAGGGGAAAGTAAATTCTTACCAGGAAGAAATGAAACACAACCATCCATCCCCAACCTCCATCCAGGGTTTTCATGTAGGGTCGGACCTTCCCCTCCCTCTTCAGCATGATGCTTCGTTTGTTTTAAATGCGGAAGATCCCTGTGACGAATCCAAGACAGAGTTGACTCAGTTGACAAACTGATCTGAACTTTTATTTCCTCTCAGTATAAAACCACTTGTACTGTCATTTTTTTTCAGCCCACCTCTAAAAATAGATGATTTCTTCTCATTTCTAAAGTTTACAGACTCTCTGGAGTTTATAGACTCTCTGATCTCAACCTCAAAAATATAAGCAGGGCTTTGTACCATTTGGGGGATTTTTGTGGAGGTCTGCTGCCTGGCTTCCCCTGGAAGTCCACAGGGAGCTGACAGTTCTCTTGGAGTATGTCCTTAGTTACATATAAAGTCTGCCCGACTAGACTGTCCCCTTATCCTCATTTATTCCATAATCATGATCCAGGCAGAACCATGGGAGAAATGAGAAAAAGATAACAAAAGGCTGTGATGTGAGGGACATCAAAGCCACCACAGAAATCCCTCTTCCACCAGTTTGAATGGCCTCTGAAAGATGACCACTCAGTTCACTTCAGGCAGAAATAGCAAAGGAGTTGATCACAAAGCCTGACCTCACTGATTGTGGAGTGGCCATTCCTCGCACTGTTCTCCCCCCAGGTCTGCAAGCCAAATCCTAGGGCAAGCTGTGCACCACCCTCTGGTCCTCTGGGTAAGCTCTTGACTTTAGAGAAATAAAAAAGGGATGGGGAACTTCAGGTCTGGAAATTCCCTTTCACAGCACTTGCTAAAATGAAAATATTCTAAGGGGCTAAATAGACATGACAACAACATGCAATGACTGTTCCTCGAATGGATCGCAGGCCAGAAAAAAGTTGGAAAGGACTTTAGGAGCTGCGTTGGGGAAATTGGAATGAGGACTGTATAGCAGACCAGGTTAGATCTCTTGGGGGTGATGGTGGTCTCGTGGTTCCGCCGAAGAATGTGCTTGTTCTTAGGAGGCGTGTGCTAAGAAGCTCAGGAGTGAAGTGTCATTGAGTCTGCTACCTTCTCACAAGTGGTTCAGTAAAATAAATATATATAGGGAGAAAAAGCAAAGAGAAAATGTAGATATTCTGAGGGAGAGGGCGGCATTCTTTATTTGCCACCGGCAGGTAGGCAGGCAGGCTGTTTCTTCCTGGGAAGGAGAATCTGCCGGCACGGCGTGTGGTATGGCCGTCTGTCTGGTGAGCAGGCCGCGCAGGGAGAGATGCTGGTTGTTCAAAACATTATAGAGGACCAACCCCAACACACAGTCCCATTTTCATCCTACCTTTGATGTGGTGTGTAGCAAGGGAATCCTCCACAGACTTGAGGCAATCTGGGAAGAAAAAGAAACTATACAATTTTCCAGAATGTTGCTCTTTTTCTAAGGCGTTTCATTCTTCTGCCCTGTGAAAACAAGCAAGCATTGTGAGAGCCCAGGGTTAGAGCCAATTTAGGCACTCCTGCCAGTGGACTTTACTTCCTGAGGGGAGGAGGAAAGACTGTAATTTGACATCATCCTGGGCCCTCCCTCCACCCAAAAGCAAGCATCGGAGTAAACCAAGTAGAAAATCCTTTGGGTAACTGTTGTTGATTAAACCTGGAGGCCGTCACACTAAGGTGGCTCTAATGCCAAGTTGGCCTATGTCAGCAAACCAAAATCGAAACAGGGTTATGAAATGGAAACCAAAGGGTGACCAATCACAAACAGCCAGTCAGGAATTAAGCTGTGGCCCATTAATGACTTCCTTGCTTCGCTTCTGCCTTCTCTCTATAAAAGCCTCTCCCTGAGCTCCCGTTGGTGGAGCGCTCCTAACACCTTCCAGTTTGACACTGCCCGGTTTGAATCCATTTTTGTTCAAATAAACTCTTAAAATTTTTAATATGCCTCAGTTTGTCTTTTAACAGTTCTGGTGTCAGAAGAGGGAACAAAGGAAGGAGACCCCGAGCAGCCAGAGGTAGGTATCTGCTGAGCCCATTGGCTCGCTGGTTTCTAGCTGCCTCTGGAGGTGTGGGTAAGTCTCTCTCCCACCCTAGCTCCACAGCTTTTGCAGTATGAACTGTCAGACTTCAGTTGAGCATTTCTTTTTCCAGACTGGGTCCAGAAACTGGTTGGAGTCAGCCTGGGTCCGGGGTCAGACTGGGTTGGACTTAAACTGGGCTGGTCCTGTGTGAGGTCTCAGGTGAATGAAATTTTGCTTTAAGGGTGAACAAGTAGGCTAACCTTACCAAAGATAATCTTGTACTACAGTAGCCACAGTTTATCCACTTATGAGGTGCCCTAGAGAAAAAGGGATCCCAGCCAACACTTACAATAAGAGTAGAGGGAAAATTTTTCTTCCTCCTCTACAGTTTCTGGTGACCAGGATGACACCTGCTGGGACACCCCACTTGCTTTAGAGCCCGCTGATGGGATCCCGGGAAAGCTGGCAGAAGCCCATAAAGGGTGAGAATTCTTACCAAAGTCAGTTCTCCTGGACCTCCACCTGTGGTGCCTGGTTCAGAAAGGAAGGTACAATTTCACACTGTTCCATCCATTCTAGATTCAGATTGGTAGGAGAAAAATGTTCATAAGAATTAGATCTTTGGGGGCTTCCCTGGTGGTGTAGTGGTTAAGAATCCACCTGCCAATGCAGGGGACATGGGTTCGATCCCTGGTCCGGGAAGATCCCACATGCCGCGGAGCAACTAAGCCCGTGTGCCACAACTACTGAGCCTGCGCTCTAGAGCCCTCGAGCCACAACTACTGAGCCCATGTGCCTAGAGCCCGTGCTCCGCAACAAGAGAAGCCACCACAATGAGAAGCCCACGCACCGCAATGAAGAGTAGTCCCCGCTCGCCGCAACTAGAGAAAGCCCACATGTAGCAACGAAGACCCAATGCAGCCAAAAATAAATAAATAAAATTTATTTAAAAAAAAAAAGAATTAGATCTTTGAATGGTGGCTTGTGAACTTTCATTTAAGTCCCCACTGGTTCTTGGTCTTTTTCCTCCCAGGGACAGCTATAACTTTCTCATTTATCTTGTTTTATGTCCTGAGAACTTGGCTTGGCTTTCTGCCCATCAGGGCACACAGGTTGGCAGTTCTTATGTGTGCAGGCAGCTCAACTGTTACATTGGGGACCCCCAAAATATGGCTGGACAGAAATGTGGGTCACCAGCTACCAGGGGAATTGTCTAAGTCTTTCTTTCTTTGATTATCTTCGGGAGTGGCTCTGGATCTTGGGGCTGGGGGAGTAATACCTTTTGCACTTTCTTTGGGGATGTCTCTTGCATCCATGGTTAAACCACAGTTTTGTTTTTGAGTCATTTGATAGGGATACCTTTGGTTTAAAAGTAAAAGAAAAGTTTGTTCAGTATTGCCAGGAATAGTTACTGTTTGTCCCACCTAAAACGTGTTAATAAAATATTTAAAAGGATTTTTTTAGTGAACTTTGTGGTTAGAAGTTGGCCACTCTGGGGAGTTCCTTGATGGCCTAGTGGTTAGGATTTGGTGCTTTCACTGCGGAGGCCGGGGCTCGATCCCTGGTCGGGGAACCATCCCACATGCCATCCCGCTTGCTGCGTAGCGCGGCCAAAATGCAAAAAAAAAAAAAAAAAAAAAAAAAGAGTTGGTTACTTTGGAAGCTGATATTCAGAGCCTGATAGGAACTGTTTTTAAGGGCTTCTCCACCAAGCTGAAATGAAATTATGTACCCAGAGGGAAAGAAAAACATTCTGAAGCCACTGTGGAAGAATTCACTAAAACATTCAAAAGATGCACAGCTCCAAATCTGGAACATAGGAATCTTTTAATTTTCTTCTTAGTTGGAAATCTCCCTGACATAAAGAAGCAAATTGAAGATAATATAGTTGGATGGGTGGGTTCACTGGGCCTCTTGATATCATTCAGCTGGCAACCCAGTTCTTTGAGGAATAAAGAACAACTACTTGTCTTACAAATCGAGTTTTGACAAGAACAGAAATGCAGCTCTAGAAACAAAAGTCTGTCCTTTTTACCAATCTCAAAACCTTCCCTATTCAGCTCAAAAGGCTTGCAGATATTATAAAACATCTGGATTTAGGAAATAAGAGTCCTTCTTGGTGGAACTTGCATCCTTTTTCTGTGCCTTTGAGCTTTGAGATGTAAGCGTTCTGCATCTCAAGTGTTTAGAGCCATTTCTTTGAAATGTGGACTTCAGGGAGGTGATTCTTATTAGAAGGACAAAAGCAAAAGTATGTGGGGGGCGATTTGGAAACTAGGTGAAAGTTCTACTAAGTTAAATTATGGATATTCATTGACTAGATCATTTCCAAGTAAGATAAAATACTGAAACATTAAATACTGAACACAAGTTTATCTACTTTTGGTATTTTGTCTACTTTGGCTTCTTAAATTTCTCTCCATCAACAACCTCAAGAGAGTCTTTTTTTTTTTTTTTAACTTTTGGGTTTATTTATTTTTGGCTGTGTTGGGTCTTCGTTTCTGTGCGAGGGCTTTCTCTAGTTGTGGCAAGTGGGGGCCACTCTTCATCGTGGCGCGCAGGCCTCTCATCATCACAGCATCTCTTGTTGCGGAGCACAGGCTCCAGACACGCAGGCTCAGTAATTGTGGCTCACGGGCCTAGTTGCTCCGCGGCATGTGGGATCTTCCCAGACCAGGGCTCGAACCCGTGTCCCCTGCATTGGCAGGCAGACTCTCAACCACTGCGCCACCAGAGAAGCCCCTACTTTGGCTTCTTATTACAGAGGAACTAAAGATATTTGGGTTTATTGGTAAAGGTGTTTTATGCCACATTGAAAAATTTACTGTGAGGAAGAATATACTTCTGGAAATTATGAAATATATTTATAAATGTACCAATCCACAGAATGCTAGTGTAACAGTCCACAATTGCTTACTTCTTAGTTTTCACTAGAAAGTAAGGATTCTAAGGGTTATGAATTCTAATTGTTATATGTAATTTAAAACTACTAAAATATAGGGGTGAAAGGAAACAACAGTGTGTGAAAAGTAGGAAGGAAAGTAGAATGTGTCTAGGGGGTAAGGAAAGGTATGGAAGGACTTTATTAAAAGTCTTTTTGTCATTTGCAGAGTTATTGTTTTACTCTGATGCTTTCACAGAAGTGATTCTTTGTCTTTAGAGATTCATGGAAAGATCTAGAATACAGGTTTCTGATAAGTTTAAGAACATAAAAGTGAACTGGGTAATAATTTTCAGAGTTAATGAAAAAACTGGATTCAACCTGAACAAGAATTAATAACGTATGATTAAATGAACTGATGAGGATGATTATAATGTTTTTTACAACTTTTTCTTTGAAGCACTGCTGATTCCTTAATGTTTTGTTTTCCAAATTTAAGGAAACCTTTCTCTCTTAAGCTATTTATGACTTAAGGCAATTTTGGTAAATTATACCTTTGTAAACAAAAGTGAAACATTTTTTTCCCTACCTGATCCCTCCAGAATTTGGAAATTTGTTGTGTAGTCTTATTTTCATGGCAATATAGTGATTTACATAAGCCCAATAAGAATATGTTCTTATAACAGGACACAATTGGAAGCCTCGGTTATATTACCAAGGCTTTGACTGGAATATCATATTTGAGAATATGCATAAAATCAGATATGACCAGACAGTTTTAAGGAACTAAGGTTGACTTTATGGAGGCAATAAAGCTCCTAAGAAAAACTGGCCTGGCATCTTGTTTATAGGGTTCCTAGAAACCTTACCAGGTGAGTAAGGAAGGTCACTTCCTGGCAGGCCCGAGAACCTCAGGATATCTTGGGGACCTTGAGAAGAGAGGAATTCACCCAAATCTATAGGTATTCCAGATGAAGTCTGAAATGACAAATCCTTGGCTTGACTTCTTAATCTGGAGATTAATTAAGATTAATCTGGAGAGCCTTTAAAAGTTCAATCTAAGATTCCTTATGAAAAGTCCTAGCAAAACAGATTTAAAAAGAGCCTATATGGTCAATTACTCTTCCTACTGCACCTCTGTAAATAATCAGCCCAAGTTTTATTAGACTAGACTTATTTTGCAAACAAATTAGTCTTACTATGATTATCTTTGATAGAAATGGGGGTGATTATAAAAAAAATTATGTTGCAGTAGAAAATTATAATATGATCTTGTGGATATCAGATTCTAGTCCTATTCACTGTCTTTGAGCTTTTGTTGTATACCTGTAAACCGGACTGGATCCTGAATTGTTCTAGTTTTCTCAAATATCTGGCTACTCTCCAAACTAAGATTTCCAGTTTTCTCCTGCCCTTCTGATTTGAAATCACTAAGAACAAAGACTACCCTTAGAAGGGTAGACTACCCTCCTTAGAAGGGACCATACCAAGTCAGCAGTCAAACTTCAGGGCCTTAAACCTTGGGTCCATATCTCCCAGTTAAAAAGGGCTGCTCCAGACTCTTGGAACTGTACAACTGGAGACCTAAAATTAAAATTGGCTTATGGAGGTTCCTCCCCAGAAGCAGATAGCATCTTGAGATGGACAGCTCTCCTTAGATCACAGATCAAGATCTTTATTTCCTATTTGAAACCTTTATTCCTATTGCCTTTTCACTACTTGCTTTTTTCTCTCTGTTAATGCACGGCAAGGCAATGCTTCTCTGGCAACTATCGCTGAATCTTGCCAAGGCCATACCTACAGAACAGAAGTCCCTAGGTTTTCTTGGTAAGATGATTTGAGATAGAATTGCTTTAGATTACTTGCTGGCTAAACAAGGAAGAGTCTGTGCCATAGCAAATACCTCTTGCTGTAGCTGGATCAACACCTCTGGTAGTGTAGCAAATGCAAGAAATTAACAAGCCACTTGGCTAAGGCAACAGGAGGCCATTAGACTAAGGTGGCTCTAGTGCTGTGTGGCCTACATAAGCAAACCAAAAACCTAAGCCTGTAAATGCCTCAAGGTTATGAAAGTAAAACCTAAGGACAACCAATCACATATAGCCAACTAGGATTTAAGCTGTAGCCAATCAATAATTTCCTTGCTTTGCTTCTGCATTTTCTCTATAAAAGCCTCTCCCTGAACTCCTGAATGGTAGAGTGCTCCTAACCTCTTCTGGTTTGTCAGTGCCAGCTTCAGATCGATTTTTGCTCAGATAAGCTCTTATCATTTTTAATATGCCTCAGTTTATCTTTTAACATTATGCTCAAGGCAGGGAGTGGGGCCCCAGAGTTGGGCAATACATTTCCTGGGCTATAAATGGCAATCTGCAGCATATTTGTGTGACCTTCTGTGTAATGACTGAAGATTCTGGTTAGTACTTTGGAGTTCCAAGCCCTCTTATAATTACTTTTCTATACATGTTACCTTAACTCCAAACACCTCCCATGAAAGGTGTATACTTATATTTAATTTTAATGAAACTTTTTTTTCTATTGCATTTTGGAAATGGTTAAGGCTGAGTCTCCTAGAACATTACTGGGACAATTCAGTTTTCTTATCCCATTTCCTTCCTCTGCTCCACCCTCCACATCAAAAAAAAAAAAAAAAAAAGTCAACAGGAAATTGCCTTTCATCTCCCCAGCAGCAACGTTCCAGGTTTTAAACCAGAGTGTATTTTAGGCTAATGTGTGTTTTTCTGGTTTTATCTGGAAAATCTGCACATATTTATGCATGTTCCTTTTTAAAAAGGGGCTTCTCAGGCTCCTAAAACCAACTCTGTAGTATTTTTGATTCAAGCGCTAGCAGAAGCACAGCTTAGTGGTTTGGGAAGATGGCCTCTAAGTTAACAATGGAAAAGATTATGCAATTATGTGGGTCTGGTGGTAAGGATCAAAGAAACCTTCAGCAGAAGACAAAACCCAAAAGAGGGAAGGGGAGTGTTTTTCAGAGAGTTGTATGTAGTTACTAACATAATCTAGAAAGCATTTTTTTAGTAAACATCTGTAAGACTTTGTTTTGTTTTTGGTAGGTACTTGTTGCTCTTTTAAAGCAGGGCTATCTATGATTCTGATCACAGGATGACATGAGGCTAGCTTTGTATTGCTAGAGAGCTCTGATGCTGAGGGCTGGGTCAGATTTGAAATGTGGTAGAACAATGAGTCATTCCCAGAGGCTAGGAAAGCTGCAAAGATGCTGTCAGAGGTGAACCCCTTGAAACATGTCTTTCATACAGAAAGCTTTGAGGTATAGTGGGAAATGCAGACTTGGTTAGAATCTCAGCTTTGCCATTATTTAAGCCTGCACACTCTGGGCAAGTTACCCTCTCTGAATCTGTTTCCAAACCTGTAAAATGTGGCTAATAGTATTTACAAGTTTGTTGTGAGGACTACGTATATACAGTAACTGTGCATTAACAGACCTGCTATTGGTACTTAGTTCATTAAAAATGGTTCTTATTAATCATGTGGGGCTTTATATCAAGAGCAAAGAGTTCTTAAGCCACCATTGGGATATTAGTTAAATTTTGACATCTGTACCCAATCGACTTAATAAAGCTTATACGATTTTTAACTAAAATAATTCCCTCAACCTCTGACTTTCTAACTCTTGGCCCTAAAGTTATTCAGCAAGGATGCAGCATGATTTTTCTGTCACCACTATTACCCTCACCCCACTGATAAATACAGTCCATGAAACTTTTTGGCACTTAGGGACTTAGAGTATAATACAAGCACTACCAAGATTTTATTTTCCCTGTCCTCACTCTTCGTGAAGAAACGAGTTAAGATTTGGGGAGGGTTCCCACCATTCCTTAAATTGTAAGAGATCACTGTGCTTAAACTAGCACTTTATATTTGTAGGTGCTTGATATTTTTGAATAAATGATATTATTCTGGAGATTTCTTTGTATACTGTCAAATATTAAATTGCTAGAGAGCGATACAAGCTGCATTCAAATTCAACAAAATGAAGTCTTTTGTATCTTCTTATGCACCATTCTGTTGAGAATGATAAAGGCTGAAGAGAAGATAATGTCCTATACTTTGAAACTGGTAGATTTTCTGGCCAAACATACCTACTTCTGTAGTAGTCTGGCTGTTAAAAGTAAGGCTCTGACTTGGAGGCTTGGGTCCAAATGGTGACTCTGCTAATTCCTTAGCCTTAGTTACACAAATGCAGAATGGGACAAATTAGAGTACCTACCACACAGGGTTTTTTTTGACAACTATTTACGAAACTTTTATGCTTCCCTGTAATATTAGAAAAGTTTGTCAAGTTTACAAAAAAAAAATTCCTACCGCCATCTTTATTACAACACATTGAATTCAGGAAAAATTCTTTGCAGATTTGATATCCTTTTGTTACATTGTATTCAATATTTTGTATTTATTTAGTTCTCATTTTTTAATCCTTAAGAGTTTAAACTTTTTCTCCATACAGTTTTTTCATCCTTTATTAATTCCTAAATGCATTATTGTTTTTGTTGCTATTGCAAATGTTTTCTTATTTTCTATTTTATTTTGAGGTATAGAAGAATCTTTTTTCACTTTTGTAAGTTGATCTTCATCTTGTAATTCTGCTGAATTTTTTATTAGTTCAGGTGGTGTTTTTAGTAGTTCATGTTTTTTAATTAAAACTGTTTTATTGTGGTAAAATACAACATAAAATTTACTATCTTAACCATTTTTTTATCTTAACCATTTTTAAGTGTACAGTTTAGCAGTATTAAATACATTCATATTATTGTTGCCACCATCACCACCATCCATCTCTAGAACTCTTTTCATCTTGTAAAACTGAAACTCTGTACCCATTAAACAGTAGCTCCCCATTTTTTCCCCTCGCCCTAGCAACCACCATTCTACTATCTCTATGAGTTTGACTGCTCTAGGTACCTCATATAGGTGGAATCATACAGGATTTGTCTTTATGTGACTGGCTTATTTCACTTAGCATAATGTCCTCTAGAGTCCTCCATGCTGTAGCATGTGTCAGAATTTCTTTCCTTTTTTAACACTGAATAATATTCCATGGTATGTATATACATTTTGTTTATCCATTCACCCATTGACAGACATTTGAGTTGCTTCCACCTCTTTGCTACTGAGAACCCATATAGGGTTGTTAACGAGAACTGAATGTGTTCCTGGCATATAGTAAGTACTTAGGATATCTACTATTATGTTTTTATTATGGGGTAGGAGTATGCTTGACTTGTTTTGTATATCCATGGATGTTTCTGTGAGAATCTGTATTTCAGGAGCTTCTGAAACAGAACGGTTTGGAGCAGTTACCCTTTTAAGAAAAGTTACAATTTGATAATTGAAAAAATAAACATTTGATAAGAGTTTAAGGAATTCAGAAAAGATCCAAGCTTTCCTCCAACCAGTTTTATTAAACATAACAAAATTCTGTATACAAAGTGACCTAAACCTGTTGCTTCAAAACATACTTCCCTTAACTAGTATTTTGATAAGTCAATCCAGAGTGTCAAAAAGCAGCTTACTCTAAAATTAATAGAAAAGTGCCCAATGCACATTACATGAATGGCCTAATTACTGGAACTCTAATAGCTCTATAAGATAATTAACATAAGGTACGATTGAGTCCCCATGACAAGCTGCTGGAGAACTGATACAAGATGTCAAGAGGCCATTTTGTGCACTGCCACTGTGATGCCATCGTGTTTCTGGATCATAATGTTCCTGAAAGGCAAAGTGGAAGATATTCAGTAAAGTGTTGCAAGTGGCAGTCAATGTAAGATTAAAGATGCTGTTTGGTTTAGGACACAACTAAAAAAATAATACTTAACTTTTCTATGTATGAAAGCAATATCTAAACACAATAAAACATTTGGGAAATACAGAAAAGTATAAAATATAAAAATGAAATTAATTCTATAATCCTATCACTCAAAGACAACCACTATTAATATTTTCCTCTTTTAATCTGCACGTATACCACATATACATTTTTTCACTTTACAGAACTGTGATCATAATGTGCATAGTTTATTTATTTAAAATATTTATTTTTGGCTCTGTTGGGACTTAGTTGTGGCACAGTGGGATCTTTCATTGCAGCACGAAGGTTCTTCATTGCGGCACACGGGCTCTCTGGTTTGGGCACGTGGGCTCAGTAGTTGCAGCGTGCAGGCTTAGTTGCTCCGCGGCATGTGGGATCTTAGTTTCCTGACCAGAGATCGAACCCACGTCCCCTGCATTGGAAGGCAGATTCTTAACCACTGGACCACCAAGGAAGTCCCTGTGCATAGTTCTGCTTTTTTCATTTACTATTATTCGAAGGACCCTCACTTGCAATGTCTTTGGTATTTCTATTACTACAGACATTGTTCTGTTCTTTGTTTAGTCTTCCTCTGTGTTATTTATTGCTTCTTTTATTGATAGTTCATGACGACTCTTACTCTTCATTTAAATGTCTTTGTGGTCTGAACGCACATTAGCTTTAGAGATCAATCCATCTGCTCCTGTGGCCCAAAGGGTGGAACCTTCCTCCAAGTACTTTTGAGAAATCACTGATGAACACAGGGCAAGCCCCAGTCAAGTTTCCCAGGGATTGATTTTTCTGAATGAAAAGGAAAGGAAGGGATCTGCTGCCATCTACTCACCCATTATCTGATTCTAGACACACCACAGGAATATCAGTGGGGTCTGAGGTTAGCTTAGCTGCTTGCTGGGCTAAAACAGATATCACCCCAGCATGCTCATCTGACAGGGTTCCGCGGCCTGGAAGACAGAGATGATATCACACTGCCTGACTGTCCAAAAATGAGTATAGAGGTATAGTGGAACTGAATTGAATTATTCACAAAAAGAAGGTTCAGCTCATGGTCTCTTAGGTTAGGTACTGACGTAAAATGACTCTGCCCTGATACTCCGTGGTTACATCAGTGAGAAAGCCAATAACAGCTTTTAAGTCAGTAAAAGGCCATAACACTCAATTTTCCAAGTCATTCCCATCACCATCTCTAAACACCTTCTCAAGCATATAAGGAAGCTGTAATTCAAGTCAATCTGAAAGCAAACTGAAACCAAGAAGAAATTCAGAAGTGAGACTGACAAAAACCAGTAAGGGCAAGAGACTTGTTGAAGCTAATTAATTCCTCATGGAAAATCTGATTTCCTTTTACTGAGATCAGCCTCAAAGGATATAAAGATCTTTACTCAGGAGTTTGTAAGATCACCTTAACAGCACGTATAAATATTCTGTGAGCAATTATTTCCACTAGAATAAACTGGTTTTCAAATAGCAACAGAATTGGCTTTTTACTAATGTTTGTTTTAGCCTGTAGATAATAACTAAATCTTGGATGTCTGGTACAAAACGGAATTACTAAGTTTACAATATCTTTCTGTATAGAAAGGCAACACAAGCCCATCTGCCTGAAACTAACTCAGGTAATAGACATGCCAATATAGCAGAGTTGATGGATTTACTGTTGTTACATAAAACATTAACTGGACACACAGTGCAGTCTTTTGGGCCTTGAAGGTTTCTTGAAGGAATACATTTAGTTTTACATTTCCGCACTTGAATTTCAGCCTTGCCTTTGTGAGCCTGGCAAGTGCCTCAAAAAAAATCTGCCTTTTTTCTTCCAACTAAACTGATCAGTGTGTAAAACCTGAGTTACAGGCTACTTCCTTCAATTAACCTCCCAGCAAAAATTCAGAGCTTTAAAAAGTCCTGCAGTACAGAGGAGTAAGGAGCAAGGTGTCCTGGGTTTACTAGTTCTGACATTAGTTAGCTGAAGGCTTCCATTGTTTACCTTTCTGGATTTATTTTCTCATCAGTAATTGTTACCATTTATTGAGCATTATGTCTGGGTTCTGTGCTGAGTATTTTACATATATAATTTTATAGTATTCTGATTGAGAGGCTTCAGAGCCAGACTCAAATCCTAGCTCAACCACTTACTAGCTGTATGACCTTAGGCAAGTTAGTCAGCCTCTATGCCTCCATTTCTTTATCTGCCTAACAGGGTTGTCATGAGAATTAAATGACTTAGTATACTCAAAGCACTTAGAACGGTGCCTGGCACATAGTAAGAGCTCAATAAATGCAATTCCATAGTAATAATTATTATTAAGCAACAACTCAGTAAAGAAACTGAGGCTCAGAAAGGTTCTTTTTGGTCCAAGTTGACACCACTAGTAAATGCAAGAGCAAGGGGTTGAAGCCAGGTGTGTCCAACCCTGCAGCCCCCATTTTTACTACCTACTCACTTACTCAAGTGAAGTTGGACTAAAAAGTAACACCACCCATCTAGCAGGGTTATTGTGAAAATTAGAGATGATGTATACAAAGCTTCGCAGTCCCACCATATGGCATAAATTCAATAAATGGTAACTGCTGTCATTATCTGAAGTCCTTTCTAGACCCAATTTAAAATGATTCAAATACTACTTTAGTAGAAACGACTCTGTAGTGCTAGAATTGCAAGGAACATTTCTACCTTTATAAACACCAATTGAGAAGTTTCAGTTTTCTAATTTTGTTATTTGGGGCTGATCTCTACGCTTGCAAAAGTCCCCAGAAAGTGGCAGGGTAACAGGAGATAAAAACTAGAGAATTGCACACTAGGCTCCCAGTCAACATCAAATGCTGTGCAATCCACCAAAGGGTTGATGTGAGATACTTACAGCCCAAATTGAGTCCTTGTGAATCTGTGCACAGGACTCCAACAATGGATGGATTCTTCATTCTAATTCCAGGAACGCAGGAAGAAGAAAGCAAATGATGTGGGGAAATGAATTTAAATAATTATAACACAAATATCCTTTCTCTGTACCAGGCATTGTTGTACTACTTTAAATCAGTGTTAATCTTTTTTCACTATTGCCCACCCCTGCCCCAAGAAAAATTAAATTACAATTAACTGATTTAAATTAGTTAAACCAGTTTCTCTCTCATGAGAAAAAAGACCGTGCCATGTACTGTTGAGCTCTGGAAGGCCACAAACATTGCAATAGTTGGGATTTTGTTGCCTTCGTTAAAAATGCATATTTTAACATACTAACTCACTTGAAACAACTGTTGAAAAACTCACGGGCTGCCTCTTGTAGGGGTAGTGGGAAGCTGAGGGGCACTGATGCGAGGGAGGTGTTACCCTGTACGCCTTCTTTTATTTTTCCAACTTTGGATTTTTACGTAGATATTACTCATTCGACAAATTTAACGGATGCCTTTCAGCAAGTAACTGGTTACACCCGTAAGGAAATACGCGTGTGTGTTTATGTTTATAAGACAGTGCTCTGCACAGGTGGTACTTCCTTCCCCCAAACGACCCCGGTTCCTAAAACTCCCGAAGAACGACCGTGTCCAGACAGACAATTTCAGCACGAGAGTCGGGTGTGGGCTCGGGCCGCGGAGACCCGCTCGGGAGGGAGTGTGCGGAACCCTGGCGAGATTTAATTCCGGGTCATTTCGCACCCCTACCGGAGGCCCCGGGACAGGGCGTCCCCAAGACGCCCGGCCGGCGCTCGCAGCTCGCGCCCTCTCTCCCGTTCAAATCCCCCAGCCGCGACCCCAGGACGGGCCGACGAGAATACTACTCACGTGTCCTCCAAGTGCTGCTCTAAGGTTGCCTCCATCTCGCCGCGAGTCGCCTCCTTCTTCGCCGCTGGTCTCGGGTGCCCCTCGGTCGGTCACATGACGCGAGCGGGCCGTGGTCAGGAACGGTGCCTCCAAAGGGACAAACTTCGCGGCGCAGCCTTCGCGTTGTGTCCAGGATGACATCTTTACGCGCCCGCCGCCGCGAGCCGGGCGGAGGTTCTGCTGCCTGTGCGTCAGCGGGCGAGGGGATGGCGCGGAATGCCGCCGCGGGAGGGAGGTCTGCAGTCGTCCCTCGGAGCCGGCCTCCTGGCCTGTCCCTTTGTCTCCTCCATACAGACCTTTGGATTCCAATTCCACCGACTCCAAGAAGTCGGGCCAGACCCTGTTGAAGTTTTACAATAACCCGGCCGGTCCGACGGGGTCTCATCCAGGCGGTGGGGCAGAGAGAGACAAGAGAGACACAGGACCCCGGTGAAGGGTCCCCAGGCTTGTCGGGGAAAAGACTGGACACAGGGACTAGAGGACGAGATGGAACAATGCTAATAGGTATGGGGAAAGTGTCGGGATTTTAACGAAAACGTTGGTTCTTCCCCTTTGGCGAGGGCTCGGGAAAGTTTGGGAAAGAACGTGTCACTTGTGATAAAGACTAGTTAGGACTACTTAAAAATAATCTTAAAAAAAGTTAATTACAAAAGCAGTTTTAAAAATAAGGAAAGAAAGCCCACCCATAGCCTCTGTCCAGAGATGACTGTTAATCCCTTGGAGGATATTCTTTCAGCCAGTTGTCTTTGCAGATGTATGCTTTTAATGTTGTTGTTGTTGTTTCTTTTTTAAGCAAAATTGACACACATACTGGACATAAAATTCTGTAGCTGACCCTTTCACAGAATTTAGCATAAATGTCTTTTCTTGTCAGTAAGTATTCATTTACGCAACCTCTGTAACACTTACAAAATAGTCCATATTATAACTGTTACTTAATTGATTTAACCAACCCATATCAATGTGCAGTTAGGTTGCTTATAGTTTTATTGTTATTTTGGGTTCTTTGGCTATTACAAATGCTGGATGAATATCCTTATAGCCAAATATTTGTGCAGTTTAAAATTTTCCTTATAAGTTACTAGAATGGAATTATTGGATCAAAGGATATTGACATTTTTAAGGCTTTTAAAATACACTTACAAATTGCCCCGCAGAAAGGTGGTAACAATTTAGTCTCAGATTGGTAGCGTTTTGATGAAAATGGGAGTATGTCCAGAGGTCACCCATCCCCCATAAGCCAATACCCACTCCCTGTGCTTAAGTCCTCCTAACATCACTCCTGGATCTACCTTTTCTCCAACCCTCTCACTTCCAGCTTTTACTCACAGCCCACCTTCTGTTCGGGGGCCCAGCTTCAAGGCTTCTCTCGACTTGAATTCAGAGTCCCTCTTCATTCCCCAGCTGTGATGGTGAGAAACTTGCAGCTGCCTTAAAATTCCAGTCTTGAATGTTGTAATTCAGGAGTTTTCGACTCCTTCCCTAGAGAAATGATTTATATTAACCTCGGGGTCACATAATATGGGCCATTTAAATTTTAGAAAAAGCTGTTTAAAACTACCCTTAAAAGATAGCATCAGAAAATGTGAGGAGCCGGTCTGCTTGCTGCTGAAGTCCTGCCCCAGGCAGCTCGGCACCACAGTGCCGCCCCCTTGTGGTCCCAGTGTGGTGTAAGCTTTGCTGGACTGGGGCATCTCAGCTCTGGCTTTCTAACCCTCAGGGCAGCGACGTCCAATAGCAAGGGAATGTGAGCCACAGCTGTAATTTTAAATGGCCTGGTAGCCACGCTAAAAAAAGTAAAACAGGTGAAATTAATTTTAATAATATATTTTATTTGTCCAAATACTATGTCCAAAATATTATCATTTCAACATGTAATCAATTTTAAAAATACAGAGATGTTTTGCATTCCCCTGCCCCACCCGCCCCCCGGACTAAGTCTTCAAAATCCGGTGTATATTTTACACTGACAGCGTGTTTCAATTCAGACTAGCCACATTTCAAGTGCTCAATAGCTATGTGTGTGATGGGTGGCTACCATTGGTTAATGCAGCTCTAGGATATCTCTGATTATCTCAAAGCCAGATCAGTGATTATAGGATTCCCGGAAAAGCTGGTGATCACTTTTTGCACTGCTAAGGAAGGCCTCCGAAGGGAAAATGAGCACATAGGAAGAGGATGACCGCTGGCTCAAACATCCTTGTTGCTCTGGAGGTGGGAAGGCAGGCTATTCCACACCACTCCCTCTTTCTGTGTCCTCTTGCTGTTTTGTCCCTGCAGAAGGAGCGGTGGCTTATATAAGCTGGGGAAGTGCTGCGGGCTGGAGTGATGGTTAGTTGGACAAGGTGTCTGACCCCTAATTGTTTTCTACTTCAGCTTGTGGGGTATTTGATGATTCTCTATTCTCAGTTTTGAGTACTGATAACCATTTTGGGTGTGACAGGAGAAGTCCCAGGACACCCATATCAGAGTACTTGCCTCATTGCATTGTAATTTTTTATATGTTTACTTTTCAAGACAGAAAGGGTGTTTTCTCCATTTCTGAATCCTGAGCGCTGCGGAGCACAATAGGACTCCAGTAATATTTACTGAAGAATCTTGATGGGTTTTTTGAGAAAAAGACTCTGTGTTATGTAAAGAAGCTTTAAGTCCTCAACTTTAACCACCTTTATCCTCTTCTCCCTCCCCCCCTCCATAAACAAGCTCTTGGAAAATGGAAATCCCAGGAGGGTGCTACAGAGAGTGCCCATGCCCACATGTCCTCACTGGGAAGGGAGAGATGAGAAGCTGGGTGGTGTGAACCAGACCTTGTAGGTCATCTCACGGCTGTTGGCCTGAGACCCTAAGCGCTCTTCTTTGACCTATCAGGACCAGAATCCTCGGGGTGGGGGGCGGTCCATTTAAAAAGTGACACTCTAGTAGAGGCTCTAGCACTTCCCTGGGTGCAGAGGGCCCCGCTGCGCCAGGGCCAGCCCCCTTGGTCACTCTTTCAAGTGCTTAGGGTCGCAGGCCTGCAGTGGAATGAGCCTGATGCTGGGCTGGGAATGAGCCCTCACATGCCACCAGGGGGCACCAAGGCCATGGAAAACTCTGCTCAGGCTGGAGGATCCTAAGTGAGTTACAGGGACCCATGAGCCTCCTGAGCTGGTACAGCTTGCTGAGGACAGCACTAGGCTAGCTTTGTGGCCTCGGAGTCAGGCGATGTAGAATTGGATCCTGGCTTAACCACTGCCTACCCCAAGCCTCAGGGGCTCATCTGTGACATGGTAACACCATTACCTGCCTCATCAGGTTGTGGGGAGGATGATATGAGATTTCTCATGTAAGAGGGCCAGTGCATTGTGGGAGTCAATCAGTAAGGTTTGCTAAATCTCAGTAAGAAGACCCATTTGTCTCCTCAAGTTGCTTACAGTCTAGGCAAGGACACACATGAGCAGATTAACTAACAGTTCAAAGAAGATAAGAGCCGAATGACCACTACAGACCTCAAGCAATCTAGTGTTCATGTGGGTGTGAGGTCGCAGGGCTGCATTTAAATAAGATGATGAAATATGTTTTATTATACTTTTCTAGGGTGTGTAAAATTAATAAAACAGTGAGAAAAAAAAAATCACCTGAAATCCTAGCCCTAACCCTAATGACATGAATGTGAAAAGCTAAATGGAATGGGATGGGATTTGGAAGTGGGGATGGGGAAAGGCATGTCACAAAGTTCACAGGAGTCCTGCCAGCTAAAGCCTCTCACTCCACATGAGCTACTGGATAGGACACTGGGGTGCAGACCCCTGTCTTCCAATCGTGGACACCGCCTGAGAGCTGAGTCCTAGATCCAAAGCCTAACTCCTGATAGTAATAAGAGCAGTAATGCCCTTAGCAGTTTGTACACATGGAGTGACAGCTACGTGCCAGGCATTTCACAGGCCTTATTAGTCCTGAGAACCTTTTTGAAGTAGCTGTTGTCACTGTCCTCACTTAAGAGTTAAAGAAACTCCCTGAGGCTCAGAAGATCAGTCCTTGCTCAGGATCAGCCTGCTTGTGAGTGGTGGAGCCTCACCATTAACCTGCCCCCTGTGCTGCCTCAACGTCTCTTACTTCATCAGCAACACAGTCCTGGCGACGTGAGAGGGTTTTGGAGGCCCAGTCCAGCTCTCTTATTCTCTAGAGAAGAAATCTGAGGCTCAGAGAGGGGAAATGGCTAATTTAGAACTTGAACATGGAATTCTTAACCCTCCATGCAGTGTTCTAACTATATTGTGTTGCTACAGGTTGTCTTAGAGCTTTAGTTAAACCAATTTTAGAGACACTCGTGTTGAATTGTGTCTCCCCAAAATTCATATGTTGAAGTCCTAGCCCCCAGTACTTCAGAATGTCACCTTATTTGGAAATAGGGTCTTTACAGAGGTAATCAAGTTAAAATGAGGTCATTAGGGTGGGCCCTAATTCGATATAACTGGTGTCCTTATACAAAGAAATCTGGACACAGACATTCATAGAGGGAAGACAATGTGAAAAGACAGAGGGAGAAGACAGCCATCTCCAAGCCAAAGAGAGAGGCCTGGAGCAGATCCCTCCCTCACAGCCCTCAGAAGGACACCTTGATTTTGAACATCTAGACTCCAGAACTGTGAGGCAATAACTTTCTGTTGTTTAAGCCATTCAGTTTGTGGAACTGTGTTATGACAGCCCTGGGAAACCAATATACTCATATATCCATAAAGTCTACAAGTCAATGTCTGTGATCACAGGCGTTTGGCAGCCCTTAATTATAGAGAAACTGGTTGGGAGGCTCACCCTCTCAGAGGCAAAAGGATAGAGCAGATAATCATTCCAGCTTGCTCCCAGCCTTGATACTTGGCTAACTAAGATGTTTTTCTTGCATTGGCCAACAGTGGTGGCATGACCCATTTGACTGTGGCCTTCTAGAGCCTGTTTTATATCTCCCTGAACCTGGCCTATAAAAGGTGCTCAATAAATGTGTGCAGAGGGAATAGTGGGAAAATAGGCTTCTGGCCACTCTGGTCTAAGCCTCTCCAAGCAATGGGTTGGGCAGTGGAGTAGGGTACAGGCTATCAGTGGATGGAAGTTGAAATTGAGCACTGTCTCCTAAAGTTTATAGCTAAGCCCCAATTTTGGAAGACACAAAATATATTTTAGATGACTCAGGGTGGGCCAAGGACATTTCAGTTCAGGAAGCTATTTTCCTGCTGCTTTATTAATTTTGCTACTGAGGATAGATGAGATGCAGACTTCCATATCCAAGTCTTCATTAGATGCCCAGTTAATGCAGCCATGACAAATGGGAATGAAACCCTTATGAATAAAAAAAAGATCAGCCTAGTGTAAAAAATTGTAGACTAGAGAAAAGGAAATTTAGAGGAACTGATAAAATACGCTATCCTTAATTAGACTGTCTGCATCACACATCAAATCAGCCTTAATGCCAAGATTTATTGGCCTTGGGATTGCGTAAATGAAATAAGTGCTTGAAAATGAATGGGAAAGAAATTACCTGTATTAAAATGTATTTGCAGTGCCGACCTGCACACTGATGCTTTTAGTTAAATGCAGACTTTCAGCTTCTTTGGCTACCCCTCACTGTCTACCCAGCATGGACTCCCTTAGCCCCTGGGGAGTTTCAGAAAACATGCTTGTGGGGTAACAATGTGTTCCCTTGTCAATCATCTCTGCCACTGTCCCGGAAAAATCCTTCTTGGGCAGTGAAATATCTTTGTGTCTTTATTTCAGCATCTACGAACTTAGTGAAGTGTTACTGGTCCTTACTTCAGAGTAGAGAATGTCGTGAAGACAAGAGGACCCACCTAGTTCTGCACATCCTGCCATGAAGAGCAGAGCGAGAAGCTTTTTTGTTGGCTGCCACCGTCTCTCTTGGAATCTGAATTTAACTTCGGGAGCTTACCTGTCGTTACAACACTGAATTACCCTCTTGTAAGACCTTGGACAAGTCCTCTAATGCCTTGATGTCTCAGATTTTTTTCAATTCTCCCTGAAGATAAGAATAGTATCCACCTCATAGCGGTGGTGTGGGAACTCCATGAGACGACGCACGTGAAGCCCCTCACACAGTCTCTGGGGCCACCGCAGACAGCGAACAGGTGAGACCTGCTATTGTTGCCACGACCTCAAGAAATGATAGCTGAGGCAAAGCTGAACTAGACTGTCATTCAGGGCTCTTAGTTGCAAGCAACAGAAGCTGTCTTTGGCTTATAGAGTAGGAAAGGAAATTTTAAAATGACACTGGGTAGCTCACGGTTACCCAGTTGTTGGGAGGGCTGGAGAGCTCAGTCTAAGCTTCCAGTGACAAAGCTCCAAGCCCACCATGGCACCACTGCCACTGGTCTTGTGGCAGCCCACAACAGCTTGCGGCACCAAGGCCATTACTGTGGCAGGAACCTAACCCTATACCTGCTACGCCCCCGAAGCCAGACCCCTCTGCTGCTGCCCTTGCCAGCAAAGTGGAATTTTCCCAGAGCCTCTGAACTGAAGTCTTGTGTGGGTAAGTTTAAGCGATGCAGCCTGGATCACGTTCCTGGCTTTAGTTGCAAGGGAGGCTGAAGAAGAAACGTCTGCTTTCTATATCTGTTCTGCAAGTGCCTGAGCAAAGCAAAGGCATTCACCTGGGGCCGGGCAGCAAGAGAGCATTCCAAGTGTCTCCTACAGGGAGGGGGCTTCCTTCTTGGCGTGAGGGAGAGCTCTTAGGCGAGGCGCCCACAGCTCCTTCCACACCTCAGAGAGCAACTTTACCGGGCAGAGTTCCACGCCCTGGCAAGGGGAGGGGAGAGCTATCTGCCCTTTCTTCTGCTTGAGTATAAGAATATGGAATTCGAGAGGTTGGTCATTTTGCTTTGTGCTTCTAGAGATAAGGGCCATAAAATGCATCTCAGAGTATGTATGTCCGCCAGCTTCGTGCTGTGTCCTCACTGTAGATCTGTAGTTTCATTTTTTAAAATCGATTTCTCACTCCTAGTTTGCCAAATTCCATGTGGGTAGTAGTAATAAATCAGGCAGAGCTTCCTCACTCAAGGAGTTTATGTTCTATACAGTAAATAAGCTAGAGATCATGGAAAAAAACCAAAACAAAACCCAAGTTTTATTTTGGGTAAGAGAAACTGTTCAAACCAATGATCATTACCAACAACAAGCTGAGTGTCTGGCCCAGCCCCGAGTCTGGGGCCACATTGTAAGGAAAGGACTCAGTGGGGCAGGCAGAGCTGCTTCTGGGAGGGAGAAGACGCACAAACGAGTGAGCGAGAGAGAGAAGGATGAAAAGAGAAACACCAAACCCTCAAGGTCGAGGGCTTATCAGAACTTGAGTGTGTTGTCTTTGCCCTCCACGGTCCCTAGGAAAGCATCTAGCACACAGAAAGTGTCCAGCAAATGTTCTGTTAAGCGGGGAATCCCTTTGAAAATCTCAGGAAAGTGACCCTCTCCAACCCTTCATCTGTCCATTATTCTAGCTCCCAAGGAACCAGTAGAAAGTGTGGGGCAGGGCCGCAATCACAGTGTCAAAAGCAGTGAAGGCAGTGGACAGTCTTCCTAACTTACCTGACTGAAAATAGATTTCATCTCTCTAGGCCTCAGTTTTAATATCTGTAAACTTGGTTGGTTTCTCACTCAAGAACATTGCATTTACTCTTGTACTTAAAGATAAAAAATTAACATTTACAAAGCACATCTCTTCACACACATTATCTCTTGTTAATTCCACAGTCATCCCATCAAGGATCTCCATCCTCATTTTGTGGATGAAGTAACTGAGGTCTGGAGAGGTCTATAGCTTGTCAAGGTCGTAGAACTTGAGAGTGTCCATGGCTTTGTGACTCCAGGGCTAGGGCCGGCCAGTCTCCAGGATGTAGATCCCAGGTGAATCAGTCTCTCTGCAACTGTCTCCTCAACCAGTCTAGACAACACAGGCCTGTGAGTCAGACCCAGAAAGTGGCCAGAGGCTGCCGTCTCCCCATCTCCCCTCCCAGCAGTGGGAGGACTTGTCTTGTGCCTTTAGACACCAGGAGTAGATCAATTGCCACATTAATTCTGGGCCGTCAGCATTTCCCCCAGGAGAATGTCAGTCAGGGAGACTAATGTCTCATTGATCTTTCCAGTTGCCAAAGGGGAAGGGAGATGAATGTAATCCCATCTGTCAAGGTGGAGAAGGGCCCATCTGAAAGCAGGCTGGATTACTTTAAGGAGATAACAGTTTATCACTCTCTGGACAAGCAAATATGAAAGTAGGACAGCCTTCTCTATGAGTTGGTAGAAACATTGGTCAGCAAAGAGAAGGCCTGGAGAAATGAGTGGCACGATCTCTGGCCTTTGTTCCACTTGTCCTTCCCCTAGGACTTCGTGTTCTTTGTGTACACACAACCGCACAAGTGGCGCAAAACCCACCCCTGACCCCCAAGAAGTAGTTAACATTTGTTGAGGATTGATTATTGCCAGGTGCTGCACTAAGTGTTTTATATTTACTATTGAGCAGCTTTCTGAGGTGTTATTATGAGCACCATTTTATGGATGTGGACACTGAGGCTCGGAGAGGTTGAGTGAGTTGCCCAAGGTTGCTGAGCTAGTGAAGGGTAAAATCAGGTGGAGGCTGGCTCACCCTGAGCCTGCCCTCAACCACCCACAGAACACACTGGTTGCCCAGCCAGGAAAGTAGCCCAGCAGCCCTGCTTCGAGATCACTGAGTCTTCACTCCACTCACTCCTTCCTTGGTCAGCCCCTTAGGGAGCCCTGCTGACCCCAGCAGAGAGGTGTCTTTACCAGTGGTAGAGGCTGAGCCAAGGCTGAGGGGTTGGGATGCCTCGAGGCCCCGGTCAGGGTGTCTGGACAGCTGAGGCTCCGGGAGGGGTAGAGGAGTGGGCAAGCCCAAGGCCATGGGTCTCAGCAGCACGCAAGGCACAGGCTCTGCTGAGGCTCCTCTGGGCTACCGCTGTGCATGGGTTCCCATGGAGGAGGGGGAGGTCAGCGACAGCCTCTCAGCAAGCCAGAAGCTGGGACATCCAGTGTCAAGCCACCGTACAGGCTGCTGTGGCCGCCGAGAGCCTGAGGAGCTGCCACGGCCATGGGCTAGGAAGCTCAGGTGGGAAAGGCCTGGGGACCACAACAATGTGATCTCAAAAACCCAAGGAGGAATGTGCACACCTGAGATCCTCAGGGAACACAAGTCTCAGCGTTAATTCAGGCGGGGCAGAAGCACCCTGCAGAGTAAAGATCCCCCAAAGGGAGGGGCTTTGCCGCCAGCCGTGGCTGGGGACACGCTGCCAAGGCAAAGGTCACTTGAGGGCGGCAGTTCTCATCCTCTGTGGCCAGAAGTTAAGGTTTCTAATTAATACCACTTTGGATCCGACAGAGGTGGCTGCTCTGTCCCGGGCTTGTTTGCGGTTTATCCCCGTGATTGATGCTGGTAACATTTAGAGTCTGTCAGGGAGATATTTCATGGATGCCCCACGTGGTGGGATGGAGACAGCCAGGAGATGCACTTCCCTCGTTAAGGCAGAATCAGAGATGAATCTAAAGTATGGATGGAAAGGCCTAGGCCCTTTCTAGCCTCTTGTCAGGTAGGGGAAGGGGGTGCGGTGGAGGTGGAGGCTTGAGAGGAAGGCGCTGACCTGGAGCTGTAGCAGGGACCTGTTGTGAAGAGAAATGACATATGAAAGAGGCAGGAAGCTGTTTTTTCCCTGAGGCTTTCTCATGAAAAGTGTCACATCTGTGTTGGCCAATAAACTTTGCTGGCTAAGACACACAAGAAAGGAAGCAAACAGGAAGGAAAAGACTCTTCCTGCTGTTTCCGTGGTCTTTAATGTTGGCTCCAAACCACCATATCTATCTGCCAAAAGTCTACCCATTAATCATAAGGCTGATTTCAAAAGTGAAAAGGTGTTTGAATCCCTCGACTAGAAATGATCTTCACCCTGACACCCACAGCACTTTGTATGTTACTGTCAAAGCATAATGTTCAAACATTTAAAAACATGGCTCTCATAAAATATGGAATGGACAGGTGTCAAAGATTTAGTAGTTCATGAATGAGGGAACCAATAAGATGGCAAGGCTGGTTCAAAGAGCATTTTGAGGAACTGGGTATTTATAAGCACTTAAAAGGAAATGTTCAAGTAAAATATCTAGGTTAAGAACAAAACTGGTTGCCCTCACATGTATGGTCAAATGATTTTTGACAAGCATGCCATGACCATTCAATGGGGAAAAGACGGTCTTTTTTAACAAATGGTGCTGGGAAAGTGGAACACCCATGTGTAAAAGAATGAAGTTGAATTCTTACCTTATACCATGTACTAAAGTTAACTCAAAGCAGATCAAAGACCTAAATGGAAAAGCTAAAGCTACCAAACTCAGAAGAAAACATAAGGGAAAAACCTCATGACATTGGATTTGGCAATGATTTCTTGGATATGACACTAAAAGCACAGGAAGCAAAATAAAAAAAATAGATAAATTGGACTATATCAAAATTAAAAACTTTTGTGCATGGAAGCACACTATTAACAGAGTGAAAAGACAGCCCATGGAATGGGAGAAAACATTTGCAAATCATGTATCAGATAAGGGGTTACTATCCAGAATATATAAAAGAACTCCTACAACTCAACAACAAAAAACCCAAACAACCTGATTTTAAAAATGGGCATAGGACTTGAATTGACATTTCTCCAAAGAAGATATACAAATGGCCAATATGCATATGAAAAGATGCTCAACATCACTAATCACTGGGGAAGTACAAATCAAAACCATAATGAGATACCTTATTAGAATAAAAAAACCAAAAAGTAGCAAGCGTTAGGAAGGATCCGGAGAAATTGGAACCTTTGTGCATTGTTGCTGGGAATGTAAAACAGTACAGCCACTGTGGAAAACAGTATGGTAGTTCCACAAAAAATTAGACGTAGAGTTATTATATGATCCGTCAATTCCACTTCTGGATATATATCCACAAGAACTGAAAGCAGAGTCTCAACAGATGTTTGAACACCCAAGTTTATAGGAGTATTATCCACAATAGCCAAAAGGTGGAAGCAGCCCAAGTGTCCATGGACAGACGAATGGTTGAGCAAAATGTGGTGTATATGTACAGTGAAATATGATTCAGCCTTAAAAAGGAAAAACTCTGACACATGCTGCAATATGAATGAAACTTAAGGACATTATACTAAGTGAAATAAACCAGTCTCATGGACAAGTACTGCACGATTCCACTCATATGAGATATGTAGCATAGTCAAATTCATAGAGACCGAAAGTAGACTTTGGTTGCCAGGTGCTGGTGGGAGGGGAGACTGGGGAGTTATTGTTTAATGGGTGTAGAGTGTCAGTGTTGCAGGATGAAAAGAGTCCTGGAGATGGATGGCGGTGATGGTTGCACAATGTGAATATAGTCAATGACACAACTGTACACTTAAAAATGGTTAAGATGGTAAAATTTTATGTTTATTTTACCTCAATTAAAAAACAAAACATAACTGGTTAATGTCTTACAAGGCAGTTAAAAAAATCAGTCTTTAATGTTATGCTTTCTGTTGACTAGACATTATTTATATCTTTACTGGACATGATCTACAAGCTAACATGTAACTTCACAGAGTCTGAGCCCTTAATTAATGGTAAATAGCCATTAAACAAAGATACCTTCCCCTGGGTGATTAAATAATCCTTGGGTGGACTTGCGAAACAATGACCAAATGACGTTGGAAGGACTTACTGTCCTCTTGTGGCCTTATTTCCAGGTTTTGAATTATTAGTATTATTTCTGAACATCACAGTCATGTACATCCTTGCTTTTCCCACCAGTCCCTCGAGGGTAGGGGCTCTGTCTTATTCAGCTTTGCCTCCTCACTGTGTGCTCTGGTTTGCTGAATGGAACTGAAGAAGGACCAATGGGATGGAGCCACTTGGGAGCAGAAGGCCTGCGTTTAACTGTCTGTGACCATGACCATAGTCTCACCCATCAAATGAGGACATTGCACCTGAGTCCTGGGTGCAATGCTGGGCACTGGGGGTGCTGTCTAATCTCAGGGTTTCCTTCCAGCTCTAAAATGCTCGGATCCTGGTTTGGCCATCATCACACAAGAAAGGATGCAAACACATAAATGAAACATATAATGAACACACACAAGAGCCTTTTTCAGGTGCACGTAATACACAGAGGCATGTTTTTTCTAGCTTTTCTTAGAAGAGCCATCCTTGATGCCACGTGATGTCTGTGGCCCTGGCTCCTGGGTTGGGAGGTGCACAAAGATGTGCTGTTTGTAGCTTTGCTAGAGAGGGAAGAGCTACAGTTTGTTGGAGGCAGGAGCACCTCCTTCCAGCAGCTGGGGGGGGGAGCCCTGGGTCAGCAGGCCTCAGAGGGTCAGTACCCGACCTCCAAGGCTGCCCTTGAGAAAGGAATTATGTTGTCTTATATTGCTGTTTTCAATTAATTTCTTGACAGATTCTGGCTGTTCTTCTTCTTGTTTTTCTTAGGACAGGAGGACTGCCGGTGATTTATTAAGAAGGTGAAATTATGTGCCCATTTGGGAACTCTGGGGAGCTCTCGCTGAAATTAACTTGAGCGTTTTGGAGCCAGATTTACACGGCAGAATGGACCTGGGACTGCTCCTTTTGGCAGAAGCTGCTGGGCCACTGTGGATGATCTTTCCCATGTTGCACAATGTCCCCAAAGCCCTTGGAGCCATGCTCAGCCCCATCCTGGCATCCCCTGTGTCCCTCGTGCCTCTGCCATGGAGGTCCAGCCACTTTACTTGGCTGTGAGTCTCATCAACTTGTAGGTGAATCCATCTATCCCCCCTCCCAGCCTGACTTGGCCCCCTTCTCATAAGCATCTACACAGTATTTCACAAAGAAAATGTCTGCTGGCTGTGTCCCGGACTCTTGAATGTCAGCTCACATTAGTCATGGCCACAGATGCGGCTGGAATCTTGCTGACTGGGTCCCAAAGGTCTCTGCTGGTCTGCACTCCCCATGCTTGGGTTGGAGGCACTGCGGAGGGTTTGGGTGGTGAGTGTGGGCACCTCCCAGCTGCACCATTTCCTGGCATCCACCAGGCTGCCTCACGTCCACTCTAGACCCTCGGTCTCAGCAGAGGAAACCAAAAATCTCTCCCTAGCACCACAATCATCTTTTGCTGGCTGCTAAGCACCCTTGCTCTGAAAACAATAACCAACCACCATAAAAACAGTAGGTCTGCCTTCTCTGTCTAAGCATGTACTGTGTAGGTGCTTTAGGGAGAGCACCAGAGGCCAGGGAGGATAATTTGTCCAAGGACACCAGCTAAGATGGGACAGAATGAGGATTATTATTAGTTCTAAATAATTCCAATACTCATGTTCTTTTTTATTTTTCCCTTTCCCACCCTTTTGTAATTATTCTAAAGTAACATTTACTTCATTTTCTATTACAGAAAGAATGTGTGCACAAATAGAAAACAGAAAATGTAGAAACGTATGAAGACAAAAGAACCACCAAGACAAACCAAACCCATGGTGATTAGCAATTCCTCCTTGCCAAGATAAAATGTGAACATTTTAGTTCCTTTCTTTTCCATCTTGTTCTTTGTGTGTGTCCATGCATTCACACACACACACACACACACACACACACACACACACACACGTAAAATGGGGATTACATTGTATATTCTTTTTTGTTTCCAGCTTTTTCCACTTAGCCATATAGTGTTAACATTTCACCACATCAATAAACGATCTTCAGTCCTGGGCTCATTAACTCATCCAAGGCATGTGCTGCCCAACTTTGTTTTCTTCTGTGTCCAGTCACATGCCTCCTCTCTGGGCTGCACCCCAGGGGGACACTGAGCCTTTTCCAGCAGATTGAGCTTGTTGGTACTGAGGGGCTTGCTTTGCAAGTGACACATGCTCCTTTTGTCTGTAAATCTATCGAACTGCATTCAGGATGGGCCTGTTATCTTGTTCAAATCCTATGAGAGAGAGAAAGAGAGAGAGCGCCTTTCCCACAAGGATGCTCCAAGACTGTGTGCACTCGCCTCCGTCCACACTGGATTTGGAACCAGAACAGCAAGAGCAGAGAATGGGGCACAGCCCCGTTAGGATGGCTGACCCCTTCCAGCCACTCCAGTCCTGTTTCCTAAAGGGAATTAGTTGTTGGCCTCGGGGAAAGAATTCTCAAAGGACTGTTGCATGGACATGGTAGGAACTGTTGACCTTGAGACCTGAACATGCTAGGTCTTCTCTTCAGCTGAAATGAACCACTAACTGAGGGAAAAGAGGAGTATTTCACTTTGCGGTGAATCCTCTGAGCCTATGGGAATCGTCTTGGCCCATGTGTATGTGTCACCTGGCCTCCGCCCAGGATGGCCACCCAGGGGGCCACCTCCCTAGAAAGGACCGGCAGTCCAGGAGGCAAGGTTCCTGCGCAGCCTTTCCAAGGCTCAGCCCTGACCTCTTTGCCAAAAGGTGTTTTTTGTTTTTTGTTTGTTTGTTTTAAGCAGTTTATTTCATGAACCACTAGAGCTGGGGGAAACGTTGATGAGTCATAGCACCAACAATCTATAGCTCTCAGAGGAAGAACTGTAATTCCAACGTGTTGACCTGAACCAGGAGGCTAAATGCACTGCTCGAATTCATTTCTGTGATTAGAGACAAAAACACAACTGGGGCCTCCTACTAGGAGTTGAAACTCCCTTGATCCTGAGCCTTCGGCTGTTACCTCATTGATATTTTCCAGGATAAATCCAGTATAAATGGATTATTTCTGAATAGAGTCCCGTGATTAGAAAATACATGGCACGTGTGCCAACAGTTTCCCATCCTGTACGCATGACAGACATCACCAATCAGTGCTGGCGCTCTCTCCCACGGAGCCCAGAGACGACTTCAGACCCAGTTTCAACACATTCCTCTAGGCAGCCATTATAATCAATCGGCATTGGCGTATGGAATGAAATCATTTGACTTTCCTGAATTAGTTTATAATCATAGGCAGGATTTCCTTCTTTGTTTGTTTTTCCCAATAAGAATGAGGGCAGAGTATGGAGGTTCCTTAAAAAACTAAAAATAGATTTGCCATATGATACAGCAATCCCGCTCCTGGGCATGTATCTGGAGAAAAGTCTAATTCAAAAAGTACATGTACCCCAATGTTCATAACAGCACTATTTACAATACCAGGACATGGAAGCAACCTAAATGTCCATCAACAGATGAATGGATAAAGAAGATGTTAGATATATATACAATGGACTATTAGCCATTAAAAAAAGAATGAAATAATGCCATTTGAGGTGACATGAATGGACCTAGAGATGATCATACTAAGTGAAGAAAATCAGAAAGAGAAAGACAAATATCACATGATATCACTTATACGTGGAATCTAAAATACGATACAAATGAACTTACTTACAAAGCAGAAACAGATGCACAGACATAGAAAACAAATTTATGGTTATCAAAGGGGAAAGAGTGGGGAGGGATAAATTAGGAGTTTGGTATTAACAGATGCACACTACTATATATAAAATAGATAAACAGCAGGGTCCTACTGTATAGCACAGGGAACTATAGTCACTGTCCTGTAGTAAACCATCATGGAAAAGGATATGAAAAAGAATATGTATACACTTTGCTGTACATCAGAAACTAACACAGAAAGGTGGAGGAAGATAGAGGAAGTTGGGTTAAGGAGAGCCACACGTCTTTTTCTGCTCCTACCATTTTCTGATCTAAGACTTGATATGACTCTTCTCACGTTGCCACCGGTAGCCTCTGTTCCTGCCTGTTCCTAATCCAGCAATAGGTCTTTTTCCATCTCTAGGCAGGGCAGCTTGAAGTGGGGCTGGGGTTTCCTTCTTCCTGAGGGTAGACAAGGGGCAGAGCTCTGTCTCTGGTGATTTGTAGCTGGCCCATGCCCTCGGGTCAAGTAGTGACCCCTGGCTGGCTGTGCTTCCCAAGAACCCCTACTTTAAAGGATTCAACTGTGCCACTGCATACCCTGCTGATCTCAAAATGTTCTCAAGAAAAGTTATGTTCAGTCGCTAACTCTTACATGAGAAAAAAAATAGAGGGAAGTAGAAAATGTCCCTCGGCTGAAGAGGGTAGCCAATATGCCACCAAGAGAATTATTTGTTTTTAATTTAACTGCTTTTATTTAATGAAATATTTCAACATGGGTTGAAGAATAATATTAAAACAATCACCCACATACTCTCTGTGGCTTCAGAAATTGAAGGATTATTCTTTAATGAGAAGAAGAGAGTAATGCAGGGCCTGAACTGGGCCAGGGGCCCCCCGGGGCTCTCCAGGAGGATGCAGCTGACTTATTTCAGGGGGAAATTGGCCAGCTCAGATTTACGACCCAATATAGAGCAGCTTCCATTTATTGTCTTGTTCAGTCAGCACCGGCTGGAAATGATACCTGCTTCCTTTCTGTGAGGCCCTGCCTCTGTGTCCTGACGGGCCGCGTGGGCGGGTGGCTCCTGCAGCTGTCTGCTCTGATGCTCCATCATCGCCGTGTTCAGACCATCCTGAGTTTTTACTTTCCACGTGTTTCCATGGCTCATCCTGTGTGAGGGACTGTGACGCTCACTCTTTTCCAGGGACTGGTAAACAACCATTTGCTTCCTCACGGCAACTCACAGACCGCAGCCTTTTGGGTTTTTAATGGCAGAGCACAGAGCGGGCAGGAGGGCTGTGTTGGATCTTGGGCTTATATTAGCTCTTCCAGGTGGATGGGTTCCCGGTAGGAGAAGATGAACTGTTTCATTTTTTCTTTTTCGTGTTTTTGCCCTCACCAGGGACCTGGACTTTGCATCCCAGCCAGGTGGGTTGGGACCTTGCTAGCATTTGCAAGTACAAAAGCTGCACTCAAAGAAGCTTTTCACAGTACTTATTATTTATTATAAGGACCATGTGGATGATGCTTACTAACCTTCCCTCTGCAGCAGTCCACTCCAGAGCACACCTGACTATGTTCTTCTCCTCTCAAAACACTTCAGGGGTCCCCATTGCCTTGAACTTGATTAAAAGTCCAAGTTTGGGCACTCAGTTCCTTCATGAGCTCCTGCCTGCTTACCCACCGAATCTGGTCTCTCACTCCTTCTTGCATTGAATTTTTAACTAAATTAAAAAAAACCTTTAAACTAAAGAGTAAACTGAGTTCATTTCTGCACATTCCCCTGCACGCTCCCCCCTCCCTCCAAAATCAGGCTCTGCTCATTCCCAGGATGCTTTTCAACTTCCCTCACCTTCCAACCTGCCTAATCCTCCCCCCGCCATCCCCCTAACAACGGTCTGCGCTCAGTGAGGCCACGTAGACGGCTCTGTTGTGGGGAACTGTCACGCTTACCCTGGTGGCCATCTCTCCGAGCACAGATCAGAGCCTCTAGTCTTGAGCACAGTGCCGGTCACGTGGTAATCTTATTGCACAATAACCAATATCAAGGCTGCAAAGAACGAAGAACTTTATTTGGGGTCTTAAGAATTGCAATTTGGGAGACAGATTTGGGTAAAACTGAAAAAGTGTTCTGGGGAAAAAAAACAATCAGGGGCTTATAAAGGCAAAAGCCATGAGGCTGCCTTCTGACACAAGAAAGGAAATATTTGTCCTTCAGGGATAGACCATCACGGGTTGTTTTAGGGTAAGGGTCTGATAAGCATCTTGAGTTTCTGGCAGAAGTTCTGGATGTCTTTGTCAGGACACTAAGTGGTCAAAAGGTCAGCTTCCACCCAGGCTGGGACATGCATAAGTCACACTTCCTCAGAGGCCTCCTGGCTCTGTTTTAGAGAACTCTCTTACCAAAACCGACTCCATTCTGATTTCCTTTTCACAATCCCTAGTAGGTGTCCATCAAGTGGACGCAAGGTCTTTGGGTCATTCCTCAGCCTGAGATCCTGACTCCAACCCCAGGTTGTCTTTTACCTTCTGTTGGAGCCCACTGACCAGCCCCCCAGTTCTCAGAAGCAGATTCTTCAGTGTTTTGACTTAGTCACTCAATCCACGAGGACTGAGCAGGTGTCAGCCTAGTTGGGCTGGGGGGGTGGGGACAAAGGTGCTCACACTTTGACGGGAGCCACGTGGAAACAGTGACAACAAAGTCCAGTGAGAGAGGTTGAGGGATAAGTGCTGAGGAGCCCAGAGGAGGACGTTGCCCACTCTCTGGTTGCTCCTTCCCTGGGCTCCTTCCTCAACCTCCCCCAGGTCCCCAGTCTCTCTGCCCCTACTACACATTCTCTAGGAAATGGCAGCCACACCAAGGTGTCTACCTTTCCACTGATGACTCCTAAGTATTCAGGCCCAACCTCTCTGTGAGGATCAGAGAGGTTCAGTGACTTGGCCGAGGCCACACAGTGACGAGCAGCAGAGACGGGGCTTGCTCTCAGGCAGAGCGCTGCACCCCTCGAATCTGCTCTTTGCTCCTCAGGTCCACTCCCCCACTTCTTTGCCTTGCTTTGCATCCTGGAGGCTGACCTGGGGAATGGCATCCGTGGGCTCCTGTGCTGGCTGGTCTCCAGCTGGCTTTGGCTAGTAGGGCCCTCACACCACTGGAGGAAAGGAAGAAAATGGAACTAGGCATTTATTCCTCTGGCATGCTCCCGGTGAGGTCACCTGGGTTGGCAGTCCCTTGGCCAAAAGGTTGCAGAACTGCTCAAGAGAACTCCTCTACATGGCTCCCTCCTTCTGGTCTATGCAACTGTCTTCTCCCTTGTCTTCTGGCCTGGAACTCCTCCCCTCTGCCGTTACCAGCCCCAAGTTGCTGCACTAGCCCTTGTCTTTCCCCTACACCAAGCCTACACACACTTTTATGAGAAAACTCTCCCTGCACTATCCTAATTTGAGTCCTTCCCCATTTCTTGTGGGGACCCTGACAGATGTGTGTTCCTTCTCCTGCACACCCTGAACTGGTGAATTACATCGACTTCTACACAGTTCTCCAAACCTCTATTATCTGCTACTCTTCCTGCCCCGTCACCCTACTCTCACACCCACAAGTTTCTCAAGTCTGTCCCATGGTCCCACCCCACCTCTGCCACCTAAGGCTGGGCTCTCTCCACTCTCACCCCATCTACTGACATAGCCTCCTGGTTGACACAGCATCTCCACACTTGACTCCGCTCATCCATCTCGTCCTTGCTGAAGATTCCTTCAAATATAATAGTTGTTCATCATCCACAAGAAGAAATCTTCCTGTATCAGCGTGCCTGACCAGGCTCCAGCCTCACTCCTGCGGCTCACCACTTCCAATCCATAGCCCCCTGTGCACTGCCCCCAAATGCACCGGGCTCTGCCTGTCTTTCTGCCGTCATAAACATGACTTATTCTGGCTGGAGCTTCTTCTCTCCATGTCTGTTGAGTGAACTCCACTCAGCCTCTGGCTCCAGCACCCCCTCCTCCAAGGGGCCTGTTCATTTGGCCGCCGCTGAACCTAGTGCTTTGATGATAGCCTGTCCATTTCCTGGAATGGACCGTCTGTTTGCCCACCAGCTTCTCCACCTGATGTATGGCAGAGCAGGAGTTGAATCCAAGAGCTGATTCCCAAGCTTACGTTCTTTCCACCACCCTGTACCCTGCTCCCCGCAAGAATAGCTACTTCATGGGGTTATTGGGGATAATGCCTGACACACAGCAGGAGCTCAATACATACTGTCATGAATGAGAGACCAGGCTGGGAGTCCCCCTATCTCATCTCCTATTTTCTGTGCATCTCCTGGTCCTTCTGGTCTCCTGCCTCCCCCACCTAAAGTACGTTTCTGGACAAATTGCCGAGCCTCTAGTCAGAGATGAAGCTCCGTCAGGAAGATTGGATACTGGGCCAGCTGTCAGGAAGCCTGGCTTGTCAGGTCCCAAATTGAAAATGTTAGTGATGGGCAGCACTTCGGGTAAGTCTGTGTGTGTGTGTGTGTGTGTGTGTGTGTGTGTGTGTGTGTGTGTGTATGTGTGTGTGTGTTTGCGTCAACATGCTGAGGAGGTGCTATCCATCAGGGTCAGGAAGATGGATCTTGGCCCCCAGCAGTCTTGCCTAGCTGCTGGCCTCACTCGACTCTATCTCTAAATTCCTACTTTCTTTGGAAATCCCACATGGGTCCTTCCCAGAAACAGAAAAATTATTTTTCTTTCTTTCTGAAATAGGGCACCTTAATTCCATGACTCTACTTGCCTAGCATTGAGAGATCTCAACCACCTCCAATGTTTTGTTATATTGTGGTGGAATTTCATTTTTAGGGGAAACCCCTACAGTTCAGCCTGTAGAAGCTGAAGGAAAGAGCAGACAGCCGGTCATTATGGGGACATAGGGAATTACAGGGCTCCTTCTCCTGCTTAGTGGGGATGTAGTTGATGAAAGGGACAACTGTTATTAACCTCGTCTCCTCTCTCCTCCCAAATACCAAGAACAGAGAAGAGCTGCTTCCTGAGCTCAGCCTTGCTGCTCACACACCAGAGCCCATCCCCTTAGAGACCCATATTTGCCAGGCTGGGCTGTTGGGTGGAGCGAGGGGAGATCGTGACTTCCTCCCTTTTTTCTGATGTTCTTCACAAGCATCAGTATCTGAGTAAAACCAGAGAGCCCCTGCCTCAGATGGCTGGGACCTGGGCACCCTTTTCCTCCTTCCCTCCTCCTGGCCCTAGTAGGAACCTGCAAGTTAGAGGTGGAAACAAGTCAAGGGCTTTGGTGAGCCTGTCATTTTTCTTAGTCCTCTCCATCCTCCCTGCCCTTCCTGTCATGGCGCCTGCTGACAGTAATTGCCCAATAGATCGTTCCTCCTGGATAAAGAAGATGTGGTATACATATACAATGGAATACTACTCAGTCATAAAAAAGAATGAAATAATACCATTTGCAGCAACATGGCTGGACCTAGAGATTATCATACTAAGTAAAGTGAGTCAGAAAGAGAAAGACAAATATCACATGATATCACTTATATGTGGAATCTAAAATATGATACAAATGAACTTATTCACAAAACAGAGATAGAGGCACCGACATAGAAAGCAAATTTATAGTTACTAAAGGGGAAAGAGGGAGAAGGGATAAATTAAGAGTTTGGGATTAGTAACAGATACACACTACTGTATATAAAATAGATACTCACCAAGGGCCTACTGCATAGCACAGGGAACTATATTCAATAGCATGCAATAAACTATAATGGAGGGGCTTCCCTGGTGGCGCAGTGGTTGAGAATCTGCCTGCTAATGCAGGGGAGACGGGTTCGAGCCCTGGTCTGGGAGGATCCCACATGCCACGGAGCAGCTGGGCCCGTGAGCCACAATTACTGAGCCTGCGCATCTGGAGCCTGTGCTCCACAACAAGAGAGGCCACGATAGTGAGAGGCCTGTGCACCACGATGAAGAGTGGCCCCCGCTTGCTGCAACTGGAGAAAGACCTCGCACAGAAACGAAGACCCAACACAGCCAAAAATAAATATAAAAATAATAATAAAAAAAAATAAAAATAATAAAAAACTATAATGGAAAAGAATATGAAAAAAGAGTATCTATCTATCTATCTATCTGAATCACTTTGCTGTATACCTGAATCTAACACAACATAGTAAATCAACTATACTTCAATAAAAATAAATACATACATACATACATACATACATAAATAAATAAATAAAAAGGATGCTCCTCCTGGCCTCCCAGTTCATGGCAGTGTTGGTAGGGGTCGGGGTGTGATGTGGAAGCCTGGGGCGTGGGAGAAAGAGGCCTACTGGAAGGGTCTGGCTTTGGTTGCTGCTACTGACTCAGCCCCAGGCCTTTCCCCGTATTTCCAGCTCATCAGCCTAATGTTCCCAGAGCCAGTCCCCACCCAGGCCTTCCTGGAAATGAAGTCACGTCAACAGACTCACAGGAGCATTTCATGGCTGCCTTTCTAAGGAGGTTTTGTAGGATGTCAACATGCTGTCTCCCTGCCCTACTGCCCCCCTGCCCTGTTGCCCTCAGAGCCCCTCACTTATCTCTTTTCCCTGCTTCTCCTTTTTCTTTTTGGTGGTAAAATATACGTAACATAAAATTTATCATTTTAATTATCTTTTGAATGCACAATTCAGTGGTGTTAAATACTCTGTTTTAGCCTTGCTCTTAGCAGCCTGAATGAGAAACTCTTTCCCGGGTCAAAGGGGAGAGTCAGCTTGGATGTCCGATACCTCCCATTTAAATTAAGAGTTTCTATTCTGTGTTAAAAAGAAACCGAGGCACATTAAAAATTTTCGAGCGTATTTGAACATATATCCATCCGAATCAGGCAGCACAAAACCAAGGGTGGTTAAGAGCACACCACTGACAGGAGCTAGGGGCAAACTTTTTATAGAGAAGATGCTGAAGCAAAATGAAGAAATTATTTGCTTGGCTGCAACTGAAGCAGTTGCCTTACTTGGGAAAGCTCAGTTGGCTGTTTGTGATTGGTTGTCCCTAAGTGTCATTTTCTCAGGTTCGAGTACATTGATTCTGATTTAGGCTTGGGGGTGCTTATGTAGCTACCAAGGCATCAGAACCACCCCAATCTAGTGGCCTCCTTGTTTAATTACCCAATAATAACCCGTTTGATAGATGTAAATTTCCTGCTGAACCTGTCTTTCATCAGCTGAAGGCTAATGGGAGGCCTTTTTATTTTTTCAAATAAAAAATTGAAGTGAGTTGGTTCTGATTTCAGAGTGTGCCAACCTACTCTTCCCAGCATGTGTAAGGGAAGACTCAGAGCCTACAACGCCCTGAAGGCCACTGGTTTCTGTAGCGCGGGTCCCCCTGGGGGAGAGGGGCACTGGTCCTTGGATGTGGAGGCTTGAGGCCTCAGCTGCTTAGAGTGAGGATGGGTCTTTCGCCAGAAGCTTGAACCTGTTTGGAATGGAACAAGGTTCCATCTGTGGATGGGGGCCCAAGCCCCCTGACGGGCAGCCCTGGTGTCAGGATACTTTTGGCCACAAGAAATAGAAAGCACTGACTTAAAGCAGCTTAACATGTGGTCAAATCAGGGATCCAGATTCTTTTCATCTTTCCGCTCTGTCATCCTCAGCACTGGGTTTTTCCGAAGGCTGGTTACCCTGATAGGCCCAATCCTCCAATCCCAATGACAGGAGAAACAGGCACCATGCTCCTGGGTATCATCTGGGAGAAGGAAAACACTCTCCAAGCACAGACTTTTCGTCCTTCTCGTTCGGCTGATTGGGCCAACTTAAGTCCTGCATCCACCCTGGAGCTACAGTGGTTACCGGGTGAGTGATGTGATGGGCTGATTTGACCTATGAATACCCAGTGCTGGTACAAGGAGTAACCGTCACTTTCCTGAGTCACAGTTTATAAGCTCCCTGGGGGTTGTGCTACATGGAGAAGAGGTACACACTGAACGAAATTTGGTTTCTGTTAGGAGGAAAGATGTGGGAAATGGTCTCCTAGAGCAGTGTTTTTCAAACTATGGTTTAACCCATTGGTGGTCATGAAATCAGGTTAGATTATGGCCCACAGGCCAAATTCAGCCCACCACCTATTTTTGTAAATAAAGTTTTATTGGAGCACAGCAGGGCCCATTTCTTTCCTGTTGTCTATGGCAGCTTTCCCACCACAATGGAAACCTTGAGTAGCTGCAGCAGAGATTATATGGTCCTCAAAGCCTAAAACAGTTACTAACTGGACCTTTACAGAAAAAGTTTGCTGATCCCTGACTAGAGAGTTGCAACAAGCATTAAAGGATGAAACAGACTAGAGTATCAGAAGATATCAGAGTGCATTGCATGTGACAAGAATGAGTATTACTGAATGAAAGCTTTCAATTTTATATAAACATACACCCATACTTGCGGGAGCTGGGCTATAATGTATTTCTTAAGGTAGATCATGGTAAAACAGTTTGAAAAACTGCTCTAGAGCACTGATCATTTTCCTTCTTTCCTTCTCCTTTCTTTCTTTCTTTCTTTTTTCTTTCTTCTTTTTCTCAAGGTATAATTGACATATAACATTATATTAGTTTCAAGTGTACCATGTAATGATTTGATGTTTGTATACATTGTGAAATAAAAGCACCATTCATTTTTCACATAGAAATAGCTTCTTAAGGAGGTCTGTTTGTAATAGTGCTGTCCCTTGGTTTGGGTGTCACCTACCTACCTGAGAGGCTACGTGCTGAGAGGCTAGAGCAGATGCCTTGAGTTAACAAGAGGGGCCATGAAACCAGTTTTTGGTAGTGACCTGGGAGTGCCGGCTGAACAGGCAGAGGCTGAGCAGGAGTCTGGCAAGAAGAAAGCTGGCCGGCAGAGTCAGACTCAGGAGGGTCCATGCTGGGAGGCGGAGCCATGCCGGACAGGGGCGGGAGTCCCGGCCCTCAGTGTAGGTTCCACCACAGCCCAGCCCAGCAAGTCCCCTGCCTCTTGTCAAAGTGAAGGAAGACCTCTGAGCTGCTTCTGTCCTAACAGTCTGTGACTTTCAGAGGGACGTCCACCTCATTCCATGGATGGAAAACCAAGGACCAGAGGAGACCCCCTCCGAGAACTCAGGGGCAGGGTTAGGGGCTGTAGCCACTCAGGGGCTTTCTACCCACCTTCCTCCTGACCCTGAGTTTTCTTTGGCTCAAGCTCCATCTATGCCTAGGAAGTCGCTTGTGTGGACTGGACCAGATGGGAACTGGCTGGGAGTACTGATCGCCGGGTTTTCCTCTCCAGAGAACCCTGCTCTGACCTGCACAAAGGGGAGGAAATCTCTCCAGCTGCCCAGGAAAGGGGGTCTGGCCCACCACAGGTTTCCCTGTTTCTGGGCCTCTGGCTGTGAGCAATTGCCCTTCTTGTCCTCCATCTCTGGGCCATCCTCTTGCTGAGCTGGGAGTAATTAGAGTGCAAGCAGGCTGAAGTCGCCCAACTGTCTCCCAGACCTCCCTGCCCTGCTGTTAGCAAGGCAGCACCAGCCTGTTTATGGCTGCTGCCACTTCAAAGACATTGCTAGGCTCCCATAGAGGGGTGGCTTTGACATTTATAGGGGAACCAACCAGTTAATGAACCAGAGAGATTTCTGGTGCCTGGGGGATACTGTTATGGGAAGAAGAAATCCATCCCAGATAGGAATGTTCAGAAATTTTTTGGAACTATCCAGCCAAGGGCACATACTAACCCCATGCTTCTTTTTTTTTTTTTTTTTTTAACATCTTTATTGGAGTATAATTCCTTTACAGTGGTGTGTTAGTTTCTGCTGTATAACAAAGTAAGTGAATCAGCTATATGTATACATATATCCCCATATCCCCTCCCTCTTGCATCTCCCTCCCACCCTCCCTATCCCACCCCTCTAGGTGGACACAAAGCACGGAGCTGATCTCCCTGTGCTATGCGGCTGCTTCCTACTAGCTATCTATTTTACGTTTGGTAGTGTATATATGTCCATGCCACTCTCTCACTTCGTCCCAGCTTACCCTTCCCCCGAAGTTCATTCTCTACATGTGCATCTTTATTCCTGTCCTGCCACTAGGTTCTTCAGACCTTTTTTTTTTTTTTTAAGATTCCATATATATGTGTTAGCATACAGTATTTCTGATGTAAACTTATGACTAGACAGGCAGAGGGCTCTGAGCATGTCCATGGAGAGGAGGTCTCAGTAATGCCCCCCAGATGAGGGGGCTCCACCTCAGCAGGTGTCCTGGGGGACTGGGCTCTCCTACCTAGAACTGCCTCTAGGGCTTGGAGGGAATATTCAAGACCAGTTGCCCAGTGGTCTTTTAACAAGTCAAAGCACAAGTCCTTTGAAAAAGCGAACTGACATGGAACCCCAGGATGTGACGGCTGAGGGTAGCTGCTCTTCTGGACAGGGTACGGGCCCTTGGCTGGACCTCACTAGCCGTGGGAGCTCCCCCTCCCCCAGGAGAGTCCCTGAGGCACAGCGTCTGCAAACTCCTATTTTGTGGAGGATGCAGATGAAGTCTGAAGATGGTGAGTGGCATCCTGGCTTGGGTTTCCCCGGAAGCAGAGGCTGAGACAAACATGTAGTTGCTGGTGGTTTATTCGGGAGGTGATTCTAACAAATAGGAGTGAGGAGTGGGGGAAAGGAGGCAGGGAAGGAGGGAATGCTAATGAAAAATGTGTTCTCTCTGATGGGGCCTGGATTCTTCCAGGGTCTTCTAGGTTGGTTGGAGCATTTATCGGCTGGCTCCCATCCTCTTGGTTGAAAGCTTCCTGGGTCTGGGTGGAAATTAACTCCCTGTACTTGCAGGCTGAGCTCCTGCAGGGCAGAGAAGATGTTGGGGTCTCAGATGGGAAGAAGTGGTCTTCCGGAGGCCGACCCTGTCAGCACAGGTAAATCTGAGCTCGTGTGGAACTTTCCATCTCAGCTGACCCTGCAATCAGAGACGAGCCCAGGAGATGTGACATCCGTCATGAGGCCCCAACAGAGCCTGCTATGAGGGACTTGTCCAAGGTCAAGAAAATCAATGAGCTGGGCCTAGGGGCAGGGCTCACCAAGCAAGAATAACAGGAGGTTTCTGCGTATGTAACTGAATATGCACCATCGAACACAGACATAAAATCACAGACACATCTCTCTCCCTGTCTCATACACATCTCTCTCCCTGTCTCATACACACACTCACACATTTGACCCTTAGCATTTGCAAGGACTATGGAAATGAACAAAGTCCAAAGGAGAAAAGCAAAGGCTGTTTATTCTGAGCTTACTATTGCAAGGGCGTCAGCCATCAGTCTTGGGTTTTGGCAGGGACTCAAAGGCAGGCAGAAGAGTGGGAAAGCTCTATAGTGGGAAAAAGAAGGCTTCAGGTGTGCCCTGTTTGGAGACCTCTGGCTGAGGGAAGCTGTAGGTGAGCCGACGGGGGGCATCCTGTGTGATCGGCTAGGAGAGTATATTTGACTTTCTCTGGTTGGTCAAAAATTAGGGAAGCTGTTTGTTACTAATCCAATCCTGGGCATTTGGAGCTGATTGTTTATGCAGGTTATCGTTGGGCTTCTTGGACTATTGCTAGAGACAGCAATCACGCTTCCTAAAAACCTGACTTCTAACCGGCTTCCTGGGCCAGTTACTCTAGCTAAGGGGTGAGTTCCTGGGCTGGTGGCTTCAGATATTGGGGGTCAGCTTTCTATTTTTATATATGGTCTGGCCACTGCCCATTTGTATACTCAGTCTCTTAGGATCTTAAAAGCTACCAAAGGCAAGAATTGTCTCTGCCTCTCTCCCAGACAGTAAGCCATGCTCCTGTTTCGAACACATCTGGAAACAAGAGGCTCCCTGCCTCTGTGCAGCTCATATCTCTACCTGCTGGAATCGTCTTCCTTGTCCTGGGCTCAAACCTTCTCCCAGTAACTTCCACACTGTCATCCCACTTTCGCCCTCTGAAGCAACGCAGAGCGAGCTTCAGCCACCTTCCTTCTAGCAGCCTTTCTCCTACGTAAGAGGCCGCGTAGCATGGTGGTCAGGAGCAGGCGTTTAAAGTCAGACTTGGGGTCAGATTCCAGCCCTGTGACTTACCATCTGTTTGACTTGGATGATTACCAAGCTTCCATTTTCTCAGCTATGAGGCGGGTAACGATACCTCCTCAGGACTGTGGTAAGAATTAAATCAGGTGATACTGTAGACGGCTCAGTAATGGAGCATTACTGAGGTCACCTTCCTGCCTGCTTTTCCAGGCTAAGCATCTAAAACCCCCTCACCTCTCCCTCACTTGGTTGCTTGGTTGCCATTTCAAGACCTGCCCTAAAACAGCCCACCCACCCGCTCTGGCTACAAATGGGCCTGTGGTAAGACGGGGAGCCAGCACGGGTTCTGGGACTCTGCCATCTAGGGCTAGAGGGTCTGGAAGCTGAGGGGTGAGGGTGGTGGGAGAGAGGACAACTCATGGGCTGTCTGGGGAGACAGGTCGTCAGGAGATTAGCAGGCAGCACTTCTGGGTGGGACCCAAGGGCTGTAAGGCAAGTGGGGTAGGAAACTGTCTTGCCCATCATCTAACCTTCAAACTCACCCTGGATCCCCACAGTTTGGGAACACAGTCTAAGAGAGAAGGGCCCCCAGGCATTCTCCCCAAGTCCAGACTGTGGAGCAAGACTCTGGGCTCAAGGCCCCTTGCTGTCCTGTCCCTCTTGTGCCCCAGAGTCCCTCAAATATGAACCTCCATGGAGCAGGGAAGGGGCTGGACTGGACAGCAATAAGCCTGGCTTTGTGGGTGGGTGGGAGAGCCCCAGAGTGGGAGAGGGGAGGGGGCATGGGATGGAATAATGTGGTGGGGCTGGGAGGAGACAGTGGAGTTTATTGATCTCCTCTGTGTCCCTTCTTCAGTCCTTACTGGCTGATCTGCCAGTCTGGAAGTTCCCAAGTGAGCCCGCATCCTGGGTCTGATGTTGGCCAGGCACTGAGGCGGTACAAGCACTGCTTATGATGGGCGGGCCTGGCTGCCTCCTTTCCAGGCTTCTGCCAAATCAACACGGATTTTCTTTAACAAGAGTCCCAACCCCAAGACTTGAGAATATGGTCATGTTACTGTCATTTTCGACTTTAGACCTAAATGACGGGGGCTCCCTCTGGGCTGAGGACCGATGTCCCACTTCTGGGAAAAACATCACAGTTGGCAAGTGTGTTAGCACGCCCTCTCCCTCTGGGCGTCTCAGAAACACGGGAGGGGAGGAGTGAGGGAATCCTGGCTAATGTAAGTGGCGGAGCCAGGATCCAAAACCAGGCTTCTTCGTTCTACACCTCCTTCTCTTCTTCCTCTGCCATAGCTGGGTGGAGAGTTTGGGCTCTGCTGCTGTCTTGCGATGTGGCTTCAGGAGATTCCATAACCCTTCTGAGCTGAGCTCCTTCTCTGTGGAGTGAGGAGGTAGGGAGACACTAGGTTGCCTTGGGACTCAAACTTGAGAGTGAAAATGCCAAGTGGTACCTACAGTGGATGCTGGTGAGAGTGGAACGAAAGGCCTCTCCTTCCCATAGCTGGCTTCTCCCGGATGCCGTTGGCCAGCCCAGCCCTATCATAACTCTGGGCAGTGACACCAGTGTCCTTACAATGCCTGGGACTTTAAGCTCCTATGTAGACCCTGAGGAATCGTGATGGAGGAGTTTAGTCAAAATAATCAGATGCCACTGGGCCCTCAGATTTCCATAGGGAAAAAAGTGTTCCTTTTTCTTAGAAGAGGTTAAGAAATAAACAAACAGGGGCTTCCCTGGTGGCACAGTGGTTAGGAATTCGCCTGCCAATGCAGGGGACACGGGTTCGAGCCCTGGTCCGGGAAGATCCCACATGCTGCGAAGCGGTTAAGCCCGTGCACCACAACTACTGAGCCTGCGCTCTGGAGCCCGTGAGCCACAACTACTGAAGCTCACGTGCCGCAACTACTGAAGCCTGTGTGCCTGGAGCCCGTGCTCCACAACAAGAGAAGCCACCACAATGAGAGGCCCGCACACTGCAATGAAGAGTAGCCCCTGCTCACTGCAACTGGAGAAAGCCCGCATGCAGGAATGAAGACCCAACCCAGCCAAAAATAAATAAATAAGATAAATAAATTAAAAAAAAGAAAAAGAAATAAACAAACAAACATAAACTGTAAATTCCTGGGGCGTCTTCAAGAAGCCAAGATAAACGAGAACTAGTCATCCTGCCCGGCCCCTGAGTGGTGAAGCTGGTGGACTATCTGTTTGTTTCTGGACCACTGGGTTCACTTGCTCTGGACCATCTGAGAAGCTGTTCGCTTCCTGAGGTGAGGGCAGAGCAATGTCTCTATTCAAACTTGCTCTTCAGAGAGGCCATCTCTGTGGCGATTGCTTGTAGAGGAAATGGGGTGTTTTGATGTGCTGTTGGGTGGCCAGAACCTGGCCGTGTGGGTCCCCATTCCAGGAGCTTCCCTGATGGGACCCCCGCTGGAAGAGATGAGGAACAGGAAGAGATGGATAGCCTTTGCGTGAGTGTCTGTGCTAGTTTCCTACGGCTGCCTAACAAGTTGCCCCAAACCTGATGGCTTAAAACAACAGGAATGTATTTTCTCACAGTCCTGGAGGCCAGAAGTCTGAAATCAAGGTGTTGGCAGGGCCATTTGCCCTCAGAGGCTCTGGGGGAGAGTCTTTCCTTGCCTCTTTTAGCTGCTGGTAGCTCCTAGCATTCCTTGGCTTGTGATAGCATAACTCCATCTTCACATGGCCTTCTCCTTTTTTCTCCCTGATAAGGACACTTGCCATTGGACTTAGAACTCACTGGTTAACCCAGGATGATCTCATGTCAAGATCCTTTACTTACTTACATTTGCAAAGACCCTTTTTCCAAATAAGGTCACATTCACAGGTTGGAGTGGGATGGGGTCATGTCTTTTGGGGGCCACCTGTCCACCTGCAATAGTGTCTAAGCACTCTGCCCGGTTGTGTCATGTACTTTTCACAACGCACCTGGGAGGAGGGTATCATTCTCATTTTTCAGAAGAGAAAACTGAGGTTCAGAGAGGTGTGATAACTTGTGCAAGTTTATACCCATCAGTAAGTGGCTGGACCGGGATGGAAACCTAGGGCTTGTGCACCCAGACAAGAAGGAAGGGGACCAGCATGTGGAAGGTATGGAGGAACCAAGCAGATTGGCCCAGGGAGGAGCTGTGAGCGGTTTGGTGTTGCTGGAAAGGGGAATGTGTGAGGGTGGGGGTGATGGAGATGAAGCTGGAGGGGGAGCAGGGCTGGGCCATTCATACCCTTGGCTGCCGGCCCGAGGAATTTGGGCTTGATCCTGAGGTTGGTGAGGACTCCTTGGAGAACTCTGAATCTCTGAGAGTGAAGACCAGATCTCTGGGCTGTGTGGAAGATGGGGAAGCCTGGAAGGAGGGGGCCAGTCAGGAAGATGTTAGGAGACGCTGGTGGTGAAGACGGAACTGGTGGTAGAGTCTGAGGTCCAGGGGAGGGCTGAGTGACAGGATGACATGACTGATGAAAGCAGGGAAATTCAGGAATCTAGGAAACTCCTAGGTTGGACCACTGAGTGTGTTGCGGTGTCACCATTGGAGAAGGGAACACAGCAGGAAGGATGGGGCGGCGGGCACCCATGCTTTGTAGCTGCCCGAGAGCTTTGAACATCTTCCCTGTGTTCAGTTATGAGTTGATTACTTCCCAGGGTCCTTGCAGAAGGGCACGTGTGGGACCTGCGCCCTGTAACCAGCCCACGCGTGCCTTCCCTTCTGTAGGAACGAAGCAGCAGGAAGAAAGTTGCTCTGCGTGGGGCCTGGATGACAGCAGATCTGCCCCGGGGGAGACGCTTTCCTTGTTAGCCGATTCTGTGGTGTGGATCTGGGCACTGTTCCTGGACGTGAAGCTCCATCCTGTTTCTCCAGACCCCAAGCCATTCAGTGAACTACTTACTAATCTTTATTAAATTCCCTTTTGCGTAAGCCAGACGGACTGATTCTATTATTTGCAACTAAGAACCCTGAGCAATATGAGTGGGTTTAGGCGTGAGAGTGATTGATAAAGGATGCTGGAGGACAGGAGTATGTGAAAGTGGGGTGCCTGAGTATCAGCGTGGGACATCCAATGGGCTGCTGGCTAGACAGGCAGGAGCTGGGGTGGCCGGGGTGGGGAAAAGTCGGGGGTCATCAGCACGTAGGTGGCTGTGAAGCTCCCTTGGGTGCGGGTGGAGGGACAGGGGGCTAGTGGGAGTGCAGCCCCAGGGCACCTCTGGAGGAGATTGAGAAGGGTGGGGGGACCTGGAGAAAATGATGTCATGAAAAGTAAGAGAAGGATTTAAAGAAAGAATAGGTGCCTGTGTCAACACCTGCAAGTGTGCGAGATGTGGATTGAAAATGGCGCTTTGTATTTGGCATTTTTTTTGCTTTTTATTTTTTATTATTTTTATTTTTATTTTATTTTTTATCTTTTTTTTTTTGGGCCGTGTAGCATGCAGGATCTTAGTTCCTTGACCAAGGATCAAACCCGCACCCCCTGGATTGGGAGTGTGGAGTCTTAACTGCTGGACCGCCGGCAAAGTCCTTATTTAATTTTTAAAAAAATATTTTATTGAATTAATTAATTTATTTTGGCCGCACCTCGTGGCTTGTGGGATCTTAGATCCTGGACCCTCGGCAGTGAGCATGGAGTCTTAACCACTGGACCACCAGGGAATTCCCTATTTTTTATCTTTTAATTAAAAAATTTTATGGAAGTGTAGTTGATTTAACAATATGGTGTTAATTTCTGCTGTGTATTTGGCATTTAGAGGACAAGGGAAGCTTAGAGGAAGTGGCTTCACTGGTGGGGTGGGAAGAGAAGTGAGGCTGGAGAGGGCTAAGGAGGGGAAAGGAGGAGAGGAATGTGGTCTATCTACCTAGAAGCTCACTGTGTGGGGAAGGAGAGGAACAAGGTGCAAGCTGAAGGAGAGACCAGGGCAGCGTTCAAGGGTAAGTTCAAGGGCAGCGGCTGTGAGCGAGAGCTTGTGACGTGGATGGTGTCAGGGTGACCACGGGTGACGGGTCCAGGTTGTGGGGTGTTTCTTCTTAGGTACTTGATAGTCTCTGATACATTGTAATCATGTCTTCCGTTTAACTACGTCTTCCAGTTGTAGAATAAAGAGGTCTCGTGATCAGTCGTTGGCACCACAGTTAGACAGTTGGGATGGAAGTAACTTGGTGGGGACTCAAGATTCAAGGACTGATGGGAACCTGGTCCTTGGTTTTTAAAAATGCAGCGAGTTCTGAAGATGAGGTAGATGGGGTACAAGTTGTCTGTGGGTTAGGGAGACTCAGGGGCCTAGGATGGAGTCTACCTGGATCCAGATCAGGAGCCAGTTCGCCCTGTGACCCCTTCTTGTGGGAACAGCCACTAACAGCATTAGTCCTGTTGTTCTGTGTGACCCCAGGCACTGCACTCTGCCTGCTCTAAATGGCTGCTTCGGCTGCTTCTGCTTCTTTTTGACAACTTTTTCCCCAAATGTGTCCAGCCTAAGGTTCTAGCTAAGTTCGGCTAGCCTGAATGTATGACCCTGCACCTCACTAAACCTAGTCTCTTCTCTAAGTGTCCTCACTCTGCTTCAGGAGTTTTTAGGTATTTTTGTACTATGGGCGCCTTGGAAGCCCATGACTCCCACTTAGAATAGTGTTTTAAAATGTATAAAATAAAATATGTAAGATTAGAAAGAATTATATTGAAACAGTTATAAATATTTACATTAGGGCTTCCCTGGTGGCGCAGTGGTTGAGAATCTGCCTGCCAATGCAGGGGACACGGGTTCGAGCCCTGGTCTGGGAAGATCCCACGTGCCGCGGAGCAACTAGGCCCGTGAGCCACAACTACTGAGCCTGCGCGTCTGGACCCTGTGCTCCGCAACAAGAGAGGCCGCGATAGTGAGAGGCCCGTGCACCGCGATGAAGAGTGGCCCCCGCTCGCCGCAACTAGAGAAAGCCCTCTCACAGAAACGAAGACCCAACACAGCCAAAAATAGATAAATAAATAAATAAATTTTTAAAAATGATTTACATTAAAAACAAATTTGTGATGTGGTAATATATGTGCTTCCTTATTAATGTATCAAATAACACAGTCTAGACTAACAACTACCATGATTTCAAAGTAGTGATGAGCAGAAATATTTTGAGCCATAGGCAACAATAGCCGTATGGTATTAAAAGATCTGTGCTTTCTCTTGGTGACAAGAACACAGGTACTATTAATACTTCTGTGTTTGTGGCCTACGGTTAGAAGAGAAGCAAGTGTTAAAATTCAGTTAGCAGTTAGTGACAATAGGATGCAATTATTTTTTCTACCCAAGTTCATGGACCCTCTGAATTCTATTCATCAACTGCTTGGGGAGCTGTGACCCCAGGTTAAGAACTTCTGGTCTGGACGCTCCAGTTTCCATGGTTTGATTGCTTATTTCTTTTTTTGGCCGCACTGCGTGGCTTGCGGGATCCTAGTTCCCCAACCGGGGATTGAAGCCGTGCCCCCTGCCATGGAAGCGTGGAGTCCTAACCACTGGACCACCAGCGAAGTCCCTGATTGCTTATTTCTTTCTTCAGTGAGTCAGAGTCAGCTCTTATTTAATCATTAACTACTAATGAACCACTGATAAAGTGATCACACGTGTCACTCTCAGGCAGGAGCAGTATGGCCCCTGGACATGTACTCGCTTTCTAATTTGCAGAGCCTCATGGTAGAGCTGGAAAGGGCCTCGGACCCTCTAGGAGCCAAACTTATCCCATGTAGGAGGGTGAGTGACCTCAGGGACTGTGCCAGGTCAGGGCTACCTGGGCCTGCACCTCCATCCCAGGGCTTTCCTACGCCATAGGCTTTTCCTATGCCCGAGTGAGTGGCCCTTGCTCACCACACACACACACACACACACACACACACACACACACACACACACGGCTGTATAAACGGTCCTGCAAAATGGTGACACTGGCACCACAGCACTAATGCAGAGAAGCAGGGGCCCGGCCCAGACACGAGGCAGCCCTCTCCTACAAACGCCCACCGCCTCACTCCCTCTGGCCATGGAGGAGGTGGGAAAGGTTTGCCCAGCACGTCTTCTCCCCAGCTTTCCTCTCCCTCAAGGGAGGCAAGTACAGTGTCAACGCTTGTCACCATTTCCCCGCTTTCACCGCTGTCTTCACCTCTGACCTCCTGCTCCAGTCTCCGGTTCCTGCTGGCTTAGTTCAGGGCCCTTCTCTCCTTCCCACTCTCCTTTTCTGCACTACACCTGTCAGCCAAAAAGTAACCCTCATCTGGCTAACACGTGTCAAGGGTACTGTTGAAATCCACCTGGCACAGGACAGGAGAGCTCTCAGTTCTGGAGGGAAATTAGACCCAACGGCCATGAGCTTCTGGCCCTGACTTGTGGAAGGCTCTCCGTGAACGTCTGCTTACATGAGTTATTGGGCCCAAAACTCCAAAGCTCCCCAGAGTCTCCTCTGGGATTTCCACCAAGTCACTGCCTATCCCTTGCCTTCCTCTAATTAAACTGGCTTTTCCTCAAGCACCAGTATTCGAGAGAAATAAAGTGCTTTCAATCAATGTTATTGGTCCTGTTTGCAGCAGTATTTCTTGCTACCATTCTTCACGCCATTCTGTGGGATAATTAGTTTTGGGGGTTGTGGAGAGCGAGGGAGGGGGTGAGAATGGGAGGTGAGGGCAGAATGGGGGTGCTAGCCTGAGAATTGCTGCCATCTAATATTGTCTCTTGGGATGTGACCTGTGTGAGGCGGGCAGTCTGTGCCAGGTGTCCCGAGCGTGCAGGGCTGCCTCTGTGCCCCCTCCTAGCACCCGGCACCATGCCACCTTCTCCCTCGGTAAGTTGCTGGCAGGTGATGGTGTCTTGGTTCTCCTGTTGTGTTCCTGGCTCAGTGCCATGGTGTACGGATGGGCTTTAGACACTTGTCATTTTGATTCTCACCTTGCAGGAAAATTTCATATGAAGGCAGACAGGCCCATCTTTTTACGATAGAAATTGCCAATAGTTGCAAATGCTGCTGTGTGCCAAGCGCTGTGCTGAGCACTTCACAAGCATCATCTCGCTTAATTCTCCATAAGCAGCCAGAGAGATCCTTCAAAGTGTAAATCACATCCTGCCCCTCCTCTGCTCCAGACACTCCAAGGGCGCCCGTCACACTTGCTGTCAGGCCCCTACCATGTCCTACAAGACTGGTATGGCATGACCCCTGGCTCCTGCTTCAACAGCATCCCCTCCTCTCCCTTCGCCTGTTCACCACACTCCTTACTGCTCCCGGAACTGGCCAAGAAGGGCCTGCCACAGGGCCTTTGCACTGCTTCTTCTCCCCAGGCTCTGCCCAGCTCACTCCTTCACTTCATCAGGCTTCTCAAGTGTCTTCTTGGAGAGACCCTCACCCCATTTAAAGTACCACCCGTGTCATGCTCTGTCATCTTCCCTGCCTTCATTTTTTTTTTTTTTTTTTAGCATCTTTGTTGGAGTATAATTGCTTTACAATGTTGTGTTAGTTTCTGCTGTATAACAAAGCCTGCCTTCCTTTTTAATAGCACTCCACAAACCTAGCCATGTTATTACAAATCTATTTGTTTATTTGTCTATTACCTGTCTCCCCAATATGAGGGCAGGGACCTTGTTTTGTTCACTGCTCTATTTCCAGCACCAAGAACGGTGCCTTCAGTATAGTAGTTGGGAAGAAAGATATAGCCAATGAATAAATAAATGCACGAATACTCACAAAACCCCATGATGTAAGTGCTACTCTTAACTCCATGTTATAGATGAGAAAACTGAGGCTTAGAGAGATTCTCACTATTCTCAGGGTCATAAAACTAATGACCCTGGGATAGGAAGTCAACGCCCCAGTGTGTCTCTGGGGTCTTATCTGAGCTGCTGTGCTGGGTCCTCTCTCGGGACTCATAAATGCCTGTCAGCGTGTCTATGTGGGAGCCCTATTCCCCTGAAACACTCCAAGAAAAAAGCGTTTGGTGGATGAATCTGTTTAGGAAATAACTACAAATTGCATTTCTCTGCTTGGGTTTTCAAATGCTTGTTAGCATATGAAAGGCTCTGAAAAATCCTGCAGTAAAAAAGCTAGTTGAACTGTGTAATCAGTGTTTCCCAGAGCTTCGACTGTGGAAATCTTATATTTATGTATTTCTGTGCGTAACACCTATTAGCATATTGCGGGACGTACCATGGGCGCCAATGGCCAGTGGCCCTGGATAAGGCCACTCTTATGCTCAACCCATAAAACAGGAAGGCGGGTGGCTCCTGGTACCTTTTAGCTGCAGCCCAGCCCAAGCACGCTTTTCCACAGGGACCTGTGACCTGGCTCATCTTCTGCCCTCTGGTTCCTGAGCCTCTTAGAGGGCGATTCCTTGTGAGTTTCTCAGGAACATCAACTCCACAAGCCTGGCCTTGTTTTCTCACTGTCTCATGTCTCCCCATTGGAATTTTAACCTTCTAGGGGACCAGGGACACTGCCTTCCCACTGTGTCCTCTCAGCCCCCAGCTCGTGCTGAGAGGACAGTTAAGTGCCCAGATTATTCTTGTTGGCTTGCGTGTGAGGGAACTGATGATCCTGAGTGTCTGTCACATGGTTTGGCGCAGGGAAGGGTAAGTGGCGATGCTGTAAATCCCTTGATTTATTGCCAAAGCCCTCCCCACCCCGCCCCAAGCAGAACAGAAGGATGTCCCAGAGGCAGAGAGTACTGTGGGGTGCGATGCATGGAGCTGACTGGATCTCTGCGTCCTGAGAGTCAGAGCAACTGTCACTGCCGCCGATGGTTCATTTATTAGTTTTGATGGTGATTTGATGTCATTAGGGATTCAGGTCTCATCTCCATCTCTGAGATCATCTGAATAACAGTGTGATGAGGAAGAGAATAGAGGAGACAGGCATCCACGGGCAGCCTGGATCGGACGGTATAAATCTCTGGGGAGAGCCTGACCTTCCCAGCTGGAGGGCTTGAGGCTGAGCGGAGCCGGCAGTGTTTGCCGTCACCCCAAGTGACCATGAGAGGTACCATGCGAGTCTCAGTCATGCTCCTCCTGGTGACTGTGTCCGACTGTGCCGTGATCACAGGGGTAAGTCGTCCAATATTCTCTACTCCCTGGGTTTTGGGAGGACATCAGGGTCTGCATGGGTTGGGAGCCAGGAACTGCACAGGAGGCAAACCAAGGGCGTGGGGAACCAGCCACCAGACAGCACTTCCGAGAGGCATTTCACAGAATTTTCACGTTAGTTAGACCTCACTCTGCTAAAGGGGATGTGCTTTTGAGAAACTGTGTGTAAATCAAGTTCTGCTCTCAATGCATTAGGAGAGCATTGCAAATTCTGAAGTTTGGAACTTCGGTCAAAAGAAGATTCCTATTGTGTAATAATGAACTCTTTTATAAAGTGGATTAGCACCCCCTAATCTATCTTTTGTGTAAACTTTGGTTTTCATATAGGGTCTAGACCACATGTCAAGTGTAATTTATGTAGCAAGTTGACTTAAAGGCGGTGACCTTATTTAGCTTCTATTGGGTACGTTTAATCTCTGCTTTCTCTACTCTTAAAGAAAGCCTGTCTTGAAACTCTTTCCTTCCCTTATGGTTTATGTGTTTTCACTCTGTGCCCAGTTCTGATAGGAATAAGGGCGACACCAACATCTGGCTGAGTGACCCAGAAGCAAGTGTCGGATAACAAGTAGAAATCCGGTCCCACTGTGGGCACACCCGGGTGGGCACATCGTACTATTCGAGACACCCCAACTGTGGTTCTCTCTCAGAAGTTTGGCTTCACCTGGACCTACCCTCACATGGGCACACGTTGTGTGACGGTGGTGGGACAATTCTTATCAAAACAGAAAGTAATGGCTTACCTGAGAGTTTTCCAGATAAAAGCCACTAGAAAAAAAAAAAAAAAGAGGGACATTCACTTTTGTTTCAACTTCCTCTAACTTTTTACACAGAGAATGGAAATGTAGAGAAAGGCCAAACCATCCCTGGAATTGGATTAATTTTAATGTTCACAGAAAGGAAAATTTCTTTCTTCTCCCTTTTAGAGGAAAAAGATTGAGTTTCAAAGAAGAACAAGCATCAAAGGCAAACCAATGCTTTGGAGACCCAGAGCATAAATACAACTGTCAGGGCAGAATTATACCTAATGAATGTAAACCACCAAAGGCTGTCTTCCTATTGTGTAGCTTGAAGATCAGGAGGGTAAGAGCAGAGGATAGAAGCCGCGGTTACCCTGCCGAGGGGGACGGGAACAGTGGGTTGACCCTGAGTCTGGCCCGGGGTTGGGGAGCGGAGTGGGGTGGGAGGCAGGTCTGAGAGGTGAGGAAATATCTTCCTAGTAAAGCCTCCAGTTTGACCCTTTGGAAAGCACAGAAGGAGAGGAAGCTGGGGTAAGAGGACACACATGACAGACCCGACCACAGGTAGTTAGAACTGTTCCCTCTGTGCTCCGGGCCTTGCTGCTGTCCTGAGTCTGACTCTCAGGAAGAGGCTGGGTTCTACCATCCCCACACTCCCCTGCTCCCAGCACTGTGACCATCCCAAATTCAGGCCTGGGGGGGTCCCTCTTCCCAGAGGGCGACAGCGATGCCCCACCTCTCTGGTGGAAGAGTCAGGGGGGGTCTACTCGGCCCTAACCCTGAGCTTTCAGGGACCGGCTGGTGTGTGGGAAGTGCCCTCACTAGGCTGGAGACCGGAGTGGCGAGGTGACGGCCACCTACACCTCCCCTGCGTGACGAGCAGCCCCGGCATCTCCCACTTTCCTCCTGGGGCCGAGCACGTTGCGGGTCTTACAGTTCCTGCCTTGCCCCCCAGGCAGCCAGAGGGCCCTCCATGGCCTTGTGTTGGAGAAGAAGAGCCAACCCAAACCCCGCTCCCAATTTCGGCTCAGAAAAGCCGCAAAGCTTCTCTGGAAGTGGAAAGCCTGGGTGCTTCTCCAGTGTGGCCTCCTGTGAGTCTGGAGCCGTTCAGTTCTGTCTTCCCCAATCCAGGCTTTTGTTTAAAGTGGGCTTGTGTGGCTTTACAGAGGCACCTTCCAGAAGGTCACTTAGCCCCTGCTCTAGGAGCCCAACCCAGAGGGGTCCATCCCTCTCTGGGGGCCAGGCAGGCCAGCAGAGAAGCCCCGGGGGAAACACCTGTCAAGGGGTGCTGGACCCTCAGATGAGGCTGGGCTTCTAGTGAGGACCGAGGGGGACACCACAGGGAGGGGAGGCACCAACATTGAGTGCTGCCGGGTGAGGGCTGGAAGGTTCCCATCCACGGAAACTCAGCACTGACCACCCTGGGGTGCAGGCCACTGGGGCCCTCCCCCGTCTAAGGATTTGAATTAATTCAATCCCCCCAGCATCCACTGAGCATCTCCTGGTGCTAGAAAAGCTCCATCTCCTAAGCCCTAGACCCGTCAGAAGAGGACAGCCTCCCTACCGAGTGAGCTCGAAGGAGCTTGGGGCTCCTCAGATCCAGGCCTGCTGCCCAGCGGAGCCCTGAGCATCCTGCCGAGAGCGGCGCGGGGGCAGAATTGCCCTAGGTGTCCCGGCAGGCCGCGGCCTGAGTGCTGTTCCCAGCACCTCTCTCAAGGGCTTTTGGATGTGCGTTCCCTTCTGGTTTGCCTGGGATGGGCCTAATGGGCACTAACGACCCCTTTGTCTTCCACCCCGCAGGCCTGCGAGCGGGACGTCCAGTGCGGGGCGGGCACCTGCTGCGCACTCAGCCTGTGGCTGCGTGGGCTGCGGGTGTGCACCCCGCTGGGGTGGGAAGGAGAGGAGTGCCACCCCGGCAGCCACAAGGTACTGCTCACACTTGCTCAGGGCACGAGGCCACGAGCCAGAGCCGGCGCTGGACCGCAGTGTTCTGACTCCAGTCTAGGAATATCTCACTGCCTCCCTTGCTTTGGGGGTGGCCTGGGGTGCAGTGGGGTCCCAATCACACAGCCTGTTAGACCTGGGGGCTGGGACCCCAGCTCCTCATTTGCTGAAGGGTCCTGGGCGTCAGTCACCTCGTGCATACAACGAGGGGAGTAGGCTGACACGTCTGAAGTTTGTTGCCGATCTGATGAATTCCAGCTGAGAGGCTCCTGAATGCCCTTTGCTGCACAGCTTCCTTCCCTCAAGAACACGACGCGGGAAGACTGTAAAATGGGCTCCCAGCCAGGGCCTGGAGGTGCGGGAGGGGCGGGGTGAAGCTGGCCAGGCCCCCGGTGCACACACTTTAAGGAGGTTCACCCTTCTGTGCCTCAGGTGCCCAGCGCCTGCCTTGCTCCCTCAGGAGCTCCCAGCCCACAGGGCGCAGAAAGGCCTCAAGGCCTTTGCTTCTGAACGTCAGGTGGATGCAGCAGCAACTGTGGGCTTGCACCCACTTCCCGGGGCTCCCTGTGCTCCAGACGCCCTCCAAGCCCCTCTGGAGAGCACACCTGCACCCAGGAGCATCCTCCGGCTGTGGTCCTCCCTGGCAGGGCCTGCCTGGGAGTGAGGAGGTGGGGGGAGACAGACGGGACAGAGCACAGTCCTCGTGGCCTTGGGGTGTGTGAGGGGGTTCAGCCGCAGATCTATATTCCCAAAGCAGGCAGCAGAGGTAATACAAGCTAATGCTGAGTGCTTACTATGTGCCACCCTTCATATTAAGTGCTCTTTGCAAGTTTAAACCTCTTTAGGTTTATAGTGTAAACCCCTTTACAACCATATGTGGTAGCCTCTATTATTAATCCATTTTACAGACAATAAATTGAGGCACAGAGAAGCTAAATAACTTGCCAGTTGCCACACAGCTGGGAAGTGGCAGACCTAGGACTGGAGCCCAGGCTGCCTGACTACCTATTCTCTGAACCTCTCCTATTCACCCCCTTTGAGGGAACCTCAGTGGTTTCGCCCTCCTCTGGGTGTGAATCACCCGGCAGGGACCACGTCCTGTGTAGCTGCATCCCCGGCACCCAACACGGGGTGGAGAGTATAATGGATGAGCTATAAGTGATATTCAATTACGGATGTAGGCGTGAGTTTGTGAGTGATCACGTGTGCTGGGTCAGCGAGGGGCCCCGGGTGGGCAGTGTGAGGGCTTGTGGGGTTTTAGGGCTGTGGCTGATCACAAGTGTGTCACAGCCAGATGGCCTGCATTCAAATCCTGGCTCCTCCACAAGTTGGCTGTGTGATTTTGGCACATTGCTTAGCCACTCTGTACCTCAGCTTCCTCCTCTATAAAACTGTTTTTGTTGTGCTGGGGTGGGGGCAGTGAGACATTGGCCAGGGCTGGGCTGGCCAGAGGCTCCTGCCCCGGGGGCCCATCTCCCTTTGGTGAAGGTGCCACCCCCTTCCCTTCTCTCCCCAGGTCCCTTTCTTCAGAAAACGCCAGCACCACACCTGCCCCTGCCTGCCCAGCCTGCTGTGCTCCAGAGGCCTGGGTGGCAGGTACCGCTGCTCCACCGACTTGAAGAACATCAACTTTTAGGAGCTTGTCTGGTCTCCGGACACCCACCAGGCCTCTTCCTGAGCACGGACTGGGGTGGTCTCTCTTGGACTCTTATTTCTGCCCTGTGGCCCAATCCTGCAACCCACTACTGTCCCATCCCCACTTCCCGCACCGCCTACCTACCCTCCTCCTCCCTAGCGCACACAGGTGCACCCACGAGACACACGCCACAGGGTGACCTGCAGGGTCCAGGCTGGTGGCTGTGGTCCTGGGAGTAGCCTGTGTGCGCTGCTCAGGCTGCCTGAGGGGCTGCAAGTAACAGGAACGTATTCCTTCCTCATGTCTCCATCTGCCCGCCCTGCACGTGCTCTTCTGCCTGAGTCGGTGAGCTCGAGGAAGGCGTGGGGAGCCAGGAGGTCAGTCGGCCTCCAGACGGCTTCTATGGGGCCAGCCTGTGGCCTTCCCCCCAGGCCAGAACTGCAGGCCTCCAAGGCCCCTCGTAGCGCAAGTTGCCAGTTACCCAGCGAAGCCCCCAATCCCACCGCCTCCCCATGAAACGCAGATGGTGGCGGTTCAGTCTAAACCAGCTGTTGACATTTTAGGTGGCAATGAGGGAGTTACCTTCGACAGCTCCTTCCGAGGGTCAAGAGCAGGTCTGTGACCTTGAGGAGGCCTCTGGCATCTGGCCAGCTTGGGGAGGGGTCAGGAGCGGGGGTGGGGCAAGCAGATCACTGATTTTGGACACAGGAGGCAACTACCATCCAGGACCACAGCCAGGCTGCACGTGCCCCGCATCTAGATAAGTCATCTTCTCTAGAGAGTGAGGTCTGCCTGAAGTTCAAAGCAGTTTGTCTGGGCGTTATATCACTGGCCTCCATCTCGTCTCAAACACCAGCCTCACTCAGCACCTCACATCTGGACCCTGCCCGAGGCTTGCCCAGGTCAGCATGCTGATGCCGGAAGCTGTGCACACTGACCACTAGTTGCAGAATAAAAGCATGAAAAAGGGGCGAGTGGTCATGGTGTTCCTGCTGCACTGGTGTGGGGACGTGGGGAGGGGACAGGACTGGGCTGTGTCCAGGTAGGAGAGGGATGCGACTGGAATTCCTCCACCCAGCTGGGGCAATTTTTTGGAGAAAGTTGATTCAGGGTCTCTTTTAATGAAGGGCTTGAGGCAGCTCAGTGGGCTCTGGGCGGAGAGGGTGTGGTTCAGATGGATTGGACGCAGGAGGGGGCCGTGAGCTGGCATCTGGGTGGGAAGACCATTAGTGAGCTCAGGATGCTGGCAGCTCCCTTTTCTGCAATTTAGTCCCTTTTGTTTAGTGTCAAATACTTGATGCCATTCAGTTCACCGTGTGTGGGTGAGAAAGTCCATATCAAGGATGGGCTGGTGAGGCCCTGAGCCTGTGTCTGAACCAGGGGCTGGGAATATCCCCTAAGTGCCAGGCTACTATCCCCATGGCCTCTTCTCACCTCAATCCCTAGTCTAGGAAAATGCAAAACATAAGATGAAAACACGAATAAAATATCTAGGAATAAACCTACCTAAGGAGACAAAAGACCTGTATGCAGAAAATTATAAGACACTGATGAAAGAAATTAAAGATGATACAAATAGATGGAGAGATATACCATGTTCTTGGATAGGAAGAATCAACATTGTGAAAATGACTCTACTCCCCAAAGCAATCTACAGATTCAATGCAATCCCTATCAAACTACCACTGGCATTTATACAGAACTAGAACAAAAAAGTTCACAATTTGTATGGAAACACAAAAGACCCCGAATAGCCAAAGCAATCTTGAGAAAGAAAAACGGAGCTGGAGGAATCAGACTCCCTGACTTCAGACTATACTACAAAGCTACAGTAATCAAGACAGTATCATACTGGCACAAAAACAGAAATATAGATCAATGGAACAGGATAGAAAGCCCAGAGATAAACCCATGCACATATGGTCACCTTATCTTTGATGAAGGAGGCAAGCATGTACAGTGGAGAAAAGACAGCCTCTTCAATAAGTGGTGCTGGGAAAACTGGACAGTTACATGTAAAAGTATGAAATTAGAACACTCCCTAACACCATACACAAAAATAAACTCAAAATGGATTAAAGACCTAAATGTAAGGCCAGACACTATAAAACTCCTAGAGGAAAACATAGGCAGAACACTCTGTGACATAAATCACAGCAAGATCCTTTTTGACCCACCTCCTAGAGAAATGGAAATAAAAACAAAAATAAACAAATGGGACCTAATGAAACTTAAAAACTTTTTCACAGCAAAGGAAACCATAAACAAGATGAAAAGACAACCCTCAGAATGGGAGAAAATATTTGCAAATGAAGCAACTGACAAAGGATTAATCTCCAAAATTTACAGGCAGCTCATGCAGCTCAATATCAAAAAAAACAAACAGTCCAATCCAAAAATGGGCAGAAGACCTAAATAGACATTTCTCCAAAGAAGATATACAGATTTCCAACAAACACATGAAAGAATGCTCAACAACATTAATCATTAGAGAAATGCAAATCAAAACTACAATGAGGTATCACCTCACACCAGTCAGAATGACCATCATCAAAAAATCTACAAACAGTAGATGCTAGAGAGGGTGTGGAGAAAAGGGAACCCTCTTGAACTGTTGGTGGGAATGTAAATTGATACAGCCACTATGGAGAACAGTATGGAGGTTCCTTAAAAAACTAAAAATAGAACTACCATACCACCCAGCAATCCCACTACTGGGCATATACCCTGAGAAAACCATAATTCAAAAAGAGTCATGTACCCCAATGTTCATTGCAGCTCTATTTACAATAGCCAGGACATGGAAGCAACCTAAGTGTCCATCGACAGATGAATGGATAAAGAAGATGTGACACATATATACAATGGAATATTACTCAGCCATAAAAAGAAACAAAATTGAGTTATTTGTAGTGAGGTGGATGGACCTAGAGTCTGTCATACAGAGTGAAGTAAGTCAGAAAGAGAAAAACAAATACCGTATGCTAACACATATATATGGAATCTAAGAAAAAAAAAAAAAGGTCATGAAGAACCTAGGGGCAAGACGGGAATAAAGACACAGACCTACTAGAGAATGGACTTGAGGATATGAGGAGGGGGAAGGGTAAGCTGTGACAAAGTGAGAGAGTGGCATGGACATATATACACTACCAAACGTAAAACAGATAGCTAGTGGGAAGCAGCCGCATAGCACAGGGAGATCAGCTTGGTGCTTTCTGACCACCTAGAGGGGTGGGATAGGGAGGGTGGGAGGGAGGGAGATGCAAGAGGGAAGAGATATGGCAACATATGTATATGTATAACTGATTCACTTTGTTATAAAGCAGAAACTAACACACCATTGTAAAGCAATTATACTCCAGTAAAGAAGTTAAAAAAAAAAAAAAAGATGAAAACACGTTGTATCCTTGTGTTTCTCAGAAGCCTCTGAGAAAACTGGTTTCTGAGGTCCAGGGGCTCCTGGCTTCCCTTACTTGCCCTTGACCTTGTCATAGGTCTGCCCAGGGTGTACTCAGGACAGGCTTTACTGCAGGACCCACCCAGGCCGGGCCTGTGCCCCACACAGGGCGTGTTCTTCAATTTGGCTCTGTTGACAGATACTGGCTCCTGCTCTGCGGACCTGTCCCCTTCTTCCAGCCTGTGAGTCTCCTTGCCCCTGACTTCCAGGCTCAGGTACTGGCTACAGAGTTCCCTTCCACGTCCGAATCCAGTTTGCCCATCCTGTCCTTTGGATCTCCAGGAACCGCTGGCTGCTGCCAGGTCATGCTATGGGTGAGGCCTTTCCTAGTCCTGCCACCCTCTGCAAGCAGAGCCAGCCTGAGTGGGGCATCGCTGCAGGCTTCAGTGCAGGGAGCCGAGAGGCCGGGTGGCTGCAGGCACAAGGGGCCCCCCTCTCCATCCCCACAGGGAGCTGGCAGATCTGCAGACCCATGGATGGGCCGACCCTTCCCTTTACACTAACTGGACCGATTCTCACTTTCTATACCAGAATTTCAAGGAGTGGATAACTGGTCTCTGCTCCAGTTCCCTGCTTTTTTCCTGAAGACTGGAGAGAACACACGGGAGGCTGGGGAGGTTAAGAAAAGTATATTTGTGAGAATTCTTTATATTCAGGGATATATTCTTCATAAACATAGTTATAAAAAGAATCAAATTATAAGAATAATATATCCATAATAAGAATATATTCTAGACGAGTTAAGAGTTAGAATTAGGTGAAATAAATGGGCAGCCCTTCAAGATGTGGGTGCCTTTAGTGACAGCCTGACCTCCCCTTATTTGCTGCAACCCTTCCTTCCCAACTGGTGGAGTCTGGCACCATCTAGTGGCTAAAGTGGGGATGGCATAGAAGAGCTGAGGTGGGAAAGATGGAAACATCAGAACGATGAAACCTCTCAAAGCAGATGGGGACCACTCCCCAGACATTCCAAGTGTTAGATTCAATCAGAGGTTTAGAGGGACAATGTTTCCACCTCTGTAAAGAGGGCTTCCACCCTAAGGAGCGCAGGATAAATGCTTAATTGCCCCTTTGGGTCTGGTCCCACCTTACAAACTTCTTTCCTGGAAGCCTCTGTCATCTTCCTGTAAGACATCTCCTCTCACGGTTTCTCCAGGATTAGGAAAGTGGAGGTGGATGGGGGTCAGAGGAAGATGACTGGATGCCCCCCTGGCCTGTCTGTGTGCACCAGGGCACGGCACGGGAAGAGCTGCCTCTCTCCCCAAATCTTCGTTTTCTCTGCTGGTCATGATGGTTCGTGCTTCCACTGCCCCCTAGTATCAAGTCTGAAGCTCAAGAGCAGTCTAGACTTTTCTGTCTCCTACTGTCCCTTCTTCCTGAGCTCCTTGTCAACTGGCCACCAAATTCTATTACCTCTTCTTTTTTTTTTTCGTAATCATTTTTAAAATTTATTTATTTATTTATTTTTGGCTGTGTTGGGTCTTCGTTTCTGTGCGAGGGCTTTCTCTAGTTGTGGCAAGTGGGGACCACTCTTCATCGCGGTGCGCAGGCCTCTCACTATCGCGGCCTCTCTTGTTGCGGAGCACAGGCTCCAGACGCGTAGGCTCAGTAGTTGTGGCTCACGGGCCCAGTTGCTCCGCGGCATGTGGGATCTTCCCAGACCAGGGCTCGAACCCGTGTCCCCTGCATTGGCAGGCAGATTCTCAACCACTGCACCACCAGGGAAGCCCTCTATTACCTCTTAAACGTCTCTCGACCCTGCCCCTCCTCCCTTCAGCCGTGGCTGTGTCTGAGCCCTCCTCCTGCCTGGTGTGGTCTGGGGCAACTGCTTCCACCTATTCTCTCTGCCTCCAGTTTCCCCTTAAAATCTACCCCTGCGTGTCCACCAGTTGTCCTTCTAGGCAGCGCATTTGCCTGGTTCTTTCCCCATGAAAAATTCCCCCAATGGCTTCTCAGCAACAAAGCAGAAAGCCCGGTCTTGTCAGGGAGCGAAAAGCCCCTCGTGGTCCGGCCCTGCCACCCTCTCCCTGTCTCTCCCACCCTCCCCACCAGGCTTCCCGGCCTCAGGACTGTCTCAGTTTGTGGAGGATGCCATGTGTGTCTTTGCCCAGGCTGCTCCCTCTGTGGGGAGTGCTCTGCTTTCCTCTGATGTCTGGTGACTTCCACGCATCCTTCAGGTCAACTCACATGCATCCCCCACCCCCACCGCATCCACCAACACGAAGGACACGCTGCAGACAGCGAATTGGCACTTGCTCTTAGAAAGCATCCACGTCTAGGTCAGCCTCCACCGCGGGAGAAGGAAGGGCAGTGTCTAAGTCCTGTTTGTGTCCTCAGGGTTGAATGGTGGAGGCCCGGGCTGGGGCAGCTGCACGGCCAGAGGACAGAGGCTCTGGACAGCTGATCCTGGGTAGGAATAAGGGTGAAATATGACCCACTCCTTATTCCAACCCTGGTCGGGGGCCATCCCTAGCCTCAGAAGCTCAAAGCCATAGAGTCACTGCGGGGAACAAGTTTTAGGTGGGCAAAGACTCGGCTTCCCCCTCGGCCCCCTGAGGCCCCTCTCGACCTCTGCAAGCTGCCACTGAAGACTTCCACTCAAAGTTTATAGAGAAAGGGCCCCATGGGAGCCTGCAGCCAGCCATGAGCCTCAGAGAACAGTGTGTGGGCCTCAGGAGGACCACTGGGCCCAGGCCACAGGAGGTCCTCCACCCAGAAGGTTCTTTCTTGTCTCAGCCCCCTACTTGGAAGGCTCTGCTGCCCATGGATCATAGGGATTTTCGTTTCATTTAAATATTAGTGCAACTTGGAGGAAAAACATAGGTGTGGTTCTTAAAAGGGATCAGAGCCCCCCGAGGGCCTCGCCTCATCCTGGGCAGGAAAAAGCTCCCGACCTAGTGAGGATAGAAGGGCCTCTATTTGGGGGCTGAAGATTAGTGAGGAGGATGAACTGGGCCTAAGCAGAGAGAAACGCTGATGAGTAAGAAGCCGTGGGCACAGTTCTGACAAGAGACAAGGCATAGAGGAGCCTGTGAGATTCTGTCACGAAACTAAGTCCCGAGGACCAAGTAAACAAATCTGTCAAATGGCAGCTTGACATTTTCTTGTCATTTTGCATTTTGCTCTGTTGGCGAATCTCACGGAATTAGCAGCAAAGTTACCTCGCTACTGGGGTGACACAGTGCTTAACAGCACAAGACTGTGCGACTTTGGACCCTGGTCAGGCTGCTAATTAGATAGGGACTGTGGGCAATTTACTAAGCTTCTCTGCCTCAGTTTCCCTGTCTGTAAAATGCCAATACTAATAATAGTGTAACTGAGCTGCACCCTATGGGGCCTTCCCGGGACAAATCTCCCCATGTCCTCCGCCTGCCTCTTGTTTGTAGAAAAACTTTAGCCTCCTAGGCCTTGCCTGAGTTCCAAAGAATAAACGTAATCAGAGAAGTGAGAAAATGCAGAAAGGAAAACAGTCAAGCAAGACAAAATAATAATAGTTTAGCCATTAAACAAAGTCAAGGGCTGGAGGTAATATCCTGAGCCATGTCCCCTGAGCTGTTCTGCAGATCCTGAAACCCCCAGCAGGTGGGAGAAGTTAACTGTGTGCTGCCCACAAGCACGTAGACCCCAGACCGGTTGGAACCAGAAGGCTGATGACGCTGACCCCCGATTACCTCACCACCAACCAATCAGAAGAATGTCCATGAGCTGATCACACACCCCACAACCCCCTCCTCACTCTGTCTTTAAAAACCTTTCCCTGAAAGCCATTGGGGAGTCTGCATCGTTTGAGTCTTAACTGCCCGGACTCCCTGCAATAAACACTGCACTTTTCCTTCACCACAACCTGGTGTCGGTAGACTGGCTTTACTGAGCACAGGCAAGGGGACCCAAGTTTGGTTAGGTAACCATAGTACCTACCTCTTAGGGTTGCTGTGAGGATTAAATGTTAGTGCACGCAAAGTGCTTAGGATAGCCCTGGCCCTTGGAAGCATTGTGGGAATGTTTTATACATTTTTTTGTTTATTTATGAAGACGTCTCAGACAGTCAGTACTGGAATCTCTCTGCCTGACACACTAAGCCAGTGTTACCTGGGGCATCTCCTCAGTGAGGTAAACTCATAAAACTGCCAGGAAGAAACAGAAACCTGCTCTTGGATGCGTTTCACTTCCCCAGAATTCGAACACAGTAGGAAGCAATCCCGGTTTGTCCGGATCACGCTCCATTATTATTATGTTGTTTAAAGGCACAGGTTTGGGACTTCCCTGGTGGTCCAGTGGGTAAGACCCTGTGCTCCCAGTGCAAGGGGCCCAGGTTCGATCCTGGTCGGGGAACTAGATCCCGCATGCATGTTGCAAATCAGAGCTTGCATGCCGCAACTCAGAGTTTGCATGCCGCAACTAAAAAAGATTCCGCGTGCCACAACGAAGAACCCCCGTGATGCAACTAAGACCTGGTGCAGCCAAAATAAATAAATAAATATAAAAAAATTTTTTTAAATAAAAGCACAGGCTTTTGTGGGAAAAGCTCAATAACACTCCATTTGGGAACATAGATACACAAATCTTATCTAAGAGCTTCTTCATACCCTGCTTATACACATGAGTCACTGTCTCCAAGTACAATGGAATGTTTGCTCAATATGGGCTATGATCTTAATACTGCGTTATTCAATTTTTTTTTTCCTAGAAAAAGCATAAGGAGAGTGGGCTCTGAATTTTATTCTGGCTCTTCTCAGATTGTGTTCAAATTAAACCTGCCAAAGCATGTGTGTCCCCTGAGATAGGCATCTCGGTGGCTGGTGGCCCCAGTATTAGGAAATGTCATTCACCCCGTAGACCTGCAGTTTCCAAACCTCAGTGTACATAGAAGCCCAAAGGATGATGTTAAATGCTGGTTCCTGGGTTACCTCCAGAGACCCAGATTCAGTGGAGCCTTTAACAAGCCCCCTCCAGCTGTGACTGATGCAGGTGGTCCCTGCACCTCCACCCCCCCTTGAAACATTGCCCTACCCTGTCTGTCACCCCAACCTTTGGAGGAAATAAATTAAACATATAAAGAAAATTCTACTTTTCCCCCAAGGGACCGAGAGACTACTTTCCATTAGGAAAAGCTCCAGTCAATCTAGAGTGTGGCCTTTATATTAAAACAAGGATGGGCAAGACAGGAGAGAAGCCTGGGAGAAGGGGGTAGAGGCTGGGCCTGGGTCTGTGTCCATCCGGAATTAGATTTCAAAGTGGGTGCGACTGTCCCTGGGAAAACCTTAAGCACCCAAGTGGCAAAGGGGGAAGAGGAACACAAAGAGAGGGGGCCCCCCAAGAGGCTATAATTTTCGATCACTTGAAGGCGGACTGCTGGGGCCCCACCTGGATGCTAGGAAGACCTGCAGGTGAAGGCGGCAGTACTGGGTGCCCCGAGGCCCCAGCTAGGAGGCAAACACGTGTCCCACATATGCTCCCAGGCCCCCACCTGGGGCCCAGCTGCAAGAGACCCGCATCTGAGCCGCCGAACGGATGCTCGGTGTCAGCTGGAGGTGTTGGGGAATCAGGGCAGCAGAAAATAAGGTCCAGGCCCCTCTGCTTGGGGTTGTCCTGCCCCAGAAGCCTGCTGGGGACGGGAATCTCCATAAGGAGCCCCGGGGGCAGAGGTGGCCCACAGCTCACTCCCAGGTGAGGGGAGGGGAATCACACATCTGAGAGCCTTATCTGGCCTCACTAGCCTCCAGGGAGGGACACAGAGAAGAGGCCCAGGGGAGGCCTCATGGGGACAGGCAGAGGGAGGATTGTCTCAGGGGGGAGGGGATGGGGAGACTACGCTCTTGGGAGGATTTGGCCCCAGCAGGGCACTGAGTGCCAGCTGGGCTCCCTGAAGAGCCTCCGGTGGACAAGATGGCCCCAGGGCCTTAACTGGCAACGGGCAGCTGTGAGGGCACTTAGTGGTGGTCTATCAGTAGTCTGCTCTCGGGGTATTTGGTCCTTCCTTTCCTTAGGGCCTGTGGGCACCTCTGATCATGGGATAGGCCTCCTGTGGCCACCACACCCCCGGACAGCCTGCACCCTCCTAGGAGCCCTGGACCAAGGGAGACCCATGGGGATTGCAGTCTGTGGGCCAGGAAGGCCTTCGCTGGTTGCCCCAGGGATGCCCTGAGCTCCTGGGGAGCTGGGGACAATCAGAAATGGGGCCATACGCTGCCCCCAGCATCTCTCACCCTCCTTCCCAGACGCTGCTTTCCCCACCTCCTACCTGCCTTCTCCCCTCCACGGGGGTGCTCTGTCTGTTCCCCCGCTCCCCTTCTGTCTGGTGGTCCAGTCCCTCCTGGTGGCATTGGGACTAAAGGTTCAGATTCTCAACTCAGCTCCCTGAGGGGTCAGGGTTCTCAGAGTCTGTTTGCACCTCTGTCACTTGGGGACAGTGACTTCTGCCGCCTCAGCGGGTTGTCATGAGGTGGACCCCACAGCAATGCTGCCCAACCCTCCTTGGTGGTGGACATCACTTGAGGGTGCTCGTTAGGTACCCAGAGTCCTGTGCTCCGTCCCAGAGCTGCTGGATCCAAATTCCTGGAAAGGGGGGCCTGGGAAGCTGGGGTTTTAGCAGCTTGAAAAACAATGGAAAGGGATCAAGCAAGGAGACCCCAGCGACTCCCTCTTCTTGGTCTGATCCTGACTCTGCCCACCACTTGCTACCTGGAGGACCTCAGGGAAGCAGCTTTTTTAACCTCAGTTTCCTCCTCTGTGAAATGGGTTTCCCACTGGGACTTCCCTCGCAGGGTTTTTGTGGACCCGGAATGAGATGGTGCAAACCTCGGGCACAGTGAGCTCGGACACTGACAGTGCTCTGTAGGCCGATAGAGGGATTTTCCTTCTGTTTATATAAAGTGGGTTTTGTGCCCCTTCAATAAAGGATGGTGTCTGCACCGATCAGTCTCCAAGAGCAAGTATAGAAACTGGACTGTGAACTTAGTCAAGATGGGATGAAACAGCCTATGTCCCCTCCCTCCTCTGACCCATCATGAAATGGGCCAGGTGGGAGGGAGGCTGACCTCCCACAGGGAGGAAGCAGGTCAGAGCTACTCTAGGACCCTCCCTCTCAGTCCACCATAGCTGTCTGTCTTCTTCTTTTTTTTTTTTTTTTTAACGTTTTAAACACCACCTCAAATAGACCCACCCAGGACTTTAGTGCCCAATGTAGTCCCTTCATTCCATAAACCATCACATGGAGTCAGTCTATTCAGGTCAAGGTGAAAATTTTAACTCGGGCTATTTATAATTCCCACCATGGAACGGGTGTCAGTTTCAAAGCAGTCACGCCAGGTGTCGACTTGGAAGCTGAAAGGGAGACAAGCATTATTATAAATTAATGTTGTCAATGATTAATACTTGATATTTTTAACACACATTCATCTCAGAGGAAAAGATCCTCTTTATTTAGTGTGGCCGGATGTTGTGCAGTCCTCCCATTGACGAGGGGTTGCCAGAAATCTTCGTGTGTAGCTTCAGGCAAAGATCTGACTGACGAAGAAAAAAAGTGAGCTCTGAAGTCAGATTCTCTGTAGACCTGCCTCTTCAGGCGGACTCTGTCAGGTTTGGGCATCCTGCACTCCCTTCGCTCAGCCCATCCTTTCTCCTCTGTGCCTCCTGCTCCAGTTCTGGGCTGGTCCGGGCTGGAGAAACCACTGGTTGGTTCCATCATGGCCCAGGAGTCAGAGACTTTTCTTGAGTTTGGGCTCTGCCCGTGAGTGAAGTGGCTCATCGTGGAGACCGACACTGGCGGTTGCCTGCAGACCTGTCTTATTTTGTCTGCACAGTGTAGAAAATAAATGGTCACCTGTATTTAAAAGTTGGTATATTTCCCCCCAAAGCTGCATTTCCTGTATCTCTTAGAAAATGGGAAATCTGTGACATCCCATTGGGTTCCCACAGTGGCACTAACTGGTGGGAGTGGTAGCCAGCTGTCTGTAGTGGTTTATTTTTTATTTATTTATTTTTTAACATCTTTATTGGAATATAATTGCTTTACAACGGTGTGTTAGTTTCTGCTGTATAACAAAGTGAATCAGTTATACATATATATATGTTCCCATATCTCTTCCCTCTTGCATCTCCCTCCCTCCCATCTTCCCTATCCCACCCCTCTAGGTGGTCACAAAGCACCAAGCTGATCTCCCTGTGCTATGTGGGTACTTCCCGCTAGCTATCTGTTTTACATTTGGCAGTGTATATATGTCCATGCCACTCTCTCACTTCATCCCAGCTTACCCTTCCCCCTCCCTGTGTCCTCAAGTCCATTCTCTACTTCTGCGTCTTTATTCCTATCCTGCCCCTAGGTTCTTCAGAACCATTTAAAAAAAAAAAAAGATTCCATATATATGCATTAGCATACAGTATTTGTTTTAGATTCCATATATATGTGTTAGCGTATGGTATTTGTTTTTCTCTTTCTGACTTACTTCACTCTGTATGACAGACTCTAGGTCCATCCACCTCACTACAAATAACTCAGTTTCGTTTCTTTTTATGGCTGAGTAATATTCCATTGTATATATGTGCCACATCTTCTTTATCCATTCATCTGTTGATGGACACTTAGGTTGCTTCCATGTCCTGGCTACTGTAAATAAAGCTGCAATGAACATTGTGGTACATGACTCTTTTTGAATGATGGTTTTCTCAGGGTATATGCCCAGTAGTAGGATTGCTGGGTCATATGGTAGTTCTATTTTTAGTTTTTTAAGGAACCTCCATACTGTTCTCCATAGTGGCTGTATCAATTTACATTCCCACCAACAGTGCAAGAGGGTTCCCTTTTCTCCACACCCTCTCCAGCATTTATTGTTTGTAGATTTTTTGATGATGGCCACTCTGACCAGTGTGAGGTGATACCTCATTGTAGTTTTGATTTGCATTCCTCTAATGATTAATGATGTTGAGCATCCTTTCATGTGTTTGTTGGCAATCTGTATATCTTCTTTGGAGAAATGTCTATTTAGGTCTTCTGCCCATTTTTGGATTGGGGTGTTTGTTTTTTTGATATTGAGCTGAATGAGCTGTTTATATATTTTGGAGATTAATCCTTTGTCCATTGATTCGTTTACAAATATTTTCTCCCATTCTGAGGGTTGTCTTTTCATCTTGTTTATGGTTTCCTTTGCTGTGCAAAAGCTTTGAAGTTTCATTAAGTCACATTTGTTTATTTTTGTTTTTATTTCCATTACTCTAGGAGGTGGATCAAAAAAGATCTTGCTGTGATTTATGTCAAAGAGTGTTCTTCCTATGTTTCCCTCTAAGAGTTTTATAGTGTTCGGTCTGACATTTAGGTCTCGAATCCATTTTGAGTTTATTTTTGTGTATGGTATTAGGGAGTATTCTAATTTCATTCTTTTGCATGTAGCTGTCCAGTTTTCCCAGCACCACTTATTGAAGAGACTGTCTTTTCTCCATTGTATATCTTTGCCTCCTTTGTCATAGATTAGTTGACCATAGGTATGTGGGTTTATCTCTGGGCTTTCTATCTTGTTCTATTGATCTATGTTTCTGTTTTTGTGCCAGTACCATATTGTCTTGATTACTGTAACTTTGTAGTATAGTCTGAAGTCAGGGAGCCTGATTCCTCCAGCTCCGTTTTTTCCCCTCAAGACTGCTTTGGCTATTCGGGGTCTTTTGTGTCTCCATACAAATTTTAAGATGATTTGTTCTAGTTCCATAAAAAATGCCATTGGTAATTTGATAGGGATTGCGTTGAATCTGTAGATTGCTTTGGGTAGTATAGTCATTTTCACAATATTGATTCTTCCAATCCAAGAACATGGTATATCTCTCCATCTGTTGGTATCATCTTTAATTTCTTTCATCAGTGTCTTATAGTTTTCTGCATACAGGTCTTTTTTCTCCCTAGGTAGGTTTATTCCTAGGTATTTTATTCTTTTTGTTGCGATGGTAAATGGGAGTGTTTCCATAATTTCTCTTTCAGATTTTTCATCATTAGTGTATAGGAATGCAAGAGATTTCTGTGCATTAATTTTGTAGCCTGCAACTTTACCAAATTCATTGATTAGCTCTAGTAGTTATCTGGTGACATCTTTAGGATTCTCTATGTATAGTATCATGTCATCTGCAAACAGTGACAGTTTTACTTCTTCTTTTCCAATTTGTATTCCTTTTATTTCTTTTTCTTCTCTGATTGCCATGGCTAGGACTTCCAAAACTAAGTTGAATAATAGTGGTGAGAGTGGATATCCTTGTCTCGTTCCTGATCTTAGAGGAAATGCTTTCAGTTTTTCACCGTTAAGAATGATGTTTGCTGTGGGTTTGTTGTATATGGCCTTTATTATGTTGAGGTAGGTTCCCTCTATGCCCACTTTCTGGAGAGTTTTTATCATAAATGGGTGTTGAATTTTGTCAAAAGCTTTTTCTGCATCTATTGAGATGATCATATGGTTTTTCTTCTTCAATTTGTTAATATGGTGTATCACATTGATTGATTTGCATATATTGAAGAATCCTTGCATCCCTGGGATAAATCCCACTTGATCCTGGTGTATGATCCTTTTAATGTGTTGTTGGATTCTGTTTGCTAGTATTTTGTTGAGGATTTTTGCATCTATATTCATCAGTGATATTGGTCTGTAATTTTCTTTTTTTGTAGTATCTTTGTCTGGTTTTGGTATCAGGATGATGGTGGCCTCATAGAATGAGTTTGGGAGTGTTCCTTCCTCTGAAATTTTTTGGAAGAGTTTGAGAAGGATGGGTGTTAACTCTTCTCTAAATGTTTGATAGAATTCACCTGTGAAGCCATCTGGTCCTGGACTCTTGTTTTTTGGAAGACTTTTAATCACAGTTTCAATTTCATTACTTGTGATTGGTCTGTTCATATTTTCTGTTTCTTCCTGGTTCAGTCTTGGTAGGTTATACCTTTCTAAGAATTTGTCCAGTTTTTCCAGGTTGTCCATTTTGTTGGAGTTGCTTGTAGTAGTCTCTTAGGATGCTTTGTATTTCTGTGGTGTCTGTTGTAACTTCTCCTTTTTCATTTCTAATTTTATTGATTTGAGTCCTCTCCCTCTTTTTCTTGATGAGTCTGGCTAATGGCTTATCAATTTTGTTTATCTTCTCAAAGAACCAGCTTTTAGTTTTATTGATCTTTGCTATTGTTTTCTTTGTTTCTATTTCACTTATTTCCGCTCTGATCTTTATGATTTCTTTCCTCCTGCTAACTTTGGGTTTTGTTTGTTCTTCTTTCTCTAGTTCCTTTAGGTGTAAGGTTAGATTGTTTACTTGAGATTTTTCTTGTTTCTTTAGGTAGGCTTGTATAGCTATAAACTTCCCTCTTAGAACTGCTTTTGCTGCATCCCATAGGTTTTGGATCCTTGTGTTTTCATTGTCATTTGTCTGTAGGTATTTTTTGATTTCCTCTTTGATTTCTTCAGTGATCTCTTGGTTATTTATTAACGTATTGTTTAGCCTCCATGTGTTTGTACTTTTCACGTTTTTTTCCCTGTAATTCATTTCTAATCTCATAGCGTTGTGGTCAGAAAAGATGCTTGATATGATTTAAATTTTCTTAAATTTACTGAGGCTTGATTTGTGACCCAAGATGTGATCTATCCTGGAGAATGTTCCGTGTGAACTTGAGAAGAAAGTGTAATCTGCTGTTTTTGGGTGGAACGTCCTATAAATATCAATTAAATCTATCTGGTCTATTGTGTCATTTAAAGGTTCTATTTCCTTATTTATTTTCATTTTGGATGATCTGTCCATTTGTGTAAGTGAGGTGTTAAAGTCCCCCACTATTATTGTGTTACTGTCGATTTCCTCTTTTATAGCTGTTAGCAGTTGCCTTTTGTATTGAGGTGCTCCTATGTTGGGTGCATATGTATTTATAATTGTTATATCTTCTTCTTGGATTGATCCCTTGATCATTATGTAGTGTCCTTCCTTGTCTCATAACATTCTTTATTTTAAAGTCTATTTTATCTGATATGAGTATAGTTACTCCATCTTTCTTTTGATTTCCATTTGCATGGAATATCTTTTTCCATCCCCTCACTTTCCGTCTGTATGTGTCCCTAGGTCTGAAGTGAGTCTGTTGTAGACAGCATATATATGGGTCTTGTTTTTGTATCCATTCAGCAAGCCTGTGTCTTTTGGTTGGAGCATTTAATACATTCTCGTTTAAGATAATTATCAATATGTATGTTCCTATGACCATTTTCTTAATTGTTTTGGGTTTGTTTTTGTAGGTCCCTTTCTTCTCTTGTGTTTCCCACTTGGAGAAGTTCCTTTAGCATTTGTTGTAGAGCTGGTTTGGTGGTGCTGAATCCTCTTAGCTGTTGCTTGTCCATAAAGCTTTTGATTTCTCCATTGAATCTGAATGAGATCCTTGGCGGGTAGAGTAATCTTGGTTGTAGGTTCTTCCCTTTCATCACTTTAAGTATATCATGCCACTCCCTTCTGGCTTGCAGAGTTTCTGCTGAGAAATCAGCTGTTAACCTTATGGGAGTTCCCTTGTATGTTATTTGTCATTTTTCCCTTGCTGCTTTCAATAATTTTTCTTTGTCTTTAATTTTTGCCAATTTGACTACTATGTGTCTTGGTGTGTTTCTCCTTGGGTTTATCCTGTAGGGGACTCTCTGTGCTTCCTGGACTTGGGTGGCTATTTCCTTTCCCATGTTAGGGAAGTTTTCAACTATAATCTCTTCAAATATTTTCTCTGGTCCTTTCTCTCTCTCTTCTCCTTCTGGGACCCCTATAATGCGAATGTTGTTGCGTTTAATGTTGTCCCAGAGGTCTCTTAGGCTGTCTTCATTTCTTTTCATTCTTTTTTCTTTATTCTGTCCCGTGGCAGTGAATTCCACCTTTCTGTCTTCCAGGTCACTTATCCGTTCTTCTGCCTCAGTTATTCTGCTATTGATTTCTTCTAGTGTAGTATTCGTTTCAGTTATTGTATTGTTCATCTCTGTTTGTTTTTTCTTTAATTCTTCTAGGTCTTTTTTAAACCTTTCTTGCATCTTCTCAGTCTTTGCCTCCATTCTTTTTCCAAGGTCCTGGATCATCTTCACTATCATTATTCTGAATTCTTTTTCTGGAAGGTTGCCTATCTCCACTTCATTTAGTTGTTTTTCTGGGGTTTTATCTTGTTCCTTCATCTGGTACATAACCGTCTGCCTTTTCATCTTGTCTATCTTTGTGTGATTGTGGTTTTTGTTCCACAGGCTGCAGGATTTTAGTTCTTCTTGCTTCTGCTGTCTGCTCTCTGGTGGATGAGGCTATCTAAGAGGCTTGTGTAAGTTTCCTGATGGGAGGGACTGGTGGTGGGTAGAGCTGACTGTTGCTCTCGTAGGCAGAGCTCAGTAAAACTTTAATCCGCTTGACTGCTGATGGGTGGGGCTGGGTTCCCTCTCTGTTGGTTGTTTGGCCTGTGGTAACCCAACACTGGAGCCTACCTGGGCTCTTTGGTGGGGCTGATGACAGACTCTGGGAGGGCTCACAACAAGGAGTACTTCCCAGAACTTCTGCTGCCAGTGTCCTTGTCCCCACGGTGAGCCACAGCCACCCCCTGCCTCTGCAGGAGACCCTCCAACACTAGCAGGTAGGTCTGGTTCAGTCTCCCCTGGGGTCACTGCTCCTTCCCCTGGGTCCCGATGTGCATACTACTTCATGTGTGCCCTCCAAGAGTGGAGTCTCTGTTTCCCCCAGTCCTGTCAGAGTCCTGCAGTCAAATCCCGCTAGCCCTCAAAGTCTGATTCTCTAGGAATTCCTCCTCCCTTTGCTGGACCCCCAGGTTGGGAAGCCTGACGTGGGGCTCAGAACCTTCACTCCAGTGGGTGGACTTCTGTGGTATAAGTGTTCTCCAGTCTGTGAGTCACCCACCCAGCAGTTATGGGATTTGATTTTACTATGATTGTGCCCCTCCTACCATCTCATTGTGGCTTCTCCTTTGTCTTTGGATGTGGGGTATCTTTTTTGGTGAGTTCCAGTGTCTTCCTGTTGATGATTGTCCAGCAGCTAGTTGTGATTCTGGTGTTCTCACAAGAGGGAGTGAGAGCACGTCCTTCTACTCCACCATCTTGGTTCCTCTCCTGTGTGTTTCTTTTTAGTTACAAGTGAACTTTAATTTTTTAAATTGTGGTAAAATGCACATAACATAAATTTAGCATTTTAACCATTTTTAAGTGTACAGTTCAGTGGCATTAAGTACATTCACATTGTTGTGCAGCCATCAACTATCCATCTCCAGAACTCTTTTCATCTTGCAAAACTGAAAAATTTATACCCATTAAACAATAACTCCCCATTTCCTTCCTCCTCCCACATCCTGGCAAACACCATTCTGCTTACGGTCTTTATGAATCTGACTACTCTATGTGACCCATATAAGTGGAATTACACAGCATTTGTCCTTTTGAAACTGACTTATTTCACTTGGCATATTGTCTTCAAGTTTCATCCACATTGTAGCATGTGTCAGAATTTCCTTCCTTTTTTTTTTTTTTTTTGCTTTTTAATAATTTTATTTTTTCTAATTTTGTGTTAATTTCCCATAACACATTGGCAATGTTGAAAACAAAAATTCAAATACAAGGATGTACTCATTTTAACATAATGTGCATGAGCATGTGTCACACCATTGATGGGGGGCGGGGAGCAGTTTTGACAACAAGAACAAACCTAAGCAATGGACAAGAGAAGCCAGATAACTGGTTCTGACTCCCAACCCCGAACATTTAAGGGATATCACTCAAGGGACACCTGAATCAGGCAAAAAACAAAAAACAAAATCCAATAATGGTGTGGATTGTTACTTATACTAATCAGTGTTTTGTGCTGCAAAACTGAAAATAAAACCATTTTATTGTATACACAACCTATTGATATCTCACTTGTACTTTCAGGACCATCCACTCAACAAGTCGCAGCTTTTAAAAATAAAATTGAAACTATTTAATAATCAGATGGGTTTTAAAAGAGAATACACTCTTAACTTGAAAACAAATTCTCTTTCAACTTCTTAAAATGTCCTCATTTAATTAATGAGGACTGAAATGTCTATGTATCTTCTTGAAATCTCAGACTAAATTAGCATACACCAAAAAGCCCAAAGTTAAATTAATGGCCACCAAATTGTAAGGAATTTCCTTTCTTTTTAAGCCTGAATAATCTTCCACTGTATGTATATACCACATTGTGTTTACCCATTCATCCATCTAACCTTAGGTTGCTTCTACCTTTTGGTTATTGTGAATGATGTTGCTGCTGCTACAAACATGGGTGTACAAATATCTTTCTGAGATTTTACTTTCAATTCTTTTGGTTATGTCAAATTTATAAATGAGGAATTTATTTGGAGAGGTCTTTAGATTATCTCAATCTTATAAAACGTTTTATTTACAAATAATTCCAAATTATCAGAAATATAAAGAATTCCTGAGACCTTCACCCAGATATCCCAAATGTTGATATCTGACCACATCTGCTTTATTCTCTCTCTCTGTATATATATACATATATATATATATATTTTCTGATCTCTTAGAAAGTAAGTTGCAGACACAATGCTCCTTTACTTCAGTATGTCTCCCCAAATCAAGGACATTTCCTTATAAATATTAAAATCAAAATCAGTACAAATAGCAAAGCCAGGAAATTGACATCGATACAATACTATTAGTTTTTGACCAAGTCCTCTACCCCAACTATTTAGTGATTCCTTAACACTGTATTTATAAAGCAAAACATGATCTCAAGATGCATGAGCCAGTGATCCAGAGACGTGGTTTGCCGGTGGCCCCGAGTTCTGCATCGGAGCTGGGGATTGCCTTGACCCTGCCCTCTCTCCCATCCTCCCCTTTCTCCCTCCCATTCTGAAAGCACAGCTGCCCTTGTGCTCAGCATGGAATGGGCTTCCCTGTTGCTGTTTCCCAAAACTCACAACGTGCTCTCCTGTGTGTGCAGGGCAAGGTCCCCAACCCCACCCTTCTCCCAAGAGGACCTGGCAATTCCATGAGGCATTGGGCAGACATTCCCAGGGCTCAGGTCACTTGATGCAGAACAAACAGAGTTGTGGGTTTGGAGGCTGGGTGCTGGTCTCCCCCCACATTTCTGCTGACCATGGCTGGCGGACCGGCAAGTATATCACTCACAGGGATCACTTTGGGGGCAGGAGGGGAGAAGGGTAGGGACTTACAAATGTGCAGGGCAGTCTTCTGATGTGTCTTCCAGGTTTCTGCCCTTCTGAGGTCTCTCCCAGCTGAGCTGCATTAAAGACCCTAGGACCCCTCCTATCTTCTTCATCCCCAGGCTTGTTGAGTGTGGATGTGATGTGGTCATCTTCGCTGAACTGCAGGATTTTGGTGCTAGGAGGGTCACGTGGTCAAACTGAAAGGCTGCACTGTCAAGAATCAAACAGACCCAAGTTTCAATCCCAGCTCTGTTTATTATTAGCTGAGTGATATTGAAAATTAGTTAAGCTTTCTAAGCTCCTGTTTGCTCATCTGTAACATGGAGACCTTTTAAAAGAGTAAATGCATGGTGCCTGACACTAACTAAGCACATGATGCGTGGGATAGGCTTTTAGTGTGGCTGAATAATATTTTGAGGTACGGATTTATCACTTTTTAAAAAAATCCTCTCATTTTTCTCCTTTCTCTTTTCTTCAGGAGAGGAAAAGCCAGCTTTACCGTTCTTTGCCTCAGGGAAGATGTGGGCAGGGCAGAAAGCAGAAGGGACCTGCAGGGTTTCCAGGTCAGGATGTGTTTCTCCTGAAGCCCTGGGGGAATTTGGGGCTCCTCAGAGGGTGTAGAAGGCAGAGGCGGGGGAGTCAGGCAGATTCTGAGTGGCAGGGACCTGGACCCTGCTTCCTGTCAGCGGCGCAGGTAGGTGGCAAGATCAGGGTGCAGTGGCCGCGTGGCCTGTTTGGGGGAGTATGACCGTGGCAGCTTCCAGAAGGCTGGGAGCTCAGGTGAGACACGGAGGCAACAGGGGCCCAGGCAGGGACAAGGAAAGACCACAGGGCACTGCCGCCCACCCACGCCCCCGTAAACTTGGTGGGCTGGAGAGTCACGTGTGCCAAAGCACATCTGTGGGGCACTGTGCAAAAATGGCTAAGGTTAATTTGCCCCTCAGTCTGGAGGGCTCGGGGCACAGTGCAGAAATTCAACTGATTCATAGAGCACAAAAAGAACTGCTGCTGTGGACACATCTGAAATTCAGACCAGCTCCATGAGCTTGTAAATCCCACATTTCACAGATGAGGAACCGAGGCCGGGCAATGATTGAAATGTTCAAGGTCACACAACCACAGTCGCTATGCCTCCTACTTGTAGAAGGCCTAACAAACAGCAGCCCTGGACTCTCTTATCTTTGACCCTCACATGACCCTCTCGGTGTCATTGTCTCTACCCTACAGAAGAGGAAACTGAGGCACACAGAAGTAAAGGGATTCGCTCAAGGTCACAATACCATGTGGCAGACCCAGAGTTCAAGCCCAGGGTAATTACACATAGAGACCCAGGATTCAAGCCCAGCATCACCCCACATGTACTTTACAGAAACCACGCTCCCCTGCCAACTAGCCCTTGCAGAGGAGGTGTCTGGCCCTTTGGATCACAGCGGGGTCACATGCCAGGGCCAATCTGTCCCCCGCCCGACTGTGGCTCCCTGGGGGTGGAGATGACACCAGCTGCACGTCTCTGTCCAGTGTGAGGCCATAGGAGATTCTCAGGATGAGTTGAGTTGGTGTTGTTGCCGCTCATGTCTGAGTGGAGGTCACAAGGTTGGGTACCCAGGAAAGGCTGTCTCTGGGCCCTGATTTTGTTTGAGCCACTTTTGTGGGTCAGTTCCCAGACTCAAGGAATCTAGACCAAGGGGAGTCGTTCCCACCTGGCTCTGGGTACCCAGTGATGAAATCTTATCGTGGCTTTTCTAAAAGCTTTTTGCAGTTTTTGGCCTGCTTCCCGGGGATAAACAGTCCTAACATCCTGTGCAGTCTCGGGCAGCCTTCCTGATAGCGTGCACTTGAATGCTGTTAGAATGATCCCAATCTTGTGAATAAACACGGAGAAACCAGTGCTTTGGCTCTTGCCTTTGAGGGTCACATTGCTGAGGGAGAGGGGGCTGAGCCTGACTTCCAAGACTCATTGTCCAGTAGTGTTTGCTGCTGGGTCAGGCTGGGCCACTGGTGACATGGAGCGGGGTGGTACAGCACTCTTGTCTGATGTGCTGACCCCTGCAGGTCCCAGCCCCAGATGCTACCAATGGGCCCATTGCTCATAAGTATGGCTGTCCCAAGGAATGTCCAGAAGTTGAGAAGAGTGAGCTTGAAGCAGTGCTGCCCCAGACTCGACATTGTAAACTCATGAACTTCCCACAGCCTGTCGGGCCCTGTGGTATAGTGTAGAGCATCAGACCAAGAGTCTTGTGGCCGTTCAAGCTCTTCTTCCTAACGGGTAAGCCCTTTAACCTCTCTGAGCCTCCATCTCCTCATCTGCAGGACACAATAAAGATGCGGCCTGCTATTTATTCCTCAAGAGTGGCGGCAAGACGGTTCATTCATTCATTTGCTTAACCAAGCATTTATTGAGCATCTACTATGTGGCATGCTGGGTGCTGATGTGTGGGAGGAAACACCAGTCGGATGCAGGGCCACTGGGACAGGACACACAGGCTCTGCCTGGCCTGGCAGGGCAGCGTTCTCAGGGAAGGAAATGGGAAACTAGCTGTACCATTAGGTGGTGTTTTTTTCTCTCTGCTTCCCTGGTTTTGGAAAGGGAGGGTGCCTTGATGATGTCGTGAGGGTGCTTTTGGAAAGCTGGATGTGCCCATGGCTGCTTCCTGGGCCTGAGAAGCAGCAGCATCCTGGGCTACTGAGAAAGGATGTGAGGGTGGGCATTGCCATGGCCAGGGTGGGGTCTGCCTGTCCTCCTCAGGCCTGTCATAAAACACTCAGATTCCCTGTCGACTGGCCTCCTGAGGCCCTTACAAGTCAAATACAGGAGCTTCTGGATCTGCCCCTCCCAGACCACCCCCTGCCCATGTCCGGGGCCCACCACATGCTCACCACTTCAGCTGCGCAACCTGCCCTCTCTGTTCCAGGTCCATGCTTCCCTCTTCCACACCACCAGGCCTCCCTCACTTTGCAGACGTCTGTCCTACAGGGTTGGGTGGCTGGCACTCTGGTCTCCCTCACACCTGTGGTCCCAAAGCCCCTGCCTTATTCTGACTTGAGCCTGAGCTTCTGGTTCATAGCCTCCCCTCACTCCTGGGATGTGACTTCCACTTCTGTGGCTAAGTCTTTGTTTTCCTTTTTTGCCCTAATTCTCTCCCAGGCTACAGGTCTGAGAGCATATCTGGCCAATCTGGCTTGGACCCTGGGACCCCCTCCTTATCACAAGCCCCTGCATGTGTGCCTATGAGAAGCTCTTCTGGGTCCTCTATGTGTGGCTTAGATGCGCTTAACCTGTTCCCCAAACCTGACCACCATGTCATAGCTTCCTCCTTCCCCTCCATGTGTGGCACATGCTTGCCCTCCCCGTTTACCCTCCTCAGGCCTCCCAACTGCTCATGGGATCTGGTGTCTACTCCCTCCCCTTCCCAATGCCCTTCCAACATGGAACAAAGGGCCACACCCTGGGGGAGCAGGAATCTGTGTCTCTCTTAGATGGAGATGACAGACTGAACAAGCACTCTCGGCCTCAGATGCCACTTGGGGAGTAGACTGAGTGGACCCTGGAAACCTGGGCTGGGAGGACTGGGCAGGGAGACTCCAGGATAGGGCCGGCTGGGGCTCCCGTGAAGTCAGGCCCAGGGACGGGAGGCAGCTAGGGCAGGAAGGGGCTCATTGGGAACAGGCCTCTTTACAGAACTTAAGGTGGGACATGAGATAGGGCTCTGGCAGTGGCTCCACCTGTGTTAGCCCAAGAAATCCTGTTTGAAAGGGGAAATCGGATCAGGAAGGTGTGAGTGACATTTCCTGGCCTGAAGATCAGGCATGTGTACCCTTCAGCTTTGAAGTCCCCGGAGTGGCCCTTATCAGAGCAGGTGTTGTGTAGTCTGGGTGCTATCTTAATGTGTTTGTGGAGCGGCCTGAATTTAGGGGCTATCTCTGCAGCCTGGGCTCCCAGCCAGAGGGAGCCCCGCATTCTCTATAAAGGCTGTGGGAGTGGGCACTGGCTAGAGCGGTGGCCAGACCCAGGTCCAGGATGAGGTGTCTCGTGGTGCTACTTGCAGTCCTCGCTCTCTCCCAGGGCACTGGGATCACCAGGTGGGTGTCAGGCCCCAGGGGAGGGGGTGGGCATCGCATGCATCGGCTCTGTGTGGGTCTCTCCATGGTCTTCCAGCCATTTTTCCCCCGGGGAGTCCTCAAGGAAATGCTGCAGTTTCCCAAGATAGTCGCTCCCGGTCAGTCTTTTTTTTTTTTTTAAAGGAACTCCTTTATTTATTTATTTATTTATTTATTTATTTATTTTTGGCTGTGTTGGGTCTTCGTTTCTGTGCGAGGGCTTTCTCTAGTTGTGGCAAGCGGGGGCCACTCTTCATCGCAGTGCGCGGGCCTCTCACTGTCGCGGCCTCTCTTGTTGCGGAGCACAGGCTCCAGACGCGCAGGCTCAGTAGTTGTGGCTCATGGGCCTAGTTGCTCCGCGGCATGTGGGATCTTCCCAGACCAGGGCTCGAACCCGTGTCCCCTGCATTGGCAGGCAGATTCTCAACCACTGCGCCACCAGGGAAGCCCCCAGTCAGTCTTGCCTTTGTGTTTTGGGCTTTTCCCTCTAAAGCGTTCCATTACTCTCTTCAGGGCGTGGTGAACGAGAACAGGGGGTCAGATGGACTGCCTGGGAGATTAAGGGCATGGCTTCTGGAGTTAAACTGCCTGCGATTTGATCCCCAGCTCCATCACTAACGTAACTCTCTAACACCACTTAACATAAATTTGTAAAATTAGGATGACAGAAATATCCATTTTATGGGGTTGTCATGAGGGGTATATGAGTTAGTATTTGTAAAATGCTCTGAACAGTGCCTGGCACATTGTAAGAGCTATGTGTGTATCTGTTAAACAAAATAAAGTTCTCTTTATTTTGTCCAAATCCTTTGTGGGTGAAGTTCCCAGGTTCTCCTCCCAAAATAATAACTGATATTTATGGAGCTGCTTGCTACTAGGTGCCAGACACTTAACTAGGTCTTTACCTATACTATCACTAAGCCTCAGGGGTTAGGTAGATATATTATTTGCATTTTACAGATGAGGAAACTGTTGTTCAGGGAGGGTCCCTGAGCTGCCCAAGGCCACATGGTTAAAAATGGAGGAGACAGGACTCGGTCCCAGGTGGTCCCAGTCTTGGTCCCAGACTCTTGCCAGTGACGTCACACTACCTCTGGTTCGCAGGTTCGAGCCCTGTCAAGGCCTGAGCCCAGGGAAACCTGAATCCATCCCTGGGAAGCAGGATCCCTAAAAAGAGGTCCAGTGTCTTTGACCAGTGGGGGCTGCTTGTGGTGGTCCTGAAAGTGGAGTTCTTCCAAGTGCCAGGCATCTGGTGGCCTCAGCACAGGCCTGGAGGCAGGAGTGGGTGGAAGTTTCGTGGTGGTTGGAGCCTGTGTTCAGGGCCGCCATAGTGGGGCGGTGGACTGCCTTTGATGCTCGCTTGCCCTGAGGGAGGCTCTCTGGGTCTTGTGTTGTGATGGGGCAGCTCAGCAGAGTTGCAGTTACTAGTGTGGGAGTTGGCAGGCACTCAGCCAGTGGATCTTGTAGCCAGTGAGAACCGGAGCTGGAAAAAGCAGAAAGCACTGGGGGCTTGGACATGGGAAAGGGCAGCTGTGGGCTTGCTCCCAGGAGCTCAGTCCAGCCTCCTTCCTTTTGGGCTGAAGTTCTTTTCTATCATCAGAGACAAAGGCTGAGAAATGTCTCGAGAACCCTTCATTTATAGATCAGGTCCCAGCTGAAGTCACACCTGAGGGCTGGGGTTGGGAGGCGCCAGACAAGAGACCATAACTCATATATGAGGTTGTTCCATGTGGGACATGTTGTTCCATTTGGGACATGAACAACATGAGAAAACCCGTTTTCTTTATGGGTCTTAAACCTGCTGCCATTTTATTACTCTCAAAGCACTTTCACACCTGTAGTTTCCAGTTGTCCTTAAAATAGGCCCACGGAGGAGGACCATGTGACTCCTAGAGCTGGGAGGGACATTGGGAACCATCACACTCCAGTCCTTCAATCTGCAGGAGAGGAAACTAAGAGCCGGCGAGGTTAAGCCACTCAGTTGGTCCACAGCAGGGCCCCGAGACGGCTGGCAAGGAAGAGATAATCCATTTTGCGGAGAAGAAGCTGAAGCCCTGAGGGCTTTGGGGAGACCAGGTCTTGAACCAGTTTCTGCTGTTTTCCTTCTTGATTCTCTTCCTGCTGATCTGCCTCCATCACACAACATCTAAATTCTAACCAAGTTCCCTGGGGACCACACTCTGTGCTGAAACCCTTTGAAGAATTTCCACCCACGTTAGGCTGCCCAGAGAGCAGAGAACAGGGGTTGGCAAAGGGTAGGAGCGTTGTCATAGCATTTTCCAGGGTGTGGGGGACACCGTTTTTCTCTCCAGACAGTATGCTTCTGGAGGGTAAGACTGTACCCTTTTCCCCATTGTGTCCCCTGTGCCCCATACGGTTCCCGGCACATAGTAGGTCCACAGTAAGAATTGGAGACTGAATGAGAATACGCTTAGTGTCTTTCAAACCTTGGACTTGCAAAACTCATTAGCAGGTTATAAAATACATCGATTACTGAGCCTGCGCGTCTGGAGCCTGTGCTCCGCAACAAGAGAGGCCGCGATAGTGAGAGGCCCGCGCACCGCGAGGAAGAGTGGCCCCCGCTTGCCACAACTAGAGAAAGCCCTCGCATGAAACGAAGACCCAACACAACTAAAAAAATAAATAAATAAATAAATAAAGTAGCTATAAAATACATCGATTGAGTCTCCACCAGCATTAAAAAAGAGAAAGGAGTAGGAAATGTCAGAGTGCATTGCATTTAGTAAGGGCTGGCATGGATTTGTGAACTGACGTAAAGTACAATTTTTATTGTACTTCAGGTTATGGTACAAGATTGGGGGAGTGGCTTATGGAGCCCAGAGCCTCTGGGCACTTCTCCGAGGCTGGGCAGCCCTGTGGAGATGCCCACCTCATCACTAATTCTTCCCCTCTCCTCAGGATCCCTCTGCACAAAGGCAAACCCCTGAGAAAGGCACTAAAGGAGCATGGGCTCCTGGAGGACTTCCTGCAGAAACACCAGTCTGCCGTCAGCAGCAAGTACTCCAGCTTCGGGGAGGTGGCCAGCGAGCCCCTGACCAGCTACCTGGATGTGAGTGGCTCTGCCTGCCTTCCCGTAATGATTCCCACACAGTGTGTTGGTTGCCCCCTGCCTCTTTCCTTCTTTCAGGAGGCATGGCGCCCCGGGGGATGTGAGGCCGTCTCCCACCCCTCAGTATCTCCCAGGGGCCAGCAGGCCCTGTAAAACCAATCCCTCCACCTCAGACGACCTTCCTGCGGACAGCCTCCCTCGGGGGTACATGGTCTGCTCCCAGATCCAACCTCATGCCTGCATTTCTGGGCCCAGGGAACCCATGTCTTAGGCTGGGCTTGGCAGGGAGGGGGCAGCTGGTGCCCACTCTCAGCTGCCTGGGACATGGCAGGAGTGGCCCCTGTGCCCTCTTCCTTTTTGGAGACTGTCTCTCTCATCTGTCACTCTTGGCAGTAAACAACCTGCTGTTTTTCTCTTCTGTGCCCTCGTTTCCTTATCTAGGTCATCCCCATCCCCGCCCCGGCCCCAGTACTGACCCGTGGGGAGAGCGGGAAAGGAGGAGTGGCCAGGACAGCTCGGGTCTGGGGTCCGTACCTAGCTGGTGCCCCATCACTATGTCCCTGCCCCTGGCAGGGTGGCCCAGGCTCCCTACCAGACAGGGCTTACCTTTTGGTCCAGTGTATGCTTTGGGGGCTGATTCCAGCAGTGGATGTAGGGCTTGCGGGAGGGGCAAGCCAAACATGGCTGGGGTCGGAGCTCAGCGTGGGGGCCGGGGATGAAGAACTCCCCCAGGGATCCTCCTTCCATTTCTTGCCCCTCAGCCTCCTAGGTCTGTGGGCAGAAAGCACGGGGCCTACAGAACTGAACAGGCTCTGTGCCGAGCATCAGCCCTCACCCCCCTGCGGTGCTCCCTGCCCTCACCCAATGCTGTCTGTCCTCAGAGTCAGTACTTTGGGAAGATCTACATTGGGACCCCGCCCCAGGAGTTCACTGTGGTGTTTGACACCGGCTCCTCCGACCTCTGGGTGCCCTCTGTCTACTGCAAGAGCGACGCCTGCCGTGAGTGACCCCCCCTGCCCTGCCCACCCCTCTGCTCTGCCAGCCACGGTCAGCATGGCTGGGGGAAAACATGGGGGAAGGAGAGCTTGCTTGGACATGCCCAACCTCGCTCAACCCTTCCAAATGGCCGCAGACTGGGAAGGTGTGCAAATCACAGGCTGATGTATAAAGTACCAGCGAGAAATGAGGGAACTTTGCTTTTTTCCTTTTTTTTTTTTTTTTTTTTGGCTCTATTAGGAGCCAAGGCAGACTCCTTTCCCTCCCGGGTCCTCAATTTTTCTTTCTATAAAATGGGGCTACAACATGCCAGTGGGTCTTGGGAGAATGAAGTGAGAGGTACTGAGTAAACTTTTTTGTTGTTGTTGTTGTTTTTTTTTGGCTGAGTTTTTTTGGGTCTTCGTTGCTGTGCGTGGGCTTTCTCTAGTTGCGGTGTGTGGGCTTCTCATGGCGGTGGCTTCTCTTGTTGCGGAGCACGGGCTCTAGTTGCGCGGGCTTCAGTAGTTGTGGCACGCGGGCCTAGTTGCTCCGAGGCATGTGGGATCTTCCCGGACCAGGGTGCGAACCCATGTCCCCTGAACTGGCAGGCGGAATCCTAACCACGGCGCCACCAGGGAAGCCCCTGAGTAAACATTTAATATATGTAAATAATTTATTTCTCCCACAATCCTGGGAGGTTGGTGCTCTTTTTATTCCATTTACCAGGTGAGGAAACCAATGTTTAGCGAAGCAAAGAGAGTTGTGGGAAATTACAAAGCTGGTAGAAGCCGGTCTTGGGAAACCACAGGGATGGTTTTCTTCTTCCTTTTTTTTGTTTGGTAGCTACGAAGGTAGCACTGGGGGTCAGAGAGTTGGGTTGAGCAGCAAGGAATAATTTTCTTGCTTATTTTCAGTAGAGAGAATCATTAGTGTTTAAACGATATTCTTACAAGACCTGGTGAGGATTCAGCTCCCACTGGCACTGTCGAGTGGTGAGAAGATGCTACAGGCCCCACTAACCCTGAGTCTGTGTTCCAGAAAATCACCACCGCTTCGACCCAAGCATGTCGTTCACCTTCCAGAACCTGGGCAAGCCCCTGTCCATCCAGTACGGCACGGGCAGCGTGCAGGGCTTCCTGGGCTACGACACCGTCACTGTGAGTGGGGCTTGGGGCCAGCCAGCCCTCACCTTCCCCCCCAACCAGCCACTCTCCCACCCAGACACCCAGGCTCTGGGCTGTGCCCCCCCTGACAGGCTTCTCTGGGTCCGGTTTCCATCCTCCTAACCCTTTTCTCACTTGACCTTGCCATAGTGAGTCCTGAATCCTGAGTCTGTGCCAGTTCTGAGTTCTTCAGCGCCACGTGTGTGATCTCATTTTAAATTTAGTTCTTTCAACAGCCCTTTGAGGAAGGTATTCTCATCCCCATCGTTCAGATGAGGGACCCGAGGCTCAGATGAGCTGATAACTTGCCTGAAGTCGCACAGCTGGGTGACGATGGGAGCTGAGTGTGAGACCCACGTCTCCGACTCTCTGGGCTTGACCTCACTCTGGATCAGTCATAGAGCAGCATCTTCTTCCATGTCAGAGAGCCTCTGTGCCCTCTGGACAAGGGCTCCCCTTGCTCTTGTTCCTTTCTGGCTTCTGAAGTACTTAATACAGTGGCCAGCACATAGTAAGCGCCTAATACATGTTAACATCTTTCTTTTCGTCCTCATCCACCGTCTAAGGTTAAAAATCAAGCAGCATCCCTTGGTGCTCTTCACCTTGATCTGCTTTTAGTTCTTCCCAGGGTCTGGCTGAAGTCTTTTTTACTTCAAGCCCAAAAGGACACAGCCCTTCTCTGCTGACAGCCCTCTCCTCAGCTTCTTCCCTTGGCTGGGCAGTTGCCCTCCCAGCTCAGGCCTCCCCAAGAGTCAGCACCAGAACCGCTGGCTGAGGTGGCCCAGCAGACAGACCTCTGGAAGGCTGATTCCCCTGCCGAGGTTTTGCTATTTTCTGCTATTTTGTGTTCTGGGGGGAAAACCTGCATCTTCACGGAGGAGCTGGCCCTTGCTGTGGGCCTGAGCCGTGGCGCATCTTGCTGTCTTCGCTCATCCACCTTGGGCAGGGGCTGGGAGAGAGAGGCTCAGGGGTCAGGACCTCCCTCCCCCCCTGCCACCCACAGAAGTCTCACATGAAGTGAGAATGAGTGGGGCACCCAAGGAAGAGAAAGATCCGTGTGGGTGGAGCAGGGTGAGCTAAGGGACCAGAGGAGGGAGAGGAGGGGTGAGAAGCAGGACCAGAGCATGAGGGACTCTAAGGCACAGATTTCACCCTGAATACCTTCAGGAACCTCTGGAGCAAGGGGTGACATGATGGCGTCCACTCTCAATTTCGCTTTGGCTGCCTGTGTGGAGGATGGGTTATAATGGGACAGAGTAGAAGCAGGAGGCCTGGTGGGTCGCTGTGGGAGCTCAGAATAGGCTAGTGGACGCGTCAGCCTTCCAGGGAAGTGGGCAGGTTGATAGGACACTTTGGAGTTAGCACTTCTTCGCAGAGTGCCGATAAAGGTTCACTGATCATACATTTAGTAAGTGCTCGATCAATGTTCAGCATTCATGTTCTTTAGTCTAAGCACTGCCTTGAGATGCAGGTGTTATTATTCCCTGTAACAGATGAGGAGATTGAGGCTCAGAGAGGTACTTGTCCAAGGTCACACAGCACATGACAGAGCGAGGATGCACCGCGGGACCTTTTTAGATGCAAACTGCGTGCGTGTTCTTTCTGTCCATCGTGCTGCTCCCACGGCTCTTCCCTGGGAGATGCCCTGGTGCAGCAGCTGATGGGAGGGCTTCAGGCTGGCAGAGGGCCTTGGAGCGTTCCTCGTTTTACGCCCTTCTTTGGGCTCACCCCCAACTTCTGCACCATGAGCCCTGCTGTCCACACCCCCAGCCATGCTCTCTCTTCCCCTGCCACCCAGTCCCCTGCCTCATCAGACCAGTTCCCTCAAAACCACAGCACAGAGCTGGGAAAGGAGGCTTTTCTCTCTTAAGCTCACATAACTACGCTGCCTAAAAGAGGGAGGGCGGGCTGGCAGAGCCTGACCCTCGACCTTTCTGGGTCCTCTGCCTGCAGGGCCCCCTGGTGGAGGTCATTCTGCCTTTCTTGCAGGTCTCCAACATTGTGGACTCCCAGCAGACTGTGGGCCTGAGCACCCAGGAACCTGGTGACGTCTTCACCTACTCCGAGTTCGATGGGATCCTGGGGCTGGCCTACCCCTCCCTCGCCTCTGAGTACTCGGTCCCCGTGTTTGACAACATGATGAACAGGCACCTGGTGGCCCAAGACCTGTTCTCGGTTTACATGGACGGGTAGGAGCTGCGCCCAGCGTGGGCTGGACTTCCACGTCCTGGCAGGGACTGTCGCCTGAGGAGTGTCCACCCCGTGGGGACACTGCAACCCAAGGGTAGTCACCGGCATCCAAGCAAACCTCTCCTTGCTTCCAGGCACATCCAACCTCCTGTCTAAAGGTCCCCAGCAGGGTCACTGACGCAGCCAGAGTCCACTGGGCCAGAATTTGACTTTCATTTCTGGCATGTAAAAAAGGAAGCCTGAATCCATCTCTGCATAAGGGCTTTTAACCTCTTTTCTTCCAAAGCGGCAGGCCTCAGTAATCATTTATTGATGTCACTGAGACTCACAGATGTTTAGAGCAGGCTCTAAAGGAGTCCAACCTTCTCCTTTCAATATGCAGGGAACTGAGGCCCGGGCGGGATGGTCACCCTCAAACTGGTGGATGAGCCATGTCTGGGGCCCAGGGCTCCTGACTCCCAGTCCAGTGTTCCCCACTCTACCCGCCTGATGGGGCAGCTCTGCTAGACAGAGGGGTGGGTGGCAGGACTGGCAGAAGGGAACCACACCCAGGAGAAGGAGCTGGGCAACCCAGGCAGGGGGTAAATAGGTGCATTCACTCATTCATTTACTCAGTAGATATTTATGGGCCCTTACTAGTGCAGGGGCTGTGCCAGGAGACGGGGATACATCAGCAAACAAGACAAACTGGGAGTCAACTTTTTAGCAGGGGAAACGGACAACACACACGTCATAATTACGTATACAATTACGATGATGACGGTTGTGATAAGAGCACTCCCTGCAGGGGAGATCTGCATGTACTGAAGGCTTAATAGTAACAGGCAGCCCAGTCTGACGAGGTATGTGTGTGGAGAGTGGCCAGGGGAAGCTTCGCTGAGGCCTGAGTGGGTGATATACAGGTGAGACAAAGGGATGGCACATTTTAGGCAGTGGGGTGGCATGTGTCAGAGCCCGGAGGTGGGACAGAGCTTGATGAAGCCAAGGAACAAGAGCTGCAGAGTGAGAAGCAGGTAATCCACAGTGTGCCAGTGTTTCCTGGCCATGAGACAGAGTCCCAGAAGCAACAGAGAGGGTTTGGGCTGGGGTGGCAGTTTTCATCCAGAGCATGTGGGACCTCGCTGAAGACCCCTTCCCCTACTCAAGGCCAAAGGGCTGGGGGCAGAAAGCCTTGAGTGGTGGGGGGCAGGGACACAGTGGCCTGAGCAGAGCCTGGCAGGCACGTGACCTCCTACTTCCTGACCTCCCCTCCCACAGTAATGACCATGCTCTGGGCTCTAGTGCTGCCTCAGCCTAGGTGGGTGCTGCAGAATTCAGAGAGAAAGGATGCTGCAGCTGATATCAAAGAAAAGCCTGGAGTACCGGGAAGGTGGGAGAGCTCATGTGAAGCCTTTGGGGTGGAGGTGGGTGTTGGAGGCCAGGAGGACGGTGCGGCAGGGTCTGAATCGCATCTAACCCTGTGTGGGGCTGGGCTACCTCCTCACAGAGCCAGGATGTCGGAGTTCCACATCATGACTTTCCTTGGTTTCAGGAATGGCCAGGAGAGCATGCTCACGCTGGGGGCCATTGACCCGTCCTACTACACAGGATCCCTGCACTGGGTGCCTGTGACCTTGCAGAAGTACTGGCAGTTCACCGTGGACAGGTGGGTGAGTGGCAGCTGTGGCCCCGCCAGAGGCTGCCTCCAGGTGTGGGGATGTGAGGGTCTGGGTGTCAGCCCGGTAGCTCGGAAGACCATCACATTAGCGTATGAATCAGATGCTCCAAGGCCAAGTGTCTTTGTCAGTGAGGACGCTAAACCTTCACTTACACTTGATTAATAAGATTAGCTGTGCTTATCCAGCACCGCTACCTGCCAGGAATTGCGCTGGGTGAGGATATGACTGCCTGCTTTAGTCCTCATTAGAGCCCTGTGGGGGTGGCGCTGTGATTATCCTCATTTTGTAATTTACTAACATCGACTCTGAACCTCACGACCATCCCTTGAGGAAATCAAAAACAGGGTGGTTAATGTACCCATTTTGTAGATAAGAAGCCTGAGTGTAAGAAGACTGGGGAATTTGCAGCAAATAAATGGCAGTGGAAAGCTTGAAACCAGATCTTTGGGCAACCAGTGTGGTACTCATTCCACCCCTTAATGCCCATGACTTTGCTGTTTCATTGAAGTTTCTGTCCCATAGAAGGTCAGGTGGCCTCCATTGAGCCACTGAGTTGGAAGAAAATGGTTTCGGGTCTTTTCTCTGAGTTCAGGAAGTTATGGGGGCTCCAGAAAGGAGCCCAAAGAAAAGGATCTGGGGTGGCTGGACTTCCTTCCTGCCAAGGATCCTGGCAGGGGAGGCTAGGAGGGACCCAGGGCGGGAGGGGTGGATGATGGTTGTGCTGCGAGGCCATCCTATTTCCCCTCTGCAGTGTCACCATCGGTGGTGTGGTGGTGGCCTGTGATGGTGGCTGTCAGGCCATCCTGGACACGGGCACCTCCATACTGGTCGGGCCCAGCAGTGACGTCCTCAACATCCAGATGGCCATCGGAGCCACACAGAACCGGTATGGTGAGGTGAGGCCAGACCCTTATCCCCACCTCCCCAGACACCCCAGAAGAGGGAACCCCTTTGCACATGGAAGAAATGACAAAGGGAAATGGTGAGGGGTTTGGGATTCCTGCAGGGGTTGGGATTTCTTGGGAGGCCTTCAAGATGGCCTGGCTTTTCTAGCTTAGGCTCACTTGCTGTTGGAGGTCCCATGTCTCGTGCAGTGGCTGCAATCTGACTTCCTGTCCCCAGGGAGGGTCATACATCCCTGACTCACTGAGCTTTGCTGTGCTCTCTTGTACCCCTCCACCCATGGGTCTCCCCTCTTCCTCCCTGACAGCTAAGTGCTCTCAGTGTCCTTGGGAGCTCTGGCTGGGCTTGGAGGGGAAATGTCGAGGCAAACAACTCCTTGTCTCGAGCTGGTGTCTGTCCCTGGGCTGGTCCCCATCAGTGTGACTCCTTTGAGGTCTAAGGACCTCCCTGGGGTCCTCTGAGTAGCAGGTCCCTCCCCACCTCTTGGCTGCAGTGCAGAGGAAGAGGTCCCCCCTGGGACTTTCTCTGCTTCTGGCAGTCAGATCACACCCATGGTCCTTCTAAGAGGACCTCCCTCTGGTCTTTAGTTTGACATCGACTGCGGCAGCCTGAGCAGCATGCCCACGGTGGTCTTTGAGATCAACAGCAGAATGTACCCACTGACGCCCTCCGCCTACACCAACCAGGTATGAGTCTCCGGAGAGGAAGCCTGGGCTCACCCAGCTCCCCTCCTCCCTCCTGGCAACTCAGCACATTGGTGATGGAGCACAGCACATGGGCTAGATGGAGAGAGCAGGACGTGCATTTAGACCACCTGGCCTTTCGGAGTGGGGCCTGTTGTCCTTGGGCCTCATTTGTGGCTGCGGCAGCCTCATCCTGGGAGAAATGGTGCAGACAGGAAGGACCGAGCCCAGCGGCCTGCGGGAGGGTGGGATGGGCGGGACCACAGCCACCCATAGGAACCTCCATCCACTGCGCTAGCTTCTAAGCCCTGGGGCCTAGGGCTTTGTCTGGGATTTTTCTTGATAACCTGGGCTTTGTGGGGACCCAACCCTCATCCCTACTGCCCTGCTGGCTTCAGCTTTGACCTAATCCTGAGCACCCCGAACTGTCAAGGCCTTGGGTCCCCAGGCCTGTTCTGGCTGGTCACCAAGGCCGTAGGTGCTGAGAGCAGGAGGGCGGGGGGTTGGGGAGGACCAGTGAGGGGGAATGAGGAGGGGACCCACCAGGTGATCTTGGATCTGACACTTCATTTCTGAATGTCAGTTTTTTCATCTGTTGAGTAGATGAATCTGATACTTGTTTGCTTAGCTCAGAAGGTGATTTCAAGGGTGAGAGGAAACAATAAATCAGAGAGTGATTGGGGGTGGGGTCCGGAGAGGCACAGCAACTGGGGTTGGGACCAGCTTCATATCGGCCTTCCCTTTCCCAGGACCAAGGCTTCTGCACCAGTGGCTTCCAGGGTGAAAATAATTCCCAGCAGTGGATCCTGGGGGATGTCTTCATCCGGGAGTATTACAGCGTCTTTGACAGGGCCAACAACCGCGTGGGGCTGGCCAAGGCCGTCTGATGGCACCGCTGACCAAGAGCCTCGCTGTCCCCAAACACATGCACATACACACATGCACCCGCACGCATGCACACACACATGCACACACACATGCACACACATAGGTGAGGTTTTCAAGCAGACGGTTCTCAATAAATACTACGTCTCTGCAAAGCCTGGCTTCCTTTGGGGCTGAATCCCTGCACCGCTCTGGGGGTGGGATGTGACAGTCACGTGGTGTGTTCAGCAGAACTGGGGCCACATGGGTAGGGGAGCACTGGGGACACTGTTGATGGATGGAGACTTTCACAAGGGAATTGGCCATTTCAAGCTCAGGTCAGGTTTTTAAAAGCAAGACCAGTCTTGCCTTCCTGTTCTCCTACTCCCCGTCTTTCTGGGGAAAGAGTGCAGTAAGGGAGACCTTTGCAGGATGAGACTTGTGCCCGGGGAACAAGGGCTTGAGGTGGGGCCGAGTAGAGAATATTGGTCTAGGGAGAGAATGGCTCTAGTTCTATTAAGAGAAGGGCTTGACTGCCATTTGGAGAAGACATTAGTGGAGCAGGCAGAGGGCTTCTGGGAAGGTCTGAGGGCCCTGAGGTTGCTGTGGGGAGAACCACAGCCCAGAGGCCCATCCTCAGTCTTAGAGGCTCTGCACCTGACTCGCCAGCACCTGAAAAGTAGCTACATCGCCGGGGCGGACCCATGTCCACCGGCTCACAGAGGCGGACATGTCAAAGGTCAGCAAAGACCACAGCTGTCAGTGAACAGACCACGCATGCTCACAGGTCCCTGCAGCCTTCTGAGGAGGGGAGAGGCCACCGAGGAAATACAAATATCAGGGGGTCAGAACAAGGGCCTCTAGGCAGAGGTAAGAGGCTTTTCTTAGTCATGCTACTTTGAGGTGCTGTGAGGGGCAGGCTGGCCAACCTCCTGGGGAGACCCCAGTGCTCGGTCACTTGGCAGGAGCTGTGCACGTTTGCTCCCTCGACCCTCCTTCCCTTCTCTGCACCCCTTCTTTTGACAGTCTTTTCCCTAAAGGGGACGGTACCATTGATCAGCCTTCACTTTTCTAAATCACAGCCAATCTTGCCCCCAGTACAGTCACTGGGCTTTAAGTCACACCTTTATAGTAGCTGAACTCTCAGAAGTCCTTGGAAAGGGGGTTGGGACCACATTATTATCTAGTCCCTGCCCTCACTGTATCCTGACCACACGTGCCCTGCAAACACCTGAGGGGCAGGTGAGTCACGTGGCATGTCTCAGAGGGCCTGAAGCTACAGGTGTGGCTGTGACACTTCACAAAGGAGGCCGTCCTTTAGGAAGGGGGCAGGGGGCTCCCACAGGAGCTGCGGATGGGGTCCTGTTGACGGGACCCTCTGGGGGCATCTCCCGGGGTCTTTCCCAGCTGTACCCAGGGACAAACAAGATGAGACCTGTGGAGGTTGGCTTCTTCACAAGGGAATGGCAGATGTGCCCCTAAGGTGGAGACACTGTGGCTGTGGCTTTCTCGTCTGTGGCTGAGCAGCCGGTCCTGGCCGTGGAGGGAACTGGGGACCGACCTCTGGTAGGGAAGAAGCAGGGCTGCACCGTGGTGGGTGACGTGGGAGAGGAAGGGCTCAGGCTGCAGCCCTGGGGAGCTGAGGGGCCTGGGGTGGGTTTGGGCAGAGGACACAGGAGAATGTTCTGGGACTTCAAGGGCAGAGGGCAGCGTTGGTGCTTCAGCCTTATGGGGTCGGGGAGGCGAGTGTGGTGCTGAGTAAGTTCTGGCATTAGGCACTTTGTAAAATCTAAGACCAATACTGCCTGTTTGCCAAGAATGAGACAGAACTGGGCCACTTTCATTATTTTTAGGCTTCCTGTAGATTAAAAAAAAGCCAAACAGGCTCACAAAAATTGTGTTATATTTCAGTGGTTTACCCTTAACAAATTGTATTTTAAACATCCAGACCTCAATTGGAGGTAATGTAGAAAGTCATCGTATTTATGTGATGACTTTCATAGATGGGAAGCTTGGACCAAATGGTCCCCCACCGCACCCATTGCCCACCTGGCCCGGGTAGAGACCCCTGTCCCGAGGGGGCAGCGCCCTCTGGGTCTCATGGGCCATGGCAGCCTCACAGTCTGCTCCTGGGATGTCTCCTGGCTGCAGAGAAAGTTCTGCTTGGAATGTTCTCCACAGTCCTACCCTTTGTCAACTTTTAAGTGTCCTTCAAATCTCCCTTCAGTCCAGACCTCTTTAGGATCTTTAGGATCCCGGGTTGGTGCCCTCCTGTGGCCCTGCTGCGCCCAGCCCTTTCCCTAGGGTACACTTGGTATTTTTATTTTCTTGTCTGTCTCCCTCACAGACAGTGGGCTCCCTGAGCACAGACACTGTGTACCTCTTTTTGATATCTTGGAGGCCTAACTCATGGAATGCCCCTATCAGGTATTGTTGCATGAATGAGTGAATGAATGGACAAGTGATTCACTCGTCCTGACGAGTCATACTACTCACTGCTGGTCTCCTCTTTCCTCCCCATCTTCACAACCGCCCGCCCTCACTGCACACTCAGGCCTGCTCTCTACCTTTTCTCTCCCATTGTGAGCCTGGGGAATGGCTCGGCACATGCTGGGAGGACGCTGAAGGGGAGAGAAGGGGCCAAGCTGTCTGCAGGGTTTCAAGTTTCTGCCAAGGGGCCCACACCAGGCTCTGAAGCAGGCCCAGATCACTGGGGGTCTGCAAGGGGATAAAGGAGCATTGGAAGGGGCACATCTGCCATTCCCTTGTGAAGAAGCCAACCTGGAGGCCAGTGAGATGTGATGCTGGGAGAGACCCTGCTGGGAGAGACCTGGCTGACTCACTACCAGGTCTCCTACCTGCGCTGTCTGCTGGCGAGAACCAGGGCCTGGCGGGGCAGCTGAGGAAGTCTCAGTGGCCATTCACGTCCACCCTCTATGCAGCTGCTGCCATCTGTCTGCTACCGTGGCCACACCCAGTACCCTGCAGTGTTGGCCTCTGGGCATTTGCTCATGCTGTTCCCTTCGCCTGTTTTCTCCTTTCCACTCTCTGACCTGTGAGCTGCTCCTCACCCTTCAAGACCAGCTTTCAGTGTCCTCTGAGGTGACACCTACACTGCACCAGACTGCCGGCTCCCAGCTTCCTAATTGCTCGGCAGGGATCTTTAAAACAACGTTTATCTTGCCTTTGTTATTCACTGACATGCTGGTCTCTCTGCTAGAGTCCCTGATGGACAGCACAGCATTTTTACTCTCTGAATCTTCAGTGCCCAGGGAACTTCCTGGCACAATGTGGAGGCTGAGAAAGAGCCCAAGGGTGGCTTATGCCTTGTGATATGAGTGGGCAAGTCTCTGACCCGGTGGCATGAATCATAAGTGCTGAAAAACACGGGCTCTCTCTCTCTCACACACACACACACACACACACACACACACACACACACGAGTCTGCAGGTCTCTTATCAGTCCCTGCCCCGCCCCTGGCCCTGAGTACACACAGGCAGAGGCCTCAGGCCTAGAGCCCTATTTCCAGTTCCTCTCCCTCCTTGTCACTCATTTTCCTGCCAGTTCTTCTCTTGCTAATGAGAGGAAGTTTTGGCCAGAGAGAAGCTTGGAAAGGAAGTCTTTGAAATGGAAATGTTATGACAAAATGATAGATTGTTTTCCGGGCTGTGCAGTTTGTTTCTTGCTTGCAGCAGCAGAAGGGGAGAATATCTCTGCACCGGGAATGGTGGAGGTTGCCCACGTCAGGAAGCCCTAGACAGTAGGAAATGCAAGTGAAACACACACCAAAAGCAGGAAGCCGGTGGTGGGAAGGTAGGGCGAGGGAAAGCCCCAGGCAGGCAGAGGAACATGGCCTGGTTACTGCCCAGTAACTCTGGTTGGAGCTGCGGCCCCCGATGGGCCAGGGTGGGCAACAGCTTCCTGCTGAGGCCAGAAGAAACATCTGGTGTAGCCTTCGACCATGGCCACACCTACCACCCTGCGGGGCTGGCCTCTGGGCCTTTGCTCATGCTGTTCCCTCCATGTGATGTCCCTTTCCACTTTCTCTGACCTGTGAGCTGCTCTTCATCCTTTAAGACCAGCTTAAATGTGCCCTCCTCTGAGAAGCCCCCTTACGGCACATGATGCCCACCTCACCCAAACCCTCCAAACGGCAGGAATACTCGCTGGCTGACCCCTGGCCACTCGGTTTACTTGAGGTTAATTAGAATTGTCACCTGTCTTGTTTATTAAAAAATGTATTTTGAGTACCTACTGGGTGTGAAGCTCTGCTCTATTCACCGTGTCCCTCAGTGGACACAGCACATGGAACCTCCACCCTCATGGAACTCTGTGGGGGGCACAGACTGTGGAAACAAGAAGTGTGTAAACTGCATAGCATGTTCGATGGCTTTGAAACTGATAGGTGTCGTTTCAGGGGGCTCCAGGAGCACTGTCCTTTATGTCTCAGTGCAGAAAGAATTCAGTGAGAGGCAAAGTGATAGATAAGTGACTTATTAGAATAGGACGTTTGTGAGGCTTACAAGCGGGCAGGCAAGCGTTGTGCTGCCCCGAGTGCTTAGTGGGTTACATTTTTATAATCAGAAGAAGACAGGGGAGGGGGAGAAGACCTTCTTTGTCTTTCTTGAGTAGATGTCACGTTTCCATAAATGATTGTTTTTTGTGTGTGTGCCCACCACTGGGCAGGTTGTAGGCCTTATTCTCCACTATTGTTTTATTGTTTTTAGGGCATTGTGTACAGAGCATGTCCTAGGGGTCAAAGGGCATGTTTTGGGGGTCATTAACTTATTGAGCTCACTGGGCGGGATATAGGTCTCATGCTACCACTGTTTTGTTGTTTTATTGTTTTGGAGCATGTCTTGTGCCTCTGTTGCATGATTCTGTGCTAATCAAGTTAGCTTGATTTTGTTGTTAAGCAAGCCAATCTGGCTCTGATGTTAAGTGACCAGTTCTGCTTTATGAGTCAAGCAAGCCCGCATCGTTTCAGGATTTTCCCATGACTTTCTGGAGTGATCATTAACATTACTGTGGTCTCCCAAAGCCCCTTAAAGTTCCCTCTCTATCTACAATTCCCTAATGGGGTTTCTAAGCTGACTATTTGATTATCCTACTCCATCCCTATCAGTCTGAAGCTCCAAGGGAGAAAGTAGAGCCGGGTGACATGATGCAGCGCTGTGGGGAACACGCTTGCTCTAAAGCGAGGTGAGAATGGTAGGCTCCGTGAGAAGGTGATGTTTGAGCAGAGACGTGCAAGAGGTGGGAAGGCATGTGGCTATGAGAGAGGGACAAGCATTATAGGTAGAAGGAACAGTGTGTGAAGATTAATCAGCACTTAACCAATAGAAGTTGCTGGTAGATAAATAAGGATACATTATTTTCTGCTCATGCCTCTTATGTTTCTAAAGAGATGACCCTGTCTTTGAGGGCAATAATCATGTCTCGGTCTTTTTGTATCCTTCATAGCACTTATGTGTTTGGCACAGAGTAATTGTTCAGAAGATGTTTGTTGAACAAATACACACACTCCAAACTGTCCTCTAAACGCTTAAGAGCATGAGGCAGCTCAGCACTTGTCCTGGAGCGCCCTCTGGTGACCTAATCTCAAAAGCCAACTTTGTATACATTCTTTGGTATCTGGCAAGATTCCTCCTTATCACCCCAGGCCAACCAAGCAATAGAATTCACTCAGTGCCTACTATGTACAGGGCACGGTGCCAGCTTCTGCAGGAGGCACTGACTCACAGGAGATGTGGTCCCTGCCCTCAAACCCCTCACTCACAGGACCTCTCGCTGGTTAGCCTTTCCCTTCTCAGTCTTTGTTTTTCTGGGATCCTCCATCTCCATCTTTCTGGATCATCTGTCATACTAGAATTACATTTTGAGCTAGAGCTGGCCAGGTGAGGATGTGGCGAGTGTGTGCCTGAGGGGCTTGGGGGCGGTGTTAGCCCTTCCAGGTCAGCCGAACAGCCCTCCACCCCAAGGAGTTCCAGCTCCAGGGAGCTTGGTAAGCAGCGGGGACCTGCTGCACGAGATACTCCCTGGAGTCGGGCTGGGGCTGGTAAGGTGCAGACCAAAGCTGCCTCCCCATTCTGGCTTGTGGAATTGTGCCTCCTTTTTGGAGACTGCTCATGCCCTTTGCCGCCTCGTCTGGGAGAAAATAAAGTTCCATCGGAGGTGCTGGGCCACCCCCGTTTTGTCCTTGTCCACCCCTCTGGCTCGGACCATGAAACCTAAGAGTCTCTTTCTTTCCCAGGGCCCCGTCTAGCATTGAGACCAGAATAGCTGTGTCCTTGAAGCTTTATTTTTAGGGCCTGTGAGAGGCATCAAGGAGCTTCCTGGGTAAGGACAGCCACACCTCCTGCAGCTTTGGACTGTGACCTGGGAAGTCCTGTAAGCCAGGCCCTCCCGTGGGAGCACCAGATCTCAGCCACGTTTCCCAAATCAACTCCCTGGGGGGCATTTCTCATCGAGAGAGTCATTCATAAGCAGTGGAGTGGACTGTAGGCAAACTGGCTGTCCGATGCCTAGGCTTGTGTCCCTGGGACTCCCAGGGTCACCCTGGTGGCCAGTCTCTTGACCTCAGCTCCTAAGACAAAGAAGCAGGCAGGCCTAAGCTGGAGGGATGCTGGGGCCAGAACTCTAGTGCCTGCACCTGCGGCCCTGGCGGGTTTGGAAAATATGCAAAGAATAGAGAATCTCGAAGCACTTTCCTGAGTCCATTTCCGGGGAGTCCCAGACACAGACCAGTTAGGGAGAGAAGCTGGGATCTGAGAAGCTTCAGGAATGAGAGACCTATTGACAGGCTAGGACAGAAGACGCCATATGGATATTCTAGTCATTGGTGGGCTATGGATTTGGACAGTATTCGAAGGGTTTATTTAGACACAAGAGGAAGAGGAAGGGCTTTCTGCCACCCACAGGGTGCTCCCTTGCAGAGTTCACTGGGCACTTGTGCATGTGTCTCCCAGGCCTCTTTGTCTCCTCTGACCACTCAGACCTCTGCGTCTTCTTTGCCTTGAGAGGTGTCTTAATGCTGTAGGGCTGCCGTAACAAAATACCACTGACTGGGTGGTTTAAACAACAGAAATTTATTTCTCTTGGTTCTGGAGGCTGGAAGTCCAAGATCAATGTGTCAGCAGGGTGGGCTTCTCCTGGGTCCCCTGTCCTTGACTTGCAGATGAGATGGCCACCTTCTTGCTATGTCCTCACATGGCCTTTCCTCTGTGCCTGCACATTCCTGGGTATCTCTTCCTCTTCGTATAAGGACACCAGTCATATTGGATTAGGACCCCACTCTTAGGACCTCATTTAACCTTAATTGCCTCTTTAAAGGCCCTGTCTCCAAATACAGTCACAATGGGGGTTAGGGCTTCAACATATAGATTTTGGAGCGACACAGTTCAGTCCACAACACGTGGCATCCTGAAGGGTTGTCCTCCCTTCCCCACTGTGTCTGTTAGCCCTGCAACACCCAGCTGCTCATCTGTCCTTCCCCATCCAGCCTTGAAAAGTAAATACCGACCCCCTCCCTGGGCGGCGGGGAGGCTAAAGCTGACTTGCCTGCTTGGAAACACTGCAGCTCCTTCTGGGACTGGTCAGGCCTCGAGGGGGTACAAGTACTAGGTGGGATTCAGCATGTCTCCCCCAACAGGGGCAGAGGGACACTGAAAAATCCCTTGCCCCACTGGAGGTTCCTGAGCTAGAGAGGTGAAAGAGGGTGACTCAGGGGACTGTGGCCTTTCCCACGCAGCTGGTGGCCCTGGCCTGAGGTCTGGGACAAATATTCTGGGAATTTGCCTGGGCCTTGTCAAAGTGAACGCTCTCTCACTCTCTCATTAAATATTTATGGAACATACCTAGTACTAGGTGCTAAAGCCACGGTGGTGAGCAAAACACAACCTTCACCCTCTTAGAGCTTTGTAGGGGTATCAATTATCAGGAGCTTTATCATGGTGAGATTTATTGGAAGAGACTATGTTTTAGAATTTAAATACTCTGTCCCATTGTTCTTGCAATTGATTGCAGTGTCCTAAAAAACCTGGTAATTCCAAAATCAAACTCCATCTGCCAGACTGTTTCTTAGGCCAATGAGTGTCCCATTTGTTAGTCTAGAAGGTATGGTCCCCGTTCAGCTTGTGCTTCAGAGCCCCTGAGGCGGAGCATGTCTTTGCATGGAGGAAAGGGGAGCAGGCCTGGCACCCTGAAATCTCATCCACACAGCTGTTCTTCCAGCATGCCCTACGCTGGCTCATGGAAGCCCTTCCCTCCCTGGGGCAGCCTATGACCAGTTCCCTCCGCTCTGCTACTCCTGATGGGCCACCTGGACTTCACCAGCCTCTGGAAAGGGCCCCAGATGAGATGTCATTTTTATAGTCCCAACAGGTTTCGAGGGAGGATCTGAGAGCTAAAGCCAGAGGGCAGCCGAGAGCTGTGACGTGATGGGGACATCTGGAAAGGGGGAGTTGCTGCAGGCTGCTCCAGCAGAGGCTCCGCAGGGCTCTGGGGCCCAAACTGGGCTTGGCAGGCTGGGGAAGAGGCACCGCCTCTAGGATTTGCCTTGAAGCTTTTGGCAGCTTTGACTGTCTCCTTAGATCCATTGGTGGGCAGCCCCCAAAGTCTAAGACCCTGGAGCAGATGACTCTCACGTCAGGCCTCCTGGCACTGCAGAGGATGTCTGGGGGGGGTGGGGTGGGGGGGGTGGGGAGGTGCCCTAAAGGCTGTGACCTCAGTCTTTGATGAAATAAGACCTGATGCTCCAGGGTGGGCCTGGTTCAGGGGCTCTCTCACGGGGGAGCAGAGGCTGGACCTTGCTGGCAAGTCACCTCTTCTTCGGGGGTCTCTGATAATCGCTGCTGCCATCACCACGTGTTCCCCAGTTAAAGGTGCTGCTCCCTTTAACTCTCTGGCTCAGGTAGGGGTACATGGCTCTAGTGCACAGGCTCTGGATGACACAAAGTGGAGTAAACAAGAGTGACATATCCCCAGGTGGTCAGGTTTAAGAGCTATGTGTTGACCCACTCTATCTCCTGGCTGATTTCTTTACAACAGATACCAGCTGTGTTAGTTGTCTATTGCTGTTGCTACAAATTAGCACAAATTTAGTGGCTTGAAACAATACAAATGTATTATCTCATAGTTCTGGAGGTTGGAAATCCAAAATTGGTCTCAGTGGGCTAAAATTAAGGTGTCAGGAGAGCTGCCTTCTTTCAGGGAGCTCTAGGGAGAATTGATTCCGTCACCTTTTCCAGTTACTAGGCTGCCTGAATTCCTTGGCTCATGGCCTTGTCACTTCGACCTCTGCTTCTGTTGGCACATCTCCTGACTCTGACCTCCTGCCTCCCTCTTATAAGGACCCTTGTGGGTCCCACCTAACCCAGGATCACCTCCCCCACCTCAAGATCCTTAACTTAGTCACATCTGCAAAACCCCTATTGCCATGTTTTGTTTTGTTTTTTAATTTTATATATTTTTGGCTGCGTTGGGTCTTTTTGTTGCTGCACGTGGGCTTTCTCTAGTTGCGGCAAGCGGGGGTCACTCTTCGTTGCCGTGCATGGGCTTCTCATTGTGGTGGCTTCTCTTGTTGTGGAGCACGGGCTCTAGGCACGCAGGTTCAGTAGGTGTGGCTCGCGGGCTCTAGGGCGCGGGCTCAGTAGTTGTGGCACACGGGCTTAGTTGCTCCGTGGCATATGGGATCTTCCCGGAGCAGGGCTCGAACCCATGTCCCCTGCATTGGCCAGCGGACTCTTAACCACTGTGCCACCAGGGAAGTCCCCCTATTGCCATGTTAAAGTAACATATTCAAAGGTTTCAGGAAATAAGATGTGGACGTCTTTGGGGACTGTTATTCTGCCTCCATGTCATCTTATTGCCCTCTGCCCTGAAGCTCATGTCCAGATAGTTTCCCTCCTTGAGGTCTGGATCCAAGAAAGGGAGGTTGTAGTAGAGGCAGGGCCCCCCTCCACCTGCCCAAGACCCTCCTCCTTGGAAGACTGACAATGAGAATCCAGTTCCTTCAGAGAATACCTTGCCCTCTTCCTCACGGGGTGACCTTTCTCTATGGCTGCTGCAGGACCAGTTCATTAGAATACCATCAAGTACTCCCAACATCAGCACCCCTGCCCCCCAAATCATAGCAGGATAATCTCCTTACAAAAACTCAGAGAGCCAAGGACTGAAGCTAAGACACCACAGCTGGACACTTGTTCCTCAAAATCCCATGCCCCATCCACCAAGCCTGCTGATTTCTTTACTAAGAATTGTTTCTATGAAGGGAAGGAGAATATTGGCATATAGATATCTAAGTTGGGGAGAGGGTACCACTGTGGGGGAAGGGAAGGAACTACCTCCAGAACCTGGAACTGCCAATGCCAAGGTGTCCCCCTGAGGTCCCAGGGCTGGTACCTGAGTCCAGCTGGGGGTTAGACTTGATTCCAAGTCCTCAGGGAGTATCTGGTCACCAAAGTCAAGAGACTGGGGAAGATGGAGCTGCCTTGACACTAAGTTTTAGAGAAATAAATAGAAATGCTTTGTTCTCACTGTACATTGTAATTGTATGGAACTTCTTTCACTTGAAGTGGTACTGTCTTGATAGAGAAACAAGTTTTTAAAAGTTTAGATAAATTTGAGGATGTCAGACTGGGTTCAGCTCCATCCTTGCCATTCATTAGCCCATGACATTTCTGGGCCTCAGTTTTCTCAGCTGTAAAATGGGAACACATAAGAACTACTCACTGAGGGGCTTCCCTGGTGGCACAGTGGTTATGAATCTGCCTGTCAATGCAGGGGACATGGGTTCGAGCCCTGGTCCAGGAAGATCCCACATGCTGCGGAGCAAATAAGCCTGCAAGCCACAACTACTGAGCCCATGTGCCACAACTACTGAAGCCTGAGCACCTATAGCCCGTGCTCCGTAACAAGAAGCCACTGCAATGAGAAGCCCGCATGCAGCAACGAAGTGTAGCCCCCCCGCTCGCTGCAACTAAAGGAAGCCCGTGCGCAGCAACGAAGACCCAAACGCAGCCAAAGGGGGAAAAAAAATTAATTAATTAATTAAAAAAAAGAAAGAACTACCCACTGAGGACAGTAATAAGGAAGAAGTAAGATAGTGAATGTGAAAGTGCCTTGTACAAAGGGATATGCCATGAGGAATGTTATTATTAAAGGAATGTAAGCATGCTGGGAAGCATTTAACACCTGGGAGTTTGGGGACCAGGAGGACAGTTATACCTGCAGACAGCCAGTACCTTGGTGGCAGAGAACTGGGCTGACTGGCCCAAGAGTCATCTGGATGTGGGAGACCTTATATTTTCATGTGGTTTCTATTCCCTTATGCTCCTCTCATTCTAATCATCCCTCCCCTGGTCTAGCTCCACTTCGGCAAATGAGAAAATATCCTATGAAATGCTTTATCCTGTGTGATTGACAGCCTTCCAAAATTGTCTCCAATAAACCCTGCTTCCATGTATTCACACTCTTGTGTAATCCCTCCTCTTGAGTGTGGGCTGGATTTAGTGAATTGCTTGTAACAAATACCTGAAAGCGATGGGGTATCAGTTCCGAGGCAGAGTTGCAAAGACTGTGGATCCCGCCTTGCTTGCCCCCTCTCCTGCCTCTCACCTGCTCACCCTGAGGAAGCAAATTGCCTTTTTGTCAGCTGCCCTATGAAGAGGTTCACACGTCAAGGAACTGAGGGCGACCTGCGGCCAACAGCCGGAGAGGAATTGTCCCTCTCAGTCCAGCAGTCCTGGAGAAACCAAGTCTTGCCAACGAGCACATGAGTGCGCTTGGAAGCAGATTCCTTGCTCCATTTGAGCCTTAAGGGGACTGCTGCCGCATTGGCTGACACCTGGTTGCAACCTCATGAGAGACCCTGAGCCCGTGGGCCCAGCTAAGCTGCGCTTGGGTTCCTTACCCACAGAAACCGTGAAATAATAAATGCATATTGTTTTAAACTGCTAAATTTTGGGGTAATTTGTTATGTGGCAATAGATAGCCATGTAAAGTGTCATTTGACACTTAAGAATCACAGTGTCATTACACTTCTAGTTTAGTAAATACAACGAACATTGCCTCTGTGCCAGGAACATAGTACTGGGACTTCTCAGGCTGTGGAGATGAGACAGGCAAGACCCCGCTCCCCAGGAGCTCACAGCGGAGGAGGCAGTAGGCATGGAATGGGCAAGGAGGGGGTGGGGGCGAGGCAGAGGAGACATCAGAACAAGCTGTCTGGAGGGAGGGGTGTTTGGAGTGGCCTGAAATGATAGAAGGTAAAGCTAGACCCAGAGAAGGTGAGTGGCCTCAGGTCACACAGCTAATCCACACAGATCCGCCGGGCTGCACAGGCAGCACAGAGCATGGGTCTCCCCACATTTTCTGGGCAAATGGAACACAACCCAGACAAAGGAATAAGGTGATGCTGAAGAAAAAAATAACTGCTCTTGCAGAGTTTTGTTTCCTGGGGGAGCGGGGCAGAATTACAGGGTATGGTTGTGGGAAGAGTGGGACGTTGACAGAGCTTGGGTCCCCCCCTCCAGGTGCGACAACAGAGGCAGAGCAAGGGTGTGTAAGTCATCCCGCCAGAAACGTCTTTTATGCTAGGCTGCCCCGTGTCGCCTTCATCTCTGTCCTGTGCCCTTTCCAGGGCCCCCGGGATGTTCCTGCCTCCCTCCTCCTTCCCTCCCCCCAGCCCAGGATGCTTCTCATTCCCTGGAAAAGGGCTCAGGGATATTGTGTCGGAGGCAGAGTCAGGCCTGCAGTGTGTGTGTGTGTGTGTGTGTGTGTGTGTGTGTGTGTGTGCGCGTGTGTGGAAGTAATTCTTGATCTCAGGGGTCCTGCGAGGCAGGAACCAAGCCATTGAGAAACTCCAAAACATGACTCAAGTAGTTTAGGAAAAAGCTTCATTTTACAAGTCACTAGTGGGAGGTGTTTCCAGAACCTACTCAGGCACTCTGCTGATTGCAAATCTACGAGGCTTGAGGAACTCGGGAGCGGGTAGGCGCCCACCCTCAGGGGACTTGCCAAGCCCTCCCAGCACCCCTCGCCTGACTGCCTTCCGCTGCTCTCCTTCCCGCCCACTCCTCACCTGTCCCACCTTCGCCGCTCCTGACCGCCACTGATCAGCCTGAGGAGGCAGCAGCAGGGACGGAGGGGGAAGGTCAAGGTTGCGGGCTGGGAACGTTTCTCCTACTCTTCACTTTAATCCCTGACACAGTCTGAGGGGCAACTCTGCAGTGGGGTGGCCTCTGTGCCCATGGCAGGTAATGGGCTCCATGGAGGGAGGGTGCGTGGTGTTGTAGGGCCCACACAGACTCTGGTATCAGGGCTAGTGGCTGCTGCTTTTCCTCGCTGTGTGACTTGGGGCATGTGACTTAACCTCTCTGAACCAGTTTCCTCATTTGTAAGGGAAACTGGGAGGGGAGATCAAAATTATTATGGGGTATTGTGCCCCCCCTCCCAAAGGATATGTTGCAGTCCTAACCCCCAGGATCTCAGAATGTGACCTTATTTGGAGATAGGTCTTTACAGAGGTAATCAAGTTAAAACGGGTCATTAGGTGGGCCCTAATCTAGCCTCCAGAACTGTGAGACCGTAAGTTTCTGATGTGTAAGCCACCCAGTTTGTGGTACTTTGTTATGGCAGCCCTAGTAAACTGATACAGTCATACTCACCAGAAGACGCAGAACAAACATCTGGCCTACAGCAAAGACTAATCCCCACTGGGGTAGAAGGAAGGGGCTCCTTCTCCATTCCTGCCCCCATTTTCTTCCAGAGCAAATGTTCCTTGTCTGACAAGCTGTGTTCTGTGAGACCCTGCTTGGGGGAGGCAGCTGTGGTGTCAGGGGGAGGCCACAGGCTCAGGTCCCTGCCTACCAAAGAGTAGACGGTGACACCTGGGACAAGTCATTGAACTTTTCGGAATCTCAGTTTTATCAACTCTAAAGTGAGGCAAACACCCAAACCTCCTCGACTATTTTGAAGGGTTATTGTGAGGTTCAAGTGAGATAATGATGTGTATGGAATCATTTTATAACCCCCCCTCAGCATTAATTACTACTGTGGTTATTCCTGGCATAAGAAGGAATTCTGAAGACACAGCAAAGTGTCCATAGGGGAGCATGGAAGGAGGCATCCCTGCTTTGTGGGAAAATGCGATACTGTCCTAAGGATCCCACAGAGGCAGAAGCCAGAGGCTTGCTCAGGATTGTTCCGAGTACCGTGCCACCCTGAGCTCAGGTATCCTGCCACCAAGTGGCAACAGGAATCCTGCGTATGTTTTGAAACTTTTTTTGAGATCTCATGGAGGGGAGGGGTGTGGGGCAGAAATCTACTAATTATTTAGTGCCAGTTCTATGAAGGGGGCTTTGTAGTTGACATCTCACTTAATTCTCTTGAAGAATTACCCCTAATAACCCCAACTTATAGTTGAAAGGATTGAGTCTCAGGGAGTTTGAGCAACTTGGACTTGTAATGTAAGGACTGTCAAGCCTGGGCTCCTTACACATCCTGACTTTCCAGATCCAACACGGCCATTTCTACTTGTGGTTCCCTAGCAAGTAAAGTGCTCCAAGCCTACTTAACTTAAAAAAAGCACCCATCTGTCATTAAACATTTGAACTTGAGCATTTCATTTACAGATGGTGTTTTTGAGAAAATTATAACAAACCTCAAGACATCCGAACACCTCTTTCCTTCACAAGGAACTATTTTTAGTCTTAGCTTTTCCCCTCTTTTTGCCCCTTTATCCAGTTTCAAAGAGTTGCAGCTCTTTGTTCTTTCTACTCACTTATATAAGCTTTTTAAAAAATGCCTCTTCTGTTACCAACATGCTAGACTTCCAGCCCCGGCCAAAAACCTTCCCTTCCCCTCAGTGCCTCTCTGCCACCCCAAAGAAGAGAAAGAGAGCTACACGCCTGGCCTCTCTCTCCACCTCCTGCAGTGAGGTCCTCACTCTCTCTAAGACAAGGCCAGATGAGCCTCTCCTGGAAAATGCAAAACCCTGTTTTCCCCTCTCTCCACTCAAAGGGAAGCATCTTGGTACTTGATCCTTCAGAACTGGAAGGGAACATCACTCTCCCTTTGCTCTCTCTGGCAAGAGGATTCTCCAGGACTAGAATTCGTGTCAATGCTGGCAGGACTGCCCTCCTGGGCTTCAGATTCTTTCCCACTAGAATGTGCCGACACTTCTAATGGAGCAGAACGCCTTCGGGGAGACTGAGCTACGTTTATAGCCTCCCCTTTGTGGGCTCCATCCCAGGACTAGTTAGTGGGTGGGCTCATGCGGGCTTGGTTCCCCTTGAGTCTAAAGGGGCCAGGGAGTGGGAGGGGTGGCTGGCTTTTCATTCACAGGGAGAGCTCAGAAAGTTGACGTTTTATCAGGAGGCACAGGCCTCAGACCCATCCTCAGGGAGGGTGTGGATTTCTGGCTCTTCTGAGAAGGCTGTTTCCACTCCCTGAGGACAGAGACCCCTCTCAGTCTCTGTAACCCCAGAGCCTTTTTTGGTGTCTGGTGCATAGCAGGGATGGGGTGAATGTTGGAGGAGAGAGCGAGCATGCTGTCTACATGCCTAAGAAAGTGAACTGGGCACATGGTGGGTGTTCATTATCTTCTCCTGCTTGGAATCTCAGAAAACAGAGAATTCAGGGCCTGAACAGAAGATTCTGTGTCAAGAAATTACTTCAACCCAAACTCTCCAGGTAAATGGGTCAATTTGTGGGAGTGTAGGGGGGAGTCAGGGGCCTCTCAGTCCGCCCTCCTGTGGCCTCAGTTCTGCCTTGGATTTTCCCTTTCTTTCTCTTCCTCCTTTCCTCCCTTGATTTGTTGAGCATCTATTACGCACCAGACACTGTGTTGGGATGTTAACATTAAAAAGGCACAGGCCCTTGAAGGGTTTACCACCTGCAGGGGAGTTTTTATCTTAGGCTTCAGGCATCTCCTCCTACTTTGCAGCATGTTTTACCTTTTGGTAAGGAATTTCATATATTATCTTATTTAATTCTCACAATAACCTTGGGAGTTTTGTATTATTTATTTTTCAGCTATATTTATCTTTTCCTGTTATATTTATATTTATTCTTCCTGTTGACAATAGAACAATAGGGTCAGGTGGGAAGGAGGGGGCTCAGAAGAGCAGAAGATCCACACAGAGTCCCTAAGGAGGATGGCTGTCATCCCTCTGCGTGCATCTGACTGACACCTCAGCGCTGGAGTGAAATAGCATTCATTATCCGGTGACATTTCTCAGGCAGCTTCTTACCTCTGCCTCCCCTGAGATGCAATAACAAAGATTCGTCTGATCTTCCTTTCCCCCATCTCCCTGGCTCCCTGCACCTCCAGTTCCTTTTCATCCCTGCGTTTGAGGGCAAACGTTCTCCTGTCTCTAGGATGTGCCGGCCGGGCAGACTCAGTGGTCTCTGGGGAGACGGGGTGGCTTCCTTCCTCTCACTTCAAAGGGACTTTGGAGCGCTGCACTCCACGGGGTGAATGCATGTTATTTTTTAGGGGGCTGGAATCAGCTTCTGGGCAGGAGCACTTTGGGTGTCTCTTTCCTTTCCATCCCAGGACCTGAAGGGTGGGGCTGGCGAGAGGGCTGTTGGGTGCCTTGGCACCAGTGGGGGGCGCACTCCTTCCCCAGAAGCTGCTGTGGAGGTGGGCCTGGAGGACTCCATGGGAGGAGGGCCTGCTGAGGTGGGCGAGGGCTGGGCAGACAGGGCACGACGGGGAGCAGTCCAAACTGACTGGGGAGGCTGGACATCCGGGATGCTTGAGCCGAGCAAACTTTTGAAGGCTCAGCTGTTCCACTGGAAAGCTTGTGAAGGGATCCGAGACAGGGAGACCTGCAGAGTGGGGCTTCTTGCCATCCTCTATCCTGTCCACCAGACCGAGCAGCCCCAGAGGGAGGGGACAGGAAGATTTCCCTAAAGATGGCTGGAGCATGCTCTAGGCCAGGCCTCCCCTGGGCCCCTTCCTGGCTACCCCCAGGCCCCAGAGCCCACCCCCATAATGCCTTCAAGGGGCACCTACCCATCATACTCTTCATTATGGAATATCTGGTTTCAGCCTGAAGGTCTAGGATTTGGGGGAGAGTGGGAGTAGGAGGAGAACAAAATCTTAACAGGCCTACAGAGTGGCTTGGTTTGGTCTCTCTAGGGTAACTGGGAGGGAGAGCTTAAAGGGACAATTCATTAATTCAGAAAAACACTTATTGAACACCTGCTCTGTGCTGAGATAGGCCCTGGGACAAAAATGCCTATCTTTTTGATCTAACATGTGAGGAATTAAAGATAGTAATTAGATACAAAGATGATTATATGTATTTATGTATTTTTGGTTAGACGGTGATAAGGCTGGGCCCTGGGGACTGCCGTGCTCCCTCCCCATGGAGAATGCTTGCTTGTCCAACAGAGGCCAGCAGACAAGGGCGATGGACAGAAGTGACGAGAACTCCGAAGGTGGCGTGTGAGTCTCCAGGCCCAGTAGGCCTACCATCAGCTCTCCTACATTTCTCAGTCATGTGAGCCAATAAAGCCCTCTCTTTTGGTTCCATTTGATTGGGTTTCTGCCACCTGCAACAGGAAGCATCCTGCCCATCGCATTCCTGCACCAGCTTGTGCCCCATCAGGGAGTGCTGAGCAAGTCGCGGGGAAGTTCTTCCCAGCAGCCTGCTGAGGCAGGTGTAACTCTGTCTGTGTTTTTAGATTTGGAAGTAAGTTCAAAGAGGTTGAGTACAAGTATAAGAATGAGAGAAGTAAGAAGTCACAAAAGGACATGTCTCAAACAGAGGGCAGGTCCTAAGCAGCCACTTTGGCCACCTGCGGAGGTCCTGAGGAGCCTGGTTGGCCAGTTTGGGTGGGAGAGGGTTGCTGGGAGGACTTTGAGACTACTCACTGCTGTGGAGGGAGGGGGGAACTGCCCTGTTTGCTGTGAGGTTGGCCTTTTTTTAATCTCCATTTTCCATGTAAGGAAACTGAAGCTCATTGAGGCCAAAGTCATACAATTGTTAAAAATTCAGCCAGGTCCTTCGATTCCAAGTCCAGGGAGCTTTCTACTCAAAAAATCCTTAAGTTTTTGAAACTCTTTGTGGTTTATAAAGCACTTTTCAAAGAGAATGATGAATAGACACAACTGTTAGTCCTGACTTGCACGGTTCTTCGCAAAGATAGCTGGCATGATATGGTAGAAAAGAAAACACAAGATTTGGAAGCCTTCTGCAAATTGTAGCACTCTCTGAAAATGCTTCTGTTGTTTCTCTTACGTTATTTGCATATTTTTACTGTGAAAATTTAAGGGGCTACTTTTGTTCTTTCTGTGTCCTTATTCAGTGGCTATAAATTGTCTGCCACACAGTAGGAGCTCAATAAATGTTAACTGGCTGAATGAAGCCTCAGGCCTTGCTCTGCCCTCCTTAAGACAGGCTTCTCTGAGCCCAGCTGCTGACCAGTCCTTCCCTCCTTTATGAGAGGGGGAATATCCTTCCTTCTGTGTTTCGCACTTGACCCCCTCGGCAGCCCTGTCCTGTCTGCCCTGCCTCTCTCCTTTCCCTCTGTCAGTGAGTCACCTTGGGTGCTCCACTGTGGACCACAGATCTCATTGCAAACAGGAGGCTGGGCAGATGGATGGTGAAAGGGGATCCCATTGCCCATCTCCCTGGGTTGCTGGGGAAGAAATAAATGACTCAGTGCTGGCCCACAGGGACTGTGACACCAGCCCTACTGGCAGCAGCAGCATGGGGGGTGGAGGGCTTGCTTCTGCAGCCCCGCTCCCTGACTCAAGCCTGAAGGTCCGGACCTGCTTTCTGGGCCTCAGAAGCCTCTGATCAGACCTCCTAACCTTGTGGGGTAACTGGATTAGCTGGAGAAAAAGAGTGGTTCCCTTTGTCCTGCTAGATTGGACTCTTCTTGCAGGATCCCAGGAAGAAAATGGCTGGGGCTGCAGGCTCCAGGGCTCTATCTTGGCCTCTGGGGGCACTGGTCCAGTCTGCTCTGGGGCCTCATTATCTTACCCTGTTTTCAGTATGTGAAGGTGTAAGGCCAGCATGTGGCTCAGCCACTGAACATGGAATCAGAGAGAATAAGACAGCAGGGGCCTTAGGAGAAGAGCCTCGCTGCTCCCAGGAATGCACCAAGCCTGTCTGCATGACACAGCTCCACTTCCTTGCTCCAGCAGAAGCTGTTCTCCAGGTTAGGGTGCTCTGGGCAGGCAGCCTGGTGGGATACACTTTGGCATCAAAGAGACCTAAATTCACATCCCTCTGTACTGCTTCCTGGCCGTGTGTCCTTGAACCTCTCTGAACCAGTTTCCTCACGTCCCAAAATTGGAGAGCTGACGTGAGAGGGCAAAGGGTTTCTCTGTGGGGAGAGGTTTTGGTGTAAAAGATTATGAAGACGTGGCTCCCAGAAGGCAGAATGTGGTCATGTGGGCTCTTTCGTCAGATATGCTTTGGATTCTGGGCAAATAGTTTTTGCAAGGGCCTGGTGTATATAAAAATTTACATCACCCCAAATCAGAGTGCAATCACCATCCTGGCATCTGAGCTTGTGTGATCCTGTAAAAGAAATGCCACAAAAGACAGTGGGAGCAATCTGTTCACCAGACCACCATCTTGGCACTGGAGGCTGACACAGGGGTTCAGGGTAATCCCACAGGTGGAAGTCCAAGACATCTGGTCAACCCCACATGCTTGGAAGTGAAGTGTGGGTAAAGAATTGGAGAATGACCTGAAGAGGAAGAATTGAAAGGGAGCTTAGAAAATTGTGAGGAAGACATTCCAAAGCCCAGAACTCTGAAGCTCAGGCCTGGGATAGGAGTCCAGCTTGCCCAGGTCCAAGGGCTGTAAAGCCAAGGCTAGATCTTTCCATGACTCAGTGCTAAATTACATCTTGGGTTTAAAGTGCAAGAAGGAGATTGAGACTTTTAGAGCAGGTGGGGGACTTAAAATGACTAAGTCCAGCTTCCTAGGGCCCAGACTAAGGACACAGGAAAGGAAAGAAGCAGCTCTCTCCCACACCCGTTCATCTGTTAGACTGTCCTGAAGTGGAAGCTGTGTGACGGTACCTGGGCTGCAGTTGTGTGGATCTGGGTGTGTTCCAGGGCTGTGTGCTGTGGGTGTGCAGTGGCCTGCAGCCCAGGGGGCATTATTCTGGTGTTGACTCGCCTTTGAGGCATGGCCAGACATTGAGTATTGGATCCGAGGAAGGCACAGGCCTCCTTACTTGAGGGGTGAGGAGGGAGGGACAGAGGGGAGACTATCTTTCCTGCCTTTTGGGGAATCCCAACTCCATTCCCCCATCCTGGGAGCTTGATGGGCTGAGCAAGATCCTCTCCCAAGAGGGCAGTTCTTCAGTTCCTGTGACAATAGCCCTCCTTGGGGGTCGGGGGGTGGCTGGCCTCTGCACACATATCTTAGGGTCCTGCTGTTCCTGCCCCAGCTGCCCGACAGGCTACTGGTCAATTCCTGATGATTCAGTGGGAGCTGAACCCCAAGGCAGGTGGACTTTCCTGGAGCAGCTCTCCAAGGCCCTGGTATATATACTTCCCAAACTCAGGGTCCCAGTCTTTGCACAAATTCATGGAGATGGGCCAAGAGAAAAACATCTGGGAATGTTTCTGCTTGTCCACTGTCCAAGGGAGGGACTGAGGAGCAAGGGGACCAGGCCGGCATTGCCTCCCAGGCTGCACGGAGAAGGGGGACCCCGCGGGAAGAGTGTGCTTGCCCAGAAGTTTGCCTCCTGGATCCTCTGAAAGACTGACCCCTCAAGTTCCTCTCCTCCTGCACCCAATTCTATCACATTCTCTTCATTAGTAGAAAGAGCACCAGACCAGTAGGTAGGAGACTCAGGCTCCAGCATTGACTGTGTCACTGTTTCTGGGTGATCTTAGGTAAGTTGCTGTCTCCTGGTTTGTTCATCTGCAAAGGGGAAATAATAATCAAATCTGTTCTACTGGTTATTTTTAGATGCAGTGAGATAATGTAGGTGAAAGAGCTTTGGAAAATGTACACAATGCTACACAACTGTATGGTATTATTATCAAACAACTCTGAGCACTTACTCATTGCTCATAGCCATCCCTGGCCGTTTAATGTGCTTCCTCTTAGGGACACCAGAGCCAGGGCTTCTTCCTCTTTAATGTGACAATGAATCACCTGGGATTTTGTAAAAATGCAGATTCTGATTCAGCAGGTCTGAGGTGGCCTTTGATTCTGCATTTCCTTGCTTCCAGGTGTTGCTGATACTGCTGGTCTTGGGGACCACAGGTGAGTAGCAAGGATGTGAACTACCCCCTCATAGGAAAGGACCTTTCTACAGTCGATTGAAAAGACACAGCTCAGAAAATACAGCAGAAGTATCAGTTTATTAAAATAGCTTCCAATCAATGATGGCCTGTTGGTCACAAATGATATATTTTGGTTTCCAAAAAGACAGAGAGCAAGAGGTGGGCAGGGGAGAGAGACACAGAGAGACCCGGGAGATTCAGGGGGCCAAGAAGCCCTGGACACATCACTTCCTAGACTTCTCTGCGGAGCAGCCACTGTTGGTCTTACTAAGAGAGTCTGTGCTGCCCATTCTTGAGCCCACACTGTTGAGGAGTTTGTCAATTTTTCCTGGGATGTTCTGCTTCTCCTCAATCTCAGTCTCCCGATGGTAAAAGTAGTTAAAGTTGGAGACAATGACAGGCACAGGGAGGGCAATGGTGAGGACCCCTGCGATGGCGCACAGAGTACCTACAATTTTCCCCCCTGGGGTGGTTGGGTACATGTCCCCATAACCCACAGTTGTCATGGTGACCACCGCCCACCAGAAGCCATCAGGAATGCTAGAGAAATGGGACTCTGGCTCGTCCACCTCAGCAAAGTAGACTGCACTGGAGAAGAGGATGACGCCAATGAAGAGGAAGAAGATGAGCAGCCCCAACTCCTGCATGGAAGCCTTCAGCGTCTGCCCCAGGACCTGCAGCCCCTTGGAGTGGCGGGAGAGCTTGAAGATGCGGAAGACCCGCACCAGGCGGATGACCCTCAGGATGGCCAGGGACATGTTCTGCTGGGCGCTCGGCTCTGTCTCCCAGACCAGCTCTGTGATGAGGGTTGCAAAGTAGGGGATGATGGAGATGATATCGATGATGTTTATGATGTTCCTGAAGAAGTCAGTCTTGCTGGGGCAGACCACGAAGCGGAGCACCAGTTCGAAGGTGAACCACACGATGCAGGTGGACTCCACCATGAAGAAAGGGTCGGTGAACATGGTGTGGGAGAGGACTGTCTTGCTCATGTTGAGGCTGGGGTCTCTCACCACCTTCAGTTCCCTATCGTCTCGGATCTCGGGAAGTGTCTCCAGGCAGAAGATGGTGATGGAGATGACCACGACCAAGACAGAGACCACGGCCACACCACGGGCAGCGCTGGAGCTCTCAGGGTACTCGAAGAGGAGCCAGAATTGCCGGTGGATGTCGTTGGTGGGGAGCAATGTTTTGGGATCTTTGATGAAGCCTTCATCCTCTCGGAACTGGTCCATGGCCTCACTGCCCAGTTCATAGAAGGAGATCTCATCAGCAAAGACGTCGATAGGGACATTGGCCGGGCGCCGGATTTTCCCACCAGACTGGTAATAATATAGGATTCCATCAAAACTGGGCCGGTTCCTGTCAAAGAAATACTCATTTCTCATGGAGTCAAAGAACTGCATCCTTTTCTCCCAGTCTCCCAGGAGGGTCTCTGGGAACTGATTGAGTGTTCTGAGCTGGGTCTCGAACCTTAGCCCAGCAATGTTGATGATCACCCGCTGGTTTCCTTCATTCAAGGCCACTGGCTCAGGCCCTGGGGGATCGATGTAGTCTCCTGGGAGCTTGGAGAAGGCCGTCTCATGGTTGGTGCTGTCGTTGATGAGGATATTCCAGTTGGAGAAGGAGCTGCTCCCAGGTTGGCCTTTCGGGGTGGTTAGGTCAAAGTCTGTGGTGTAGCCTGGCTCTTCCTGGATTTCATCTGAGTTATCAAAATTGACCAGGGCAACCTCCATTTCTTTCCAGCCACACGCATCCATCCTAGGGGAGTCAGGGAAGCAGCCTGAAGACCCTCAGTCTTCCCTGCCTGCTGTGAGCTGTGGAGAGGAAGAAGGGCATCATGCAGGAGCCAGGATAGGGCACAGCTGGCTCTTGATCATTGAGGTAAGTTTTCCAACGGATTAAAAAATGGTTTACTTTTAGCTTGGGATGGAACCTTGTACTTATTTTGGCAACATGCTTCTTGAAATCCATTTGCTCCCTCTGAGTCTGCACACACTAATAATTAGAAGAAATTGCAAAGACGGAGCCTGGCTGAGAGGGGAAAACTTCCTCCTGCCAAAGAGGGTCTCTGTACACCGTGGCAGAGAGAGGCCATAATGAAGAAGTTCACGATTCTTAATAAAATGTATAATTTTGTACTTGTATGAAGTCCTCCAGTTTACCCAACACTTTTCATGCCCAATCTCATCCTTAACTTTTTTCTTTTTCTCACACTTAACTGCCAGTCCCTCACATATTCTGTTGGGTATTGTATCTTCAAAATATACCTAGAGTTCAACCATTTCTTAACACCTCCACCGCTACCTCTTGGAGCCAGCTGGGATTCTGTGGGGAAGGGTGAACAAGAAGATGGAGGCTGGGTGGGCAACCACTGTCCTCCCCAGCAATCAGCCATCTGTACCTTAGCCCCTCCTCTGTAAGTAACTCCTAGGGTTGTTTTGAGGGTACATTAACTGAGATAACATATGTAAAATGCCTGGTGGAAAGATCATTAAATTTATAACCATTGGTTTTGTGAACTTCCCCACATAACAGGGACTTTAGAAGCCAATAGCCACTGGTATGTTTCTGGCCTAAGTCCAAGATGTTTATGGGAAATGATTTCATTAAAAATCATTCAGGCAGTGGGAAGTAAGTAATTGTGTGTGTGTGTGTGTGTGTGTGTGTGTGTGTGTGTTGGGGGTAGGGTTAAGGAGAGCATGCCCAGTGAGCTTGGATGTCCACAAACATAGACTAAAAGTCCTTCCTTAGGTCCATTCAAGCTTTGATTTCAACATAAGAACACTGAAACCAGGCAGGCTGGGGGTCAGGGTGGGAGAGGTAAAATCTGTAGTGCTCATTGCCTTGAAGTAGTTTCATTTACAGATGACAAGGGTATCCTGTAGGGTACAGTGTTGTAGTCTTTTCAAAGTGATTCCACATTCACTTAAATGACAATAATCATGTGAGGTTGGAAAATGTTATTTCCATTTTACAGATGGGGAAACTGAGTCACAGGAGCCAAGTGACCTTCCCAAGGTCACACAACTAGTGGCACAGAGACCCGACATGAACCTGCCTCCTGGCCTGGGAGACCCACTAGACCACGGGTGCCCTGCATGGAAGCTGAGGCCTCGTGGGGAGATGCAGGCCAGGGCCTCAGAAGTGTGGGAGCTCAGAGCTCTTTCAGTCCCACGCCCTCCTTTCTCAGCTCAGGGCAATGTGTGGGGTGAAGAGCTCAGGTTAGGGTGGCCTGCCCTGCCTCTTGGGAGTGTGCAGCCTTTGCAAGCTGCCTAATTTCACTGAGCTGCAGCTTCCTGGGCTGTGGAATAGGGAGAATGTGCCCACTGCTGAGCATGTCAGGTATCATGTGAGGAACAGGGCGGTTGGAAGGCAGGATGGAGCAGCGGCTGAGAATGCTGAGACCTGAGCCAGTTGCTGTGAGCTGGAATCCTGGCTCTGCACACAGTAAGCCCTGGAGAAATATCTGCTATTCCTTCACATTGATCCATGTGATAATTTAGAAGGTCCCATCCTGGGCCATTTGGCTGCCGGGCAGAGGTGGGACCAGGACTCCAGCCCTGTGTCCACCTTGTGACTTCAGAGCAGCACTTTCTTCTTTGGAATTCTGGCCCTGGGTGAAGTTTTGGGGTACTTCCTTCTTGGGGTGAATCCCACCCCATTTTATCCAGACTGAGAGGAAGAGGTACATCTGGGGGCTCTGGGGCAGGGACTTGGAACCACTTCCAAGTGGCTAGAGTGGGCCCGTATCAGGAGCCTTCTCCTTCTTATCAGGGGGCAGAAGGCGTGTGGGGATGAGGGAGAGCTTCTTTGGCCAAAGTAACTTCCTCTCCTGGGAGCCAGGCCACTTCTCTTCCCCACTCCCCCTCTCCTCTTTGCTGCTTCCACCCCCAGCTCAAAGTGACAGATACGGGGGTGGCTGAAGATGGTCAGGTGGTGCAGGAGGGGGTGGAACAGTGCCAAATTCAAACAGCATATTCTGCGGTCTACAGAGGTGTGCTGTACAGTTGTTCCACATGTTACATTTAGATTAGCAGATATTGGTCATTATAGACAGAGGGAAGAGAGAACTGGTCTTGGGAACAAGAGACCTGGCTTGAGGCTCTGCCCCAGCACTTAGGAGTTGTCTATTTTTGAGCAAATCACTGGATTTTTATGAGCCTCAGTTTTCCGATCTGTAAAATGGGGAAAATAATGATAATTCCCACCTCAAAGATCGTACTGAGGACTAAATGAGGTAATGACAGTGAGAACACTTAGTAAATTACTGCAAAAATGAAAGGAATTACCCTGCCTAGTCCCCTCCCCTCTGTTCCATACAATACAACATATCTGTGGGCAGAAAGCACATTCTGTGTGGCCTCAAGTGGCCCCAGGAGGAATTCTCAGCTCACTGTCCTCTGATCCGCTCTCCCGACCCTGCCTGCTTGACTTTGTGCCTGTTTTGCTTCTGCCTGGCGTCCACATTCCCTTCCTCTGTCTCTCCTCTTCCTCCCTGCCCATCTGGGGACTGTTCAGGTCCTGCTTGTCTGACGAGCCTGGCCTGGCCAGTCCAGCTTGGAGAGTCCTCTGCCTGCCCTGAGTCCCGGCCTCCCTGCCCAGATCGCTCACGTTTGCACTCAGTTTGGAGGCCCCACGTCCACAGGGTCAGCCTCAGCGCTTCTGCTCTCTTGTGACTTTTGAGAGTGCAGGAGTGTCTTATGGTTTTTCCTTCTGTCCTGCACGGTCTTGGGGGACAAGATTCACCTCTGGTGATCCCCACCTGCATCACCCCAGTGCCCAGCTCAATGTGGCTGATGAGGGTCAGGGTGGTGTAGGAGGTGGTGGGCAGTGCCAAGTTCAAACAGGGTATTCTGTGGATGTGCAGTGAATAGCTGTTAAGCAGGTGAATGCATCAGTGAAAAGAGAAGTGAGAAGTTCATGCTCACAGGAACAGGGATCATATCTGTTTCGTGCACCATTATGATTCCAAGACCTAGCCCAGGGCTGAGCCCAATTAACCTTTGGTGAATGAATGAATGAGGGAGGAATGAACGAAGTGAGGCAGATAGCATCCTGGACTTGCACTGCTTCCCCTGCTTTATGATCCCTGACAACTTGTATTTCCTCATCAAGGCTCCATTTTTAAAATCTGTAATAAGAAAATACACTGAGTCAAAGAAGGCAGGTAAAAAAGGGTACATATAGAGTAGTTCCATTTATACAAAATTCTAGAAACAGCAAACTAACCTAGAGTGACAAAAAGCAGATCAGCAGTTGCCTGGGGATGGGGGTGGGGAGGGAGAAGAAGGGATTACCAGGGGGCCAAGGGAACTCTTTTCGGGATGACGATTATGTTTATCTGGATTGTGGTGATGGTTTCACAGAAGTATACATATGTCTAAACTCGTCAAGTTGCACACTTTAAATGTAGTATGCATCATTTTATCTCAGTACAGCTGTAAAAAAAAAAAAAAAAAGGCAAACAGCAAACAAAAACAGGGAATAAAAGTGTATCGTCCTCTGATGAGTCTTCAAAGTTTTTGTAAGGACTAAAGGGGATATGGGGATGCTTTGTAAACTGCATGGGTCACGTGGAAGGAGGGGGTCACTCTAACGTAGAACCCACCTCAATGCCAGTGCCATGCCCTCATGCTGCAAGGGCTCAGCAGATAATTTAGAAAGTGAAAGCACCCTGGAGCCAGGGCTGAGTGAGGCCCCCAGGGACACCCAGCAGGCTGCACTTCTGCAGAGCGGGCAGTGGGAAGTGTGCACACGTCAAGGCAGCCCCTGGCCCCGGCAGGCCGGCTCCCCTCAGCTTAGTGCTTGGCATTTCGTCTGTTTGGTGGCAGGAGACAAGCCACTGCCTGCACCGGGAAATATCCACTCCTCTGGAGAAGTTTCATTCTACCTTAAATGGGCCTTTGCAATTACCATTCAGGGGAGCCAAGATGGAAGTTGGTTTTGACCTTGGGTCACCCTCCTCCCCCCATACTGGCCCCCTGGGAGGAGATGGACACTCTGGGTGGGGTGGGGCACCCCAGTGAGGGTGGGCTGCAGGGCTGGGGTGCTTGGGGGCCAGCTCCCATCGCGTCGGGCAGCGTCCTGGAGCCTCCTCTGCTTGCTGTTCTCGATAGCTTTCCCTGAGTCTTGCATCTTTTCATCTGCCCAGCATTCTAGGGCTTCGATAGAATTACCAGTACTCAAGGCTGAACCGTCACCCACAGCTGAAGTGATCGTAGTATTCAAGAGTCTTCTACGACGTCTGATTCCATTCATAATCTCCGCCTTGCCTGGCACAGTGCTGAGACAATGTGGTGGGTTGAAACAACCTCTTTTCCCCTCTGAACATACTTGTGTTTTCCTCCCTCCAGGCCACTATTTGTGCAGGTCCTGCCATTTGCATCCCTTCCTTCTGCCTTCGCCTGAAGATACAGCTTTCCCTAAGGAGTCAGGTAGAGGTACTCTTGCTCTCCTGAGAATCCCCGCACAAGGTTTTGGCACATTATTTGAACCACGTCTCATCTACCCGGAGCCCTGTCATCTTCTGGTCCCTCGGCATCTTTGTACAGGGGGGAAGGCTGGTCCACTCACTGTCCCCAGTGCATCTTACACCTCCCCCTCTTCTGACCTTTGCTCCTTCCCCTCCCCCAGAGCCAGATGGGTTTGGGTTTGAATCTTAGCTGTGTGCTCAGTAGGTACATGGCCTTGGGCAAATCACCACCTCCATAAACAACGCTTTCTTCCTCTCCAAATGGGTCTAATCACAGCTTCCCTCAGGGTTCTTGGGGGAAGAAGAGAGAATGTATGTTGTGAATAGCACGCAGGACACACAACAGGCATCGCTAGATGGGAGCTGCTATTGTTTACACCCCGTCTGTCCTGGGAAGCCTTCGAGGCTGCCCGGTGTGGACCACAGTGACCCCAGCTGCCTCCCCGCCCTCTGTAGCGCGTCACTTTTGCACCCAGTCTGCGGAGGTGGCTTTGTTGTTCTGGTGATCTCTTCCTGGACTAGACTGCGCACTTCCTGCAGGCAGGGCCTTGTGCAGGGCCGGCCCTGTGCCTCTCCCAGAGAGCTGTCCCACAGATGTCTGTGGGTCTGGCCGTCAGGTTTGCAGAGTGATATGGCGCAGTCAGTTGCCCTGGGTTGCCTAGCTACCCCAACACTTCCCCTACTTTCTGGCGAGGCAGCGTCCATCCCCGAGTCAGAGAACGGCTGAAAGAAGTCATCATGCCGACAGCTGTGAGCACCGCAACACGGGGCCCCGAGAGCCCCAGGGACGGGGGACGCAGAACTGAGCAGAGGGCAAGCTCAGGTGTCACAGGGCTGGCAGCAGATGGGAGACGAGGCGATGGGCAGGTGGGCCTGGCACAGGGTGGGTTTCCACTGCTGGTTGTCCAGTGAATGAGGGGAAGGAGTGGCTGGAAGGCAGACGCTGGCGCTGCTTGTGTCCAGACAGAAGAGGGCGCTGTTGTTCTGCTGGAAGCAACCCCTGCTCCACTCAGCGTAGATGACTCCACAGTGCCCCTTCCTTCCATCTGTGAGCTGCTTCTCTTCCTCTCTCGGCTCCAGCCAGGCCTCGGGTCTGCTGACTGTCCCTCCAGGTGTCTCTCACGCTGCCTTTTCCCGGTCTCAGTCTTGCCATCGGTCCAAGCCCCATCTCTTCGTCTCATCCTGAACCACTGGCCCAGCCTCAGTTAGGAGCCTGAAGAGCATAGGCTCTGGTCCTCTCTGCCTCACTAGGGGTCAGGATTTTTACCCCACCTTCCAAGGGCCTCAGTTTCCCCATGTGGGGAATAAGATGGAGTCTTAGGTAAGACTTGCTGGCTCAGCTGCCCTCCCGAGCCCTCCTGCCCCTGTGGGGAGGTAACCCAAGTCCTCCGCTCTCCCAGCCGTCCTAGCAGAAGGCAGCAGGTGGAAATGGGAGCCTGGGAGGCATCAGTGGGGTAGAGCTTGAAGCTGAGACCAGCATCCTGCCGGGAGACCTGAACCCAGTGGGGTAGGTGGAGGCAGTCAGCAGGCTGGGGTGGGGGTCTGCAAGGGGTCGGCTCCCTGGGGAGCGAGAGGCAGGCTCTCCATCCTAGTTAAGAACTCAGGCTCTGGGGCAGACAGAACAGCCCCCTCTCAAGCCTGGCTTGACCACTTACTGTCTGTGCGATGGAGGACAAGTGGCCTCACCAGCACCTGCCTCGTAAGTGTGTGATGAGGAAGTGATGCCGCATAGAAAGCACACTGTGTGTGACAGGTGCTCAGTGGTAGCTTGTGTCAGTGGGACCACGGGTCAGGGATGGGGGTGGGATGGCCCTTCTCTGTTCCCTCTTGGGCACTATTAAAATGTGTGGGTCACAGCCCCACTGCTGCAGCAGCTGGGCCCTTTAGGAGGCTGTCCCTGCTCAGGCTGAGTCTGCAGGCACCAGCATGCTCACCAGGGAGGGGGCGGCCTGGGGGCAGACGTCTCTGGGGCCATCCCAGGCGTGTGACAGGACGTGTATGGCCCGTATTGTAAGCCTCTCACCCGAGGAGAAGCTGCTTATTCCTGCCCACTCCCGTCACCTACACTCCTGCTGGCCAAGCGTGTCCACACAGGATTTGAGCCCCACAATGGCCCCTAAGGCAGGTAGGGATTATTATTCCCATTTAACAGATAGGAAAGCGGATGACTGCGCAAAGGTCGTTTGGTCACTAAGTTACGGAGCTGTGACTCAAACTCAAGTTTCCCAGCTCCAAAGCCAACATTCTTCCCTCTATCCTATAGTCCCACAAGAGCAGATCCACAACTGTATGTGACCTAGTCTCATTCAGCCAGGGACGGTGCCCGAGACGCAGACACACAGAGACATGGATATACACGCAGCCACACGTGCACAGTCACACACGGTCACACACAGCCACAGACCCACGTAGACACACTCAGACACACACATTAATACGGCTGTGTGTGACTTCTCATCCGAATAGTCACAGACACACACTTGCTACACAGAAAATTACCAAGACACCTGTGCACATAGATAGACGTGCTCATGTACAAATATGCAGAGACACACAAGTGGGCTTCCATGTACAAACTTGCGGCCGCAGGAACCACCTATGTTCACAAGACGTTTCTGTCCCAGGTGTGCCTTGACACCCCCTCCCCTATCTAGTCTGTCTGCCTCTTAGAACAGAAGGATGTTCTGTTACTTGGAGCGATCGAAAGAAGACAAGGAGGGCTGGAAGGGCTCAGGGAGCTGTCACGTGGCTCTCTTCCTTGCTAGGGCAGGGGGGGCCCTGCGTGGGCAGAGCATGTCTCTCCCTGCAGGGACTGCTCAAGGACAGAGCTGTCTTCTGAAAGAGACAGAACGATATGGGCAAGAACTCTTTCACTGAAAACCTGAGCAGCAGCAGCGATGCTGAAGAGAATGACCACAGGATAGTTCCTTCCAGCAGGAATATAAGGGCTTACAAGGTAACTGCTATTGACCACGAGACTGGAACAGCTTCCCCGTGACATTGGGGGAAATACTTTTGCAGCCTTATTCAAGGTTAGGGATGCACTGATTTTCTTCCCTGATTTTCTCAATAACATGTTATGATTCATCATTATAAATTTACTTAAAACTGCCTCATCCCCTTCCGCATCATCCCAGAAGGCAGCTTGCAGAGTGGTTACAAGCATGGACTCTGGAGCCAGCAGGCCTAGGTTTGCAACTGTGACCAACTAGCCCTACACAAGTCACTTAGTCTCTGTGCCTCAGTTTCTTCATCTGTAAAATGGGGAGACTACCTATATCTTAGGGCTGTCAAACTGATTAAAGGAGTGAATGTTTGTAAAACACTTAGGACAGCACCGGCCACATGGTGACTGCTACGTAAAGATTGGTTATAACGTGTTTAGGAGCCTGGGCCTGGCTGCCCCACGAAATAGCTGCCTTGCCTTGGCCTGGTTTTGAGAGCATAACTGGGGCCTTCCTTCAGCGCCCCTATCATTGTCTGAGCTCACATTGTTTTCTCCTTCCCCCAGGCTGTGCCCCAGTCTGGTTCTCTGTTCAGGTAAAGCCTTCCTTTTCTCTGACCTTCACACCCCATCAGCTTCCAAACCCTGTGGATCTGCCTCCTTGAGGCCCCAATCTCCTGTCGCCACACCCCCGTCAGCCTGTTCAGACCTCATCTCTCGCCTGATTGCTACCATATCCTCCCCATGTGGTTTCTTCACAGCCAGATGGACCCAGTCACCCCCGTCCAAGGGCTCCAGTGGATTCCTCCACCTCCAGATCAAAGCCTCCACCTTCCTCAGCCTGGCACGAGTCCTGGACCTTTTTTCTCCCATGCTGCGGTGGAACCCCGCCCTCCTCTAGTCTCTGCAGCCAGTTCCGGGGTCTGTGGACACATGTGGTACCCTCCAGGGAACTGAAGGGGAGGGACCAGCTTGGTCCCGCTCCACCTGGCAATCACCCAACACCCCTTCTTCTCACCTTCCTCTCCCTGTCCGGGCTGCCCAGGGCCAGGGAAGTAGGTCCTGGGGCTAAGAGTTGACACTGAACAACAAAATGCCAAATGCCAGCCTCTCCTTTTTCCAAGAACCCTCAACCTTGAGTTATTTTCTTGGGATCACCTCCCTAAAGAACCACCCCATAGCTGTGTTCCAGGATGTATTAAGCTGCGTGACCTTGGGCAAGTTACTTAACATGTCTGTGCCTTAATTGCCTTATCTGTAAAGCAGGGATAATAATAACACACATTATTGTTATTAGAGAGATTTGGGGGAAGGATTCATATCCTTGGATCACCCCAGTACCTAGTATGTTGCCTTGCACATAGAAGAACCTCTGTAAATCTTTGTTGAATAATTCATTGATTGTACACAAAGGCGTGAGCTAGTGGAACGAAGCGCTTATGGTGGAATTGCAGCCATCTGCCTGTGTGGGGTGGAGCGGGCAGTGGAAGCTGCCTATGTGCCTGACAAAATACCACAGAGGCCATTGTCTATTCTCCTGACTAAAGTTCTTCTGCTTCTGGCTTCTGGGACTGTTCTTCTATTGGCTCTTACGTGGGACACTGAGCAGTGGGGCTCTGGGGCCTCCTTAAGCCCCAAGAAAGCTCTGGAATTTCTGGAGCAGAAACGGTGGGGATCCCAGGACAGCTATGCTTTCTTCCGGTGCAAAGACAAGGCTCAGTTTTAGGTGAGGGATTGAGACTGGTGTTCTTGGAAGCCTCTGAGCTAAATGACGTAGGAATGTGGACCGTCAGAATAACGCATCTCTCTAAGAGCAGGCTGGGAAACGAGCCCATCTGGGTAGCTCATGCTTGCTGCCCTGCATGCAACTGAATTTCCCCAGAATGCTTCAGGAACCCTAGGAGAAAGACACTTGGGGCCCTTTGATATGGCGGGTAAGATCTAGTTGCAGAAATTGAAGTGTGGGTCAAAGGGAAAAATGTGGCCAAGAACTCACCAGCAGGAGCAGTGGATGAGAAGGTGCTTCAGGTTCAGCCTGTGAGAGCCTCGGACGCTCCCCTAGGTCAGCTCTCCATGGCCAAAGGGATCTGCTGGTCTCAGGGCAGACGGGCAGACTGGCAGGAGGAGCCTGCCCAGCTGATGCCTGGGATTCAGAAATCCTATCCTATGAAACAGGATCGCGCTGGCTGTCTCTGTCTCTGGAGGAAGCTTGAGAGAGAGAGGATCCAGTGAGGGCCAGTGGGCAGGGTGTGAAGTGCAGGGCCCCAGAGGCAAACCTGGCAAAATGAACTCAGGAAAGGATGGCCCTCCACCTTCATGGCTGATGGTGCTGATGGTGCACAGATCAGATACTGATCCAGAGGCTGAATTAGTATGACCCAATTTCTTAAGAGCCAGTGATAACATGTAGGTGCAGAGGGTGGTGGTGGTGAGTTTGTGTCTCCCCATCTTTACTCCCAGCTTGTAGGACAATTTGCCCATAAATGGGTGATGAGTCGGGCATGGTTTTGCTCAGTGACTGATCCCTGGCATTGAGGTTCTTACGAAAGGGCCCTGGACTCCATCTGGGCTTCCCCCCACCCACCTGTGAGAACGGCCAGGATAGGGGTACAGCTGGGGGTTGCTTCAGTCCCATTGGGCTTGGGGGATAGGACCTTGACCTGACCAAATGGGGAAGGGTCCTTTCTCCAACTCCAACCAGAGCTGCAGGCTCCCTGGGAGGACCCTTTCCTGGAGGAGAGAGGATGACTTACCCCAAAGGGCCAAGGCAGGGAGAGGGAAGTGCCCTGGCTCTCTGCCCTCATCATCCAAATAGGTGGTCTATTTGGGTAACAGTAAGAAGAAGAGGCAAAGAGGTAGAATAAGCCTGCATTGGTGTTAGAAGACTTAGTGTCAAGTTTTCCATTTACCAGCCGGTCATTTTGAGCCTATCCCTTAATCTTTCTGAGGGAACACAGCACAGTGATTCAGCACACAGGCCCTGGAGCCCACTGCCAGGGTTCAAATCCAGGCTCAGCTTCTAGCTGTGTGGCCTTGGGCAAACTACCTAACCTCTCTGAGCCTCCATTTCTTCAACTGTAAAATGGGGATGAAAATAATAGTTCATCTGTCACAGCCTTGCTGTGAGATTTAGCTAAATTAATACATATAAAATAATGTCTGGCATAGTGACATAGCCTATGGAAATTACACCTTTTGCTTTCAGGGATCCGTGGATGCACAGTGCCTTTGTTGCACCAGAGGCTCTGCTCATGGGTATTCTGGGTGATCTTAGGATGATAGATATTTTGTTCTTCCTCATGGGAGGCTGGCTCATTTTCCCATGTGCAGGGCGGCCTAGTGCTTTCTGGGTGTCCATCTCCAAGGAGAGCTGGTGCTCCACAGAGCCTGGTGACCACCCTACCAATTCCTTGAATCAGGGTCTGAGTTCTGGCTCAGGAAGTGTTTGTGGCTCACCAGGAATGCCCTGGCCCCACTGCAGCTCAGCTCCCTGGCACAGGCACATGGCCAACACCAAGGCCTTTCTCCTCAATAGGTAATGAGTCCGTCAATAAAGGCTGCCCTCCTCGCCCCCTCAGCCTCTCTCTTCCTGTTGTTGCTTCCCGCTCAGTGTTACCCAGGTGGCCTTGCCTTGTGAGGAGTGGATAAGAGAGTAGAATCCCAGAGGGTAAGGGACTCAGAGTGCCTGGCACTTACCCTGCAGCCCAGGGCTGTGCCTGCCTTCCCTATCCCAGGGAGGCCCCTCCCAGCAGGGATGCAGGTGTGCTGGCAGGGGTGGGGGAAGGTGAGGCGGCTCTAGGTCTGTTCCAGGTCATCCCCTTCTCTCTGGACCCGGATCGGGGCTCTGAGCAGCCTCTGAGGAGTGAGTCCTCTGACGGGAGCAGGAGATGGAGGCAGGCTCAGGGAGTGGGTCGAGGTATCCTCAGCTCTCAGTTCTGCTTAGTAGTTAATATTGATCAGATTATCATCCTTAAGCTATGAGTGTTGTTAAATGTTTTCGCAGATGTGACTAAGCCAGGACCAGGAGAAAAGGTTTCTCCTGGTCCAAATGAGTCAAATAGGCCAACATTTATTTATTCATTTTAAGTCCAGCAATATTTGTTGTGCCCCTATGTGTCTGGCACTGTGCTGGGGGCTGGGATATGGGGTGGAGTCCCTTGGCATGGCTGAAGCTATGCCCTGGGCATAACTTGCACCAGGTGACCTCCCATGTGTTTTTCTTTAAAATAGCTTTATTTTGATATAATGGACATACAATGAATTGCTCATGTTAAAAGGGTACAATTTGATAAGTTTGGACACAAGCATATACCCATGAAACCATCACAAACAATCAAGATAGTGAATATCTCCATCACCCCCAAAAGTTTCCTTGAGTTCCTTTGTAATTCTTCCTTCCTGCCCGCACCCCTCTCCTGCCAGTTCTCAATGAACTGCAGGTCTGTTTTCTGTCCCTATAGATTAGTTGGCATTTTCTAGAATTCTATATAAATGGAATAATACAGTATGCATTCTTTTTTTTTTTTTGTCTGGTTCTTTTCACTCAGCAGAATTATTTTAAGATTCATCCATGTTGTTACATGTATCAATAGCTCATTCCTTTTTTATTATTGTAGAGTATTCCACTGTGTGGATGTAAGACACAATGGTCATCCCTTCACTTGTTGATAGACATCTGAGTTGTTTCCAATTTTTTGGCTTTTACAAATAAAGCTGTTATGAGTATTCAGACCCTAGTCTCTGTATGAACTTACACTTTCATTTCCTTTGGGCCGATATATAGGAGTTCCTACGAGTTTGATAGATTTAAATGCCCAGTGTCTGCAAGCAATCCCAGATTGGCTGAATCTTCCATAATCTTTTCCTTAAAGAGAAAGCAGGTAAATATGCACAGGTACCTTGAGGACAAATGGAAGAGGTTGGGGGCAGAGGGGAAGCTTTGTAAGTGATCACAGCTAAAAAGCATTTTCCTTTGAGACAGCAGGACATGGTCCTTTACCGTGTCACTACCAGGGCTTAGCAGCTAGTCATCGGCTTTGACCTTGAGGCTGCCATCCTGGGCACAGCTGTGGCCAGAGGAGAGGCCTGGTTCAGCCTCCTGGGCACCAAGGGGCTTACATGGACCTGGGAGAGATGCTAAGCAATGGCTCTAGAAGCCAGGGCAGTTGAGGGATGGTGTCAGCTCTGGGCTGTTTTCTCCTTGCCGCTCTAATCCAGACCTCACACCACACTTTGCATGTAATTCCATTTGGTTTCAAGTACCCCTTCCTTTCTCTCAGCTCTGAGTCTGCACAGGAGCAGCTTGCCTGGGGGTACTGGGATACCCCTTCCATCTGGGTAGCTGGGCTCAACCTGGCTGGGGCTCAACATCCCTTACACTGAGGGCTCTGGGAAGTGGCTTCCGGGCACCCAAATCCTGTCTTAGAGGGATGGGGAGTTGTGGGGGGACACAGCTTCTCCATACCTCCAGTGACTTATCAATTGGTTACATTGTTCATTTACTCAACAACCAGTTACTGGGCACAGAAACTGTGCTGGGTGCTTGGGTCATGGGAGAACAAATGTGAACACCTTCTAAGGTCCAGAGGGCAGCCCAACGAGATGGCAACAGCAACTTCACTCCAAACAGAAGAGAGCTACTTTGCAGACAAGCTCCAGGCTGTGGGGGACCTAACCATCCCTGAGGGTCTGAATCCTCTGAGCAGTGGGAGGGGTCTTGACAGGGGAAGAGGGGGGTGCACGTGTCAGGACCCAGTGAGTGTATGAGTCAAGGATGGCCTTTCCACCCCCGGCAGCCCTGCATCCTGCTGTATGTGGGCAGATGGCCGCTGCCCAGGGAGCTCCCCACCTCTCCACCTGCCAGGCCAACAAAGAGGTTAGGCCCCAATGGGGCGATGGGGGTCACAGCTAAAGAACACAATGCCATAAATGTTGGGTAAGAAGCAGGATTTTCTATGGGCAGAAAAAAGGAGACTCTCCTGATTGCTATAAAACTATTTAAAAAGTCACCTTCTTCATTTCTTTTCTCTTCCTGACATTACCTCTCTCCTCTATTCTCATTGGCATGGGAACCTGTCATTCTTGTCAAGAGTTACTTGAAAGGAAAACGCAAATGCATTTCAGCTGCATGTGCAAAAATCACGGTGGGGAGAAGGTGCAGGAGACGGAGCTTGGAATGGCTCACAAAAATTCACTGGACAATGAGAATATTTACAGCAGTTACCATTTAATGAGCACGTACTCTGTGCCAGGTACAGGGCCTAGTGTTTAGGTATATTGTCTCATTTGAACACCCCTCCTCTCACCCCCAGCAATAGCAGCAGGTGCCATTAAATATTATCTCAAGTAGGGAAACTCAGCTCACATAGCTCCTGAGATGGCAGAGCTGAAGTGTGGATCTACATGTCCCGACGACCTCTGGGCGGAAGGTTGTGTATGACATGCAGCACAGCAGGTGGAGGTGGGGTGCCTGGGACTGACTCTGCCTGAGGGAGTCAGTGAGGGCTCCTGGTTGGCGGGGGGTAGCATCTGAGCTAAAAGAAACGTACTCCAGGCCGAGAAAAGATTTGCAGCTGATGAAGTCATTGCGTGGAGAGGGGACCTGGCGGTGTGATGGTGGGAAGGTCCAGAAGAGTGGTTCTCTGAAGACTGGCGTGTGGGTGCTCAGAAAGATAGTGATCACGTTAGGTAGTGTCTACACGGGCCACCCAGGCTGTAGAGTGATGGTGTTCACCAACTGGGGCACCTGCTGGTGGTTTCCACATTCTGCTGAGCCTGAGACTGGGTGACGGGGAGGAAGAAAGAGCTGAGGGCCAAGACCCAGGGCATTTATCATCCAGGGCAGGGTGAGTCCTCCTCCTCACTGCCGTCACAGCACAACCCTTTCTTTCTTCAAAGGAAATTCTGTGTGCAAGTCTGATACAGAAAACAGATAAAGAGAAGCTGTTCTGCTTGAGCTCGAGATGGGTGGGGTCCTGAACCTTGCCTGCTGGGCTCCTTTCTACCCTGGTCCTTGGAACATCTCCAGCTCCCTGGAACACAATTTGACACCCACGGGCTAAAGTCCTTCCTGTTTCCGATGCTGCCCAGTTGAGGTCTGACCTCCCCAGTCACCCTGGCCCCCCCACCTGGCTGTGTCCTGTGACCCCCCCTTCTCCCCAGCATGCAGGCCCAGTGACGCAGTCCAGTTTGGTCTTTGCCCAAGAACCTGATCTTCCGGCTCTCCACTCTGACCTCTGGCTCTATTACCACCACTTGCTGGGAGCAAGGCCAGGGGCCCGGGCCCCCTCATCTGACCAACTGGACACCGAGCCATGAAAAACGAACACCCCTATCAGATCCTGGGGGCCTCTCAGGCTTCAGTCTGCACCCGCACTTCTGACCTAAACCCCTGTGCTCCAGTTCCCTGGGAAAAAGGATGAGCAGGGCTGCACACACCTCAAGGAAGCCTCCGTCACCCAGCTCTGTGCTCTGGGAGTAGACTTGGCTGGGAGAGAGGGGGGCAGCCTGGGCAGGAGGAGAGGGAGTCAAGGCTGCAAGTGAAATAGGAGCTGTTTTCTACACGTCAGAGAACAAACCACCATCAGGTCTGAATGGCTCAGGCTCACGGTTCCACAGCGCAGACCTGCTCCATCTCAGCCCCTGAAGACGTTAGTGGTGCAAGTAGTTTCTTGTCATCGGAGCACAGGATTGCTCAGCACCTAATGCACACCCTGGCTCTGTGCTCAGTGTCGGAGACAGTGATGTGGTGGGGGAAAGCAGGGGGAAGAGCAAAAAGGTGCAGATCTATGGCTGTAAAATGGAAATAGCAAGAGCTGCTTCACAGGATGCAGAGAGGACTGGATGGATGCTGCATGAGCCAGCACCCAGCTCTGAGCCTGCTGCCTGCGGAAATAAAAGGGGAGTCTCTGCTAGGGGATCACGGAGGAGGGAGCACTTAGGTTGGGGTGGAGGAGGGAGACAAGCAAAGGGAGGAGGGGAAGATCTCATCTCTCAGGAGCAGCCTGATCTGAGTCTTGTAAGCTCAATGGGATCTCCCAAAGCAGAGAAGAGGTTTGGTTTGTGGAGTGGAACGGGGGACAGGGAGAAGGGCATTCCACGCAAGTGCAATATAGCATGTGCAGAGGAAGGCACTGATGCATGTGAAGGCCTGGTTTACCTGGCAAACGCCAAGCTTGGGAATGTCCCGCCTACATGACGTCAGGGTCCCTTCCATGCAGCGCTGTGTAGTGGAGAGCTGCTCTGGACTCAGACACACCTGGGTTCAAGCTCTTGGGCTGTGGCCTTGGGGCATTTCTTAACCTTTCTGAGTCTCAGTTCTTCAACTGTAAAAGGGAGTCTGTGGTTTACTTTGCTAGGCTGTTGTGATGCAAGGATGAAATGAAAACATGCAGTCACAGGACACGGTCCATGGGATTTTGTACCTTTTCTACGAGATGCAGAAACTGACACTTGGAATTCTGGAGTTGGGAGGTGTCAGGAGTGGTTTGCTCTAGCCTCTTCTCAATGCGGGAAACCCCTCTACAGCAGCAGTGCCGGGTGTCGACCAGACTGCACGAGACTCCTGGGCTTGTGCAAAGGCCACTGGCCCAGCACAACTCTGGCTATAGCCATTTATTGCATCTCACACTGACCCTGTCCTAGAGGAGAGGTAAAAAGGGGAAGAGAATGGTTAGGAGTAGTGAGCACCGGTTCATAGATGCAGAGACTTAGAGGGCACCTTGGAAGTTACTGATCCCAACTTCTGAGTTATCCAGACACAGAAGCCTGTGACTTACTCATGGTCCCCCAGTGAGCTACCCACAGGGCTCCCAGTTTCCCTGGGCAGAGCTGTTCTACAGCAGGCTTTGGCTGAGCTGGCTCCAGCCTAGTGACATCACAGAGAATTGACCCACCCCTGCATGCTCTGCCCTTGGGATCTAGAGGGTCCCACACTGAGGGTCACTTGCATCACCTTTACTGCCTTGGAACCCTGGAGGTGTGGGATGGACTAGGCAGGACTGAAAGCTGCGACTGGGGCCTTGTCCCTGCATGGTCAGAGACACTGGGGAGAAGGGGCAGGCTGATGGGACTAAACCCACTGACTGGGGTGGGATAGGCTGGCAGCAGCGTTAAGCTGTCACGCTGAGGAATCCCAAGGGCGTGCAACTCCAGCTTAGAAGTTGGTGTTGGAGGCTGGGCACAGGGGGCTATGTGTCCCCACAGGGCAGAGCCCAGAGGACCCCATGGCGTCCTGGCATAGGTGGAGCCACCAGGTGGGAGTTGGCATTAGGGTATCTCTCATTCCCCATCCTGAGGGGGCAAGAACAGGCAAGAGCCCCAGCTCGGGGAAGCGGCCACTGGCTAGATTCCTGGACGTGGGCTCAGGTCCTGGGAACCAGGCAAGCATTAGTCGTGGCCTGGCTGAGGTTGCTGGCGGGGTCAGGTGGCCCAGCTGTGGGGAGGGAAGCTGTGGAAGCTGGAACTGTGCAGACCATGGGCAGGCGGGGACAGGAAGGCAGAGCCTCCAGATCACAGCTCACAGTGGTATCACATTAGAGGTGTGGCTGGAGGGCTGGAGGGCAAACTGGACCAGCTCTGCTACTCAACTTGCTGGGTGATCTTGGGCAACCCCTTTAGCTGCCCTGAACCTCGGGTTTTCATCTGCAAACTGAGGATGATAAGCCCTGTGATGCCCGCCTCCCTGGACTGAAGTGACGAGCTGCCTCCCGTCTCATCATTGAAGTCCTTCCATCTGTGAGTCCCTCAGTGCATCCGCCGTGCCTCTGGCTTCCTCTGCATCCCCCAGCGTTCAGGACAGGGCCGTGGCCCGCTGTGCAGAGTGAGTGAGACGGTGGGCCACAGCTGGGGCCAGCCTGCGGGGCCCTGGCAGTGAGCAAGGCTGCGGGGAGGGAATAGCTTGGTGATGGATGATGCTGCCAGCCCTTGCCCATCTGGCAGCCCGAGCAATTGGCATAAAAACAAAGACAGCTCCAGTGGCATGAAATATTGATGCCCTGAGACTTTCCAGAGTGGCATTTCCGACTCTCTCAGACAAGGACCAGCTCTTGGCCCCCGTGGTAACGGCGCCTCCTGCCTGTTGAGGCTGGTTCCAAGGGGCTGCAGGGAGGAGAGTGCCCGGCCGAGAGGGCTACCTGTGAGTCCTTGTGGTCATCCATTAGGCTAGGGTTTCAGGTGACCACGGCTGTAATCAAACTGGGTTGGGAAAAAACATGTTGGATCAGGTTCTGAGTGGCTCAGTTTCTAGTCTGGTGAAGGCAGATGGGAGCTCAGTCCCCTCAGCAGGCTCTGGCCTCCCTCTCTGGCCCTCACAAAACAACCCCACTGACCAGCTGGCTCTCTTTCAAGATTGACAGGGTGGGGAAGGCGGGGTGCCCCAGCCCTGAGGAAGCTCGAGGATGCCAAGGTGAAATTGAGGGGATGCATTCTCATCAGCGTCCTGTAGGGGGCGCATTAATGAAGAAAAATGCCCACACAGTCCAGCTAAGGTCTTGCAGGGCAGTCCCGGCGCCCATAATTCACAAGTCCCTCTCCTAACAATGCAGTAGTGAGCAAGGCTGGAGGCCGCCTCCCCACCCCACCCTGAATCCTAAGGTGGAAAGGGGAGGGTGCTTTAGGCACAGGCACAGCATTTTGGGTCTCTGTCCTCGAGGCGGAGCCAAGGCTCTGTTTATTTCTAGTTTGGCTTCTCCCAGAAGGTGGGGGTGGTAACAGAAAATCTGAGCTCCCTTCTCAGCTCTGTCTCCGCAGGCACTGCCTTCTGGTCCAGACCCCTCCATCGCCATCTGCCAAAGGAGCGCGAATATTTAGCTCCAGCCAGATTCCAACCGCCAGAGCAGGCCAGCCCGAATAGGTCTCTCCGTGTGAGCGCCCCAGGCCGTGGGCCAAGGCTTAGTCATCTTTGTGTCCTCAGCTGCTGGCACACAGGAGGCACCTGAAAAATGTTTGACGAAATTAAGTCTCCGAGTGGGGCGGGGCAGGGCCCAGGGCTGACCAATAGGATGAAAGGAACATCCACAGGCCAATAGCAAAGTCAGTTAGCTCCTGGACTGAGAGGTTTACTGGGGAGAGGGGTGTTCCCCTCCGTGATGGTTGACAAGAATCAGTAAGCTTCCTCTTTGGCCAGGGGTCCTACCTTTCATCAGAGCTACAGCAGGCCAGCATTTTGGGCTGGGGTGTGTGTGCGCGCGCACGCGCGCGCGTGTGTGTTTTAAATTTGATTTTCCTCCTCTTTAAAACTACACATTCACAACAGAAAAGAAAATAGAAGAAAATAGAAGCGTACAAAGAAAACAGCTACGATGTTCTCAACTAGTTGTCATTTCTTAAAGAATATTTTAATTCTAAATATGGTTGACTTGGCTGAGGTAGGGGCTGGGAAGCACATCCGTCTCCAATTCTGTGAGCATGTGCTCACAGACTCTGCACCTACCTGCCCATCCCTTGGCTCACAGAGCAAACCCCTCGACCGGGTATTTCCCACTACTCTGATTTAAAATTAGAACTGCTTGCCTGTTCTAGGTGGGCTCAGCAAGGTCTTTGTGAACGGGCTGAAGAACCTGGGTCCCCTTGGGTCATTCTCTTTACTTTTGTTTGGCGACCCAGCACTGTCAGTGTCCTACCTATTCAGGGCCAGGATGCTGACGGTTCTTCACTCAACCTGGAGTGTGGAGGAGAGGAGTGGAAGAGAGGGGAAACCTGGCTACTTAGAAGGTCGTTCTTCCTGCCCTGTAAGAAAGACTGTTAACCTAGGGCCTTTTCTGAGACCAGAGGTTTAATGATCACTTTCTGAGTGCTTACTATGTGCTTGACACTGTTCTAAGCACTTTACAAATGTTAATTTATTTAATCCCACATAACAACTCTTCATTTTTTAAAATTTAACTATTGAACAAATATTTATTGAGCATTACTATTGTCTTAAGTTAGACACTTGGGGTCATTCTTGACTCCCTCCCATGCCCCATTCTCTATTCTAAGTAATCACCCTCTCCACTCCCATCATTTCCACCTCCCTGGCATCTCTCCTTTCTGCCCCGCCTCCTTGTCTGCCTGGCCGTGGATGCTTTGAAGTGGTCTTTGTACAGGTTCCTCTGCCTTTTCCCTTTCAGTCTTTTCTCCACACAGCATCCTGAGTGGTTGTTCCAGGATGCAAATCGGATCTATCACTCCCCTCCTCAAAATTCTTCAATGATTCACCATCTGCCGTGGTGCAAAATTGAAACTCCTTTCATAACGTATGTGGCTTGTTGTCCCTGAATGCTGGTACTCTCTTCTTGCTTAGTATCATCATTTTTGGCGGGTGAGAGGTTGCAAGAACAAAGACCACTTTTCCCAAGCTTCCTTGCAGCTCGGTCTGGTCAAGAGACCGAGGAGGGAGTAAGTGAGGGGTTAGCTGGTAGCTTCTTAGGAGCCCTGCTCTAAGAGTCAGCACTCACACACTCTGCTCTCCTTTCTTAAGGAATGGAATAAGATGTCCCTTCTTGACTCTGAGGTCAAGTCTATGCACAGGGAAGCAACAAGATAGAAGGAGCCTGGTTCCCTGCTGGTTGAATCCAAACCAGTCCTGGACCGCATATCTGGCCTTTATGTAAGAGAGCAATAATATTCTATTTTGTTTAAGCCTATTTTGTTTTTGTTCCTTTCAGTCAAACCTAACCCACAAGACCAGCCCCACCTCATCTTGCTCCTGCGTGGGTCCTTCAACAATGCCAGGACGACATGCACCCTGGACTCTGCCCACGGTGCCCCCTTGGTCTGGGATGTTTCCTTCAGCCCATTCCCCTGAAGCCTGCGCACTTGGCAAACTCTTGTGTATCTTTCAAGTCCTGGTTGGAGCATCCCCTTCTTTTCAGAGCTTTCTCCAGTTCATACGTACAAGCTCACTCAAGCCCTCCTTCCTCTGTGCTCCTATAGCACCAGGTGCATTCCTCTACACAGCAGTGGTCATGTTGTAATTGCTTGTGTCCCCTCTTCTTGTGTCCAAGGACAGTATCTAATTCGTCTTTGCATTATTGCTGACTAGCACAGTGTTTGGCAAACAGTAAGTACCCAATCAATTCTTGTTGAATAAATGACTACAGGTTTCAGGAAAGATCCAAACACAGTTGGTAGGATCCTAGGAAAGGCATAAGTTCCTATTGCCTGATAACTCTTCTCCTTGAGTTTGAATTACAGCCTTGCAACCTCTGAAAGTGCAACCTGAGACGCTGGTTCTAAATTCTCTGCATTTTAGGAAAGTCTCAGCAGTCCCAGCTCACACTGGGCCACTGAGTCTGTGGTCTGCAGGCCAAGCCCCTTCAACTCTGGCTGCTCTTAGACAAAGCAGGAGCAAGAGGGGTGGAGCAGAGAGCCCCACAGCCCAGGACATCCGCCTCCCACCGGGATGGGGAATTGAGGCAGGGAGAATGCTTCTCTCCCCAGATCAAGAATGAGTGCTGGCTGCTGGCCGTGGGTGGAGGAGCAGGTGGGGAAGGGTGGGGAGATGCCAGACAAAGACCTCAAAGAGTCAGCCAGGGGGTTGCTGACTCAGAACTGGGGCAGGCAGGGATCTGGGGTCTGGCACGGATCTGGGGTCTGGCACAGGGGCATGAGGACCAGCCACAGGGTCCAAGAGGCACAGAGGACGCCTGATTCTGCATCAAGGCTCTGCCGAGGCAGGGGGAAGCAGAGCAGATGTGGGGGAAGAGCGTGCA